>NC_142927.1:5766666-6077500 GCF_054131065.1 Drosophila arizonae | reverse complement strand
ATGAAGCCATACTGCACCACTGCGCATAGATGCGAAAGGGAGAGACAGAGAGAGAAAGAGAGAGAGAGAGAAAGTGATTAGAGTCATTTGATTCGAGTTTCGAGTGTTGTATCTAGCCAATCCTACCCATCTCCAGATACTCCTCATACAATGAATTGCCCTCGGCTGGCAGCAAATAAAAGTCTTCGGTAAACTGATTGATAGACGGCTCCTTCTTTTCGTTGTGGCGCTTGAGGCAAACCTTGCGTTGGCTCAGCTCATTGAAGACACGCATCAGAAATGGTATGAGCATCTCGATAACCGCATTCACCGCCTGCTTGCCCCCCATTATGATCACCAGCTGCATGCAGAGCTCCATGAGACATCCGCCGGGATTGCATTCCTCCTGCCGGAAGCTGAATATCCGATTGTATTTGGAGGGATAGCCAACGAATTTGCCCTTCAGAAATGCAATATAGAATAGCGATGAATAGTAGTTAACGAACTGGAACACATAGTTCTTGATGGTGAGACTCTCGTCGTATTCGGTTTGTGTGCGGCAATATTCGTAATTGGTTAGGCTAATCGCCAGCTTGCTGTAGACCAGATCCAGCACCGAGATCACAAGCAGATCGAGAAAACCGGCCGTTATTGGCAGCACCATGATCTTGTACGTCATTGAGTCCTCGTTGCCAATGATGGAGCTGGAGGCACGCTGGGCCATCCGATAAATGATGATGGCCGCCACGCCGATCAGTGATATGCATATCTGCCAACAAATCGAACGCATATACATACAGATATAGATAGATATAGACAACGGACAATGGGTAGTTCGGGAACATACAAACAACACCACGATGCTGTAGCTGGTAAAGTTGGGCAGAAACTTGAAGCTCCAGAAGGGCACATCCGGATCAAACATGGTTTTGGTGTCAAGCGGTGTGTCCTTGAGCTTCTTGGACTTGCGGAGTTTGGCCAGGTACTGGGGACGCGGATGCTCCACATGATGATTGAAACCGGTGAGGCCCCAGCGATGCACCAGACCCGCCGAGTAGCGCTTCCACAGCTCCAAGTAGGCCACCGCCCAGATGGACAACACAAAGGCGAACACCATCGTCATTTTGTTATCAATCAGATAGTTGAAACGCGAGGATGCGCACGTCTCGTTCAGATGCCAGAACTTGCAGCCACGATCGCACTGAGGGCACATGATCGTCTCGTTGCCTTTGCATATGTCATAGCTAATCGGATCACTGTTCCACGTCACGAAGCCGTAGAGAAAGAAGAGTATGCCCAGCACGCTAATCGGTATCAGCATCTGCGTATAGAAGCCCAGCCAGGCATAGTAGAGCGCCACCTTGGCCCCAAAGTAGTCCTTGATGTGATCCAGTGGCTGCATTCTGAGAGAGAGAGAGAAGGATTAATGAATGCCAAATCAAATCAAATCAAATCTTTGCTTACTTCTTCCAATTACGTAGGCTCGCCCATTCCTTCAGCAGATCATCACGTTTGACCTTCTGAAATATATTAATCATTTAACAATATTAATCACCATATTTATTATATATACAGGCGACACCAAAAATATTTTGAAACACAACTGTTAGGCAAATATGCTTATAGCTAGGCAAAACAACATTTTAAGACTCTAGCTCTTATATCTGCTGAGATCGACGCGTTCTTTCACACGGACAGACGGACGGACAGGGCTAAATCGACTCAGCTCGTCGCTCTGATCAGGAATATATATATACACTAGTCGGCATAATTATAACTATCTAACGGCTTTATTCAGAACACTTTATTTATCATACCCCGAACCCATTGAAATTGGGAAATCAGAGTATAATGGTTTTGTTGAAATATATATAACAGGCAAAAGGAAGCTTGGCGAACCCTACAAAGCATGTATATTCTTTATCAGGGCGACAAGCTGAGTCGATTTGGCCCTGTCCGTCTGTCCGTCCGTCTGTCCGTATGTATGAACGCGTCGATTTCAGAAGATATAGGAGCTAGAGACTTCAATTTTTTTTTAATGTCCGTAAATACAGCGCGGATATCGAGCTTATCACCAAAAATCTATAACTCATTCCGTTATTTTTTATCGATAAAAACCCTAAAAAAGACCACTGACTAGAGAACACATAGACTAGACATGTAGAACAAATTTTTCTACAGCAGAAAATGTTAAGTTGGCCGACCACTTTACTTCGTATTTGCTCGGCTCTGGTCAGTGAAAAGACCTAGGAAAAAATTTAAAGCCTCGAGTCTTATATCTTCTGAGATCGACGCGTTCAAACATACGGACAGAGGGACAGAACTAAATCGACTCAGCGCGTCGCCCTGATCAAGAATATATATACTTTATGGCAAATTTTATCAGCGTTCATTATTCTGCCTGCAAAGATTCGATGCCCCCATGCATTCTTATCAGCAGAAAGAGGATGAAACATGTAAGATAGCTGTAGTCGATACTGCTCGACTACGGGATCCTCTGGCCCCTTCGAGCAGCTGATATCTTACTAATTCCTTTCCGTATTTCCGCTTACACACACATAAACACTTACAGACACATATAGGCACGTACGCATAAACACGCATAATTGTTTGATAACTTTTCTTGTGGATGTACTTTCTTCATGAAACTTTCAGATTGCGATTACAACATTAAAGTGCGTCTATGAGCCAAAGCACAACTCTTTAGTATTTGAAATTCGCCTTTTACAAACGTGTGGTGATGGGGTGGATATAGGAGTGAGGGGTGAATAATAGCAAAAATCGAAACTATAAAATTCATATAAATTTACCTATAAAATTGGGCGACTTTGGCTTTAAAGATATTGGAGATATAATTAACTAGCTAACCGGGAAGAGTTATCGATTTTGGAGTTAAAGTCGATATCCGCGCTATATATACGGTCATTTGAAAAAAAAAAAATTCAAGAATCTAGCTCTTATATCTTCTGAAATCGACGAATTCAGACATACGGACAGACAAACAGACGGACAGAGCCAAATCGACTCAGCTCGTCGCCCTGATCAACAATATATATAATTTGTGGGGTTTGCCACGCCTCCTTCTGGTTCCTACATACATTTCAACAATTCATTATACCCTGATTTCCATTTTCAATGGGTTCAAGGTATAAAAATGTAAATGGCATAGAGCTATTATTAGATTCTTTCTTTGATTATAATGTTCGCTATTTTATATAACGGTACTATGCAATGCCAACTTTAATATTCAGAAAACGATTTCGTCATAAAATTTATGCCTACTAGTGTACTTTTCACAAAGTCATTATAACCAGATTTCCCAGATTTTCTATGCTTTAGCTATAAACGAAGAACCGCTATATTCGATTTCTTCAAAACAGAACGCAAAATAGAGTAAAAAATTGTTACCAAATATATAATATAATATGTTATACCGTCGACTGTATATATACATAGATGTATATAGATACGTATAAATAAATAAATAAATAAATAAATATATAGTAGATACATATACATATGTCCACCAGATTACTTACATCGTGCAGCGCATAGGCGCAGAGGTAGACCCCATCCTCGATGAGCTTCTCGATGCCCAGACACTCGGCCGTCTCGTCGTGCTGTCGCTGCATTATGAAATTGATGATCGAATACCGTGTGCTGTCATCAAAGTAGTTGGGATGCTTCTTATCGTACAGCTCGAGGTATTTACGTGCGAATTCCATGTGGATGCATAGGCCGCGCTCCGGGCCCTCTATCTCCTTCATTGGCATCTTGATCTTTAGCACTTCCGCATACCGCTCCAGCACCGGCATCGGTGCATGCACCTTGGTGAAGTGCACGCTTTGCATGTCAGTGGACTCATAGGACTCCAGCACAAGGCCTTCGCGCTTTAGATTCTCCTCGAAGATCTCACGCTGCTTTTTGGCCGCCGTGTCGCTATCGTCGCCGTTGTAGGCCAGAACAAAGTCCACGCTGCGTCCATCCTTCAAGCTGCGATACGTCTGTCAAGGGAGAGGCTCACATTATTATTATAATATATATATATATATATATATATATATACATATATATATATATACATATACATATATATATATATATATATATATATATATATACATATATATATATATATATATATATATATATATATATATATATCTATACTATATCTATATATATATATATATCTATATATCTATATCATACTATCTATATATCTCTATATATCTATATATATATATGTGAAAGTGCCGCTTCAGAAAAAAAAAAAAAAAAAACACTGATCAAGCATCAACTTCATACAGGATCATCTGGTGAAGTGCCCATTTCATAGCAGGACTGGAACGGTTTGCATATATTCGTGCAAAACATGCTCAATAACTGAACCGATCTGGCCAAACATAAAAGTCTAACTAACTGCAGTCTGTCGTAATATTTCAATATCTGGAACCGGATATTTATAAATACGAAAGTCAGGAACACAACAGAAATACCCGTTAACTCTGTTCGGATAGCAGTTCTACATATCAATTATTCATGGAATTGCAAGCTGATAAAACTCGCAATGTGATTGGCTCCCTATAAACATATATGTTCTTTTATGGTTCCCTTTTTCTTATAATCAGTAAATACATATTAAAATTAAACAAATACCCCTTTTAAAGCAAGCTCAAAGTAAATACAGCTGATAATCGATCCTGAAAGCTAAGATGTTTGCCAAATATTACAGTGAGATATGATATGTACGTATAAATGTTGTGCGTATACTGAGCCATGCACACACATACACACATATACATGCACTAAGCCAACGCACGCATTGGAAAATATTCGGAAAATATGAAATCTTTTCAGACAACGCTCCTGACTCCTATGTTTGATCAAAACTGAGCTTAAACTTAATTTATGTACAATTTATATACTAAGGTATATTTGAATACGTATGTATATATGTATGTATGTACATATATTGTTATACACACATATATATACACATTGAGGTATTTATGCTAAAAAATTGCCATTACCCATTCCCGCAAGCAAACTATTGAAAAAAGAGAGAAAAAAAAGAGAAAGACAGAAAATGGTGAGAAACGTAGCCACAGCAAGTAAACAAAAGAATGCGAATGCAGTGTGAATTGATGCATATGTGATGCATGTACATAAATATGTATGTATCGATGTATGTATTTACGTATGCAGATGCTGTCAAAAACAGTTTTCTATTAGCTAAATGCATTTAAAGCCAAACGAACCACAGTGCGCAGCTAACCAGGAAACAGAGTGGAACGACTTGGAATTGGAATGGATGTGCGTGTGCTGCTGCCATGAAATGCTGAGAAATGAAACTTGTGCGAGCGTATGCAAACGATTAGCGTAGTGAGAGTGACAGAGAAAGAGAGCGAGAGCGAGAGAGCAATATACATAACTAAAAAGGGATAGAGTGCACGCCATTGAGTAGCGCCTATTACTGTTATTAATGATATTTGTCTGTATGTATGTATGTATGTATGTATTGGCATATTGGCAGAGTATTTGCATTGCTTGTGCTGCTTATTTAATCGTTGATCGTTTGTTGGTTTTTGTGTGTTGTTTGTTTTGGTTTTTAGTTTATCGTTGTTTACCCTCGATTTCCACTGGGAGTATGTAATTGGCAATTTCTTATCTCTATTAGAAACTGTGCTACTTTGCCTTAAAAGGCGTCTAGAGACCTCATCATCACCGCTGCCAGCGCCAGCGCCAGCGCCCGTTCGGCTATAGCCATAGCCACCGGCGACGCCAATGCCGGTGGGCAGATGTGTGCGTCCGTTTTGCAATGCCAGCAGCTGGGCAGCAATGGCAGCGTCCGTATGGTCAACGCCAACGGCACCAGCACCAGCACCAGCACCAGCACCGGCATCACCATTCAGATGCTCCAGCGCCGTCGACTGTCGATAGCCCGGCTGCCAGCCAGCGAGCCTCATGTGATCCGTAACGATGGCGCTGTTCCTCAAACTGTTGCGCGTCTCATCGCCGGCCAGATCCACCGCCGAGTGGTAAATGGTATTGCGGGACTGCGATAGCGACTTGCGATGTGCCGCCGCTGCCGCTGCCTCCGAATCGGCCAGCGAGATCGTATCAAAGTAAAGACTCTCTCGCTCATCCATTTCCGATTCGGGATAATCGTAGTCGTGGTGGATCTACTGCAATTGCTGCCTGAGAGTACACCCCATGGCCCAACCAACATTTGAAGCTATTCAAATGCTTTTAGATATATATATATGTATATATACATGCATATATCGTTTTAAGGGTTAAACGTGACCTTGTCATATATACAGAAAATTTATTCCTAATTATTCCAAACCGGTTCCGCTTTAATTTAGTATATGTATTATATATAGTATGTATTATATTGTTGATAAGACCATGCTCTTAATATATACATATATTCTGTTTCACTTCATTATTTTGTCTCGGATTTGTCAAATTATTCTGAAGTATCCTTTGCCTTACTTTCGTTAGTTGCTTAGAAACCGCTTTCATAACTATACTATATATAGTATGTATACTGTATGTATATTATATTTTTGATAAGATCTAGCTTTTAATACAATATATAGTCTGTTTCACTTCAGCTATTATTTTGACTCGGATTTGTAAAATTTTTTGAAATATCCCTTGCCTTACTCGCTCATAACCATATACCACTTGAATTACTATACTATATGTATTTATATTATATTATTGATAAGATATTCTTTTCAATATAATCTGATTCACTTCTGCTATTGTCTCCCATTCGGTTCGGTTTCGACTTGAAATGGGAATTTTATTGCGCTGCTCCTCTCTCTCGTTCCCTATGTCAATCTCCCTCTCCCACTCCTTCTCCATCTCTCTTTCTCTCTCTCCCTCTCTCTCATGATGTGCATTATGCATTACTAGGTAAACTATTGACTTTATTGCATCTGGAATTCTAGTGTCCATAGGCTTATCTAAGTTACAAATTATATATGATGGCTGTTTAGGGTTCTACGCTCCTCCTCCTGCTCTTCATTGCCTCGGTGGCCAGCTTAGTTAGCCTTATCGCACAGATCGCCCAGGCAATCGCCCACGTAGTCCGGCATGTGGGCATGGCCCGCGGGCAGGCTGTCCACGTCCGCCTGGCTGCTGCCGCCGGTGAGCACCAGCAGCGTCTGGTAGCCGCTGGCGCGCGCGAAACCAATGTCACTGGCCAGACTGTCGCCGACGAAGAGCACGCGGTTGGGCGGGATGTGGGCGTGATGCTGGCGCAGCAGCTGACGCAGTGCCTCGCCCGGTTTGCCCAGCACCGTTGGTTGCCGGCCCGTCGACTGGGCGACAATGTCGATGAATGGTCCTGGTCCTAGAGCGAAACGGAATCCTTTAGTTACCCTAGGCCTAGCCACTGCTAAACCATTGCCTACCGATGATGTCGCCATTGCCGAAGGGTATCAGCGCATCCGCAGCGCCAGCCAGAAACAAACAGCTGGGATTCTGCAGCTGGACGTGGGCACGCATCAGCTTGGTCGCCGTCAGATTGAAATCGACATCGATGATGACCGCATCCACGGGCTCGCCGCCAAAGATGGCCTCGCGCAGCTCGGCCAGAGTCTTGATGACGGAGCCCTCGCGCTGGTCGGATGAGAACGAGCTGAATCCCTGTCAAGCACTCCGAGGCAAGGCAACTCACCTCCTGGCTCAGCCGAAAGCCAGCATCGCGCAGCAGCTGCTTGAAGGGCGGCGTCGCCAAGCAATATATCATCCCGCCGAAGCCAATGTCCTTCAGATGGTCACAAACGGCCTGCGCTGGATGCACAATCTGTTCCTGTGGGCCAAGACTTATAGAATAATCCTCTAGTACCTGATCTCTGGACATACCTTCGCTACATGCACCTGCGCCTGCTCGGCAAACTTGTGCAGATGCTCCGCCACGGAGCTGATGCTGTTGTTGGTCACAAAGGTCAGCCGCTTCCCGCGACGCTGCAGCTCCGCCAGGGCTTGGGCCGAGCCGGGTATAAAGTCTCGCAGCGTATACCAGACGACACCTGCAAGCAAGCCCGAAACATTAAAAGGCCCTCGCTCCTTTGGAAAATTACACTCTTGGACTGTAGACCTCTTAAGCCTGCAGACTCTTAGCTCTTTTGGTCCTTTAGAAAGGGTCTAAAGGGATATTTGAGCCATTCAACTCTTTACCCTTACACCCTTAAATGTTTGAACCTTTAGACTATATTACTTTTAAGCTTTTTAGTCATTGGACTTTTATAACCTTAGAGCTTCAGAGCTTTGGGCCTTTAGACCCTGAGACCTTAAGTGCGAATTTGCGAATTTTGAACCTTGTACCCTCTCAGATTCTTAGACCTTTTAACTATTCGGCCTTATGAACTTTGGACCTTTAAACGCTTCGGCCTTTAAATTCTTAGTTGCTTAGACTCTTACACCTTTGGACCTTCAGACCTTTGGGCCCTTAAGCGTTAAGGGCTATATAACATCCGATTACGAGAGCTTTGGCCCTTATAGACCTTAATGTCCTTAGACATTTTAACCTTTCGTCCTTCAACCATTAGATTATTAGATCTATTGACATCTAGACCCTTAGATCTTTAGATCTTTTAAACTCTAGATCCTTAGGCCTTGGGTTCTTTAGATTCTTAGAACTGTTGAGCTGTTGACCCTTTCACCTTCAACTTTGGGCTTTTAGACTCTTTGAGCAGCAGTACGAACGTAGGCCCACAGAGCTAAACTCTTTGACTTTTTCTTTTCCATAAAAGCCCTAAGCTAGACCCCGACTAAACAGATAAAGTCGACATCTAAAGAGCAGCAGAAACTAGACTACTTTAATGTATTTTGATGGAATAAATGGACTGCTATAATATCAGATGGGGTTTACTCTCAAGGGACCAGAATCCCCGTTAGTTATTGAACAGCCCTAGCTGTCTACGCTTTGAACAAACCATCGCAATCACAGAAAACGACATCGAATGAATCGAAAAACTTTTCACGTTCCGCTGCGCTGAGCTGCTTGAAAACTTTGGGCTGTCAACGATAATGAAAGAATTGTGAATAAAGAAAGGGGATTAGTCGATTTGCCATGAATCGAAGTTCTCTATGAGTGACGCACGCTGTGGCAATTTGGCTGAGCAGAGCGCCAAGACGTCGCGCCGACTTGGCACAGGCGACGCAGCATCCTAACTACTTACCGAACTGCAGCTCATTTTACATTCAGGGAAAAAATCACCCAAAAAAGAGAAGACGATGAAAGATAAAAGCGGGTTAAAGTTGATCGAGATTTGTGAGATTATTTGTGCTTTTGTTATGCTCGCGGCGCGACTTATGCAAATTGCATTGAAGCGTTGCGTCTATGAAGAGACCAAAGCTCCAGTTACCCGCGACTCTGATGCTCGACTGACCAAAGACAATTGACGTAGCCGGATCGGATCGGCACGGAACGCGTTGACCAAGGGGGCTAGGCACCGCGTTCATTTCAATTTAGCTGCCAGCGATTTGATTAGCGGCACGCTCGATGATCTCGTCGAGTAAAGTGTTTGAGTGTGACAAGCTCTCGATATGCCTCAATTGTTTGCATCCACCAAAGACGCGGCTGCAATTGATTTGACACCATATGGAGGTATAGAGATATAGATATAGATAGATATAGATATAGATATAGATAGAGATATAGATAGAGATATAGATATAGATATAGATATAGATATAGATATAGATATAGATATAGATATAGATCTAGATATGATAGAGATCTAGATATAGATAGCGCTCTCGATCTCGCTATCGATATAGCTCTCGCTCTAGCTCTAGATATAGATATCGATCTCGCTATAGCTCTAGCTCTCGCTCTAGATCTCGCTCTCGCTCTCTATCTCTCTCGCTCTCGCTCTCGCTCTCGCTCTCGCTCTCGCTCTCGCTCTCTCTCGCTCTCTCGCTCTCGCTCTCTCTCTCTCTCTCGCTCTCGCTCTCGCTCTCTCTCTCGCTCTCGCTCTCTCTCGCTCTCGCTCGCTCTCGATCTCTCTCCTCCCTCTCGCTCTCGCTCTCCTCTCCTCGCTCTCGCTCTGCTCCTCTCCTCTCGCTCTCGCTCTCGCTCGCTCTCGCTCTCGCGCTCGCTCTGCACGCTCTCGCTCTCGCTCTCGCTCCGCTCTCGCTCCTCGCTCTCGTCCCTCTGCTCGCTCTCTCTGCTCCGCTCTCGCTCTCGCTCTCTCTCTCCTCGATGCTAGCTCTGCTAGCTATTCTGTTTATATATAGACTCAATGTACAGTTATTTAGTTAGTGCCTGTGTTTCCGGTTCCGCTCGCTTACCTGACCTGTAGCACTAGAGCATGAGTTATGCAAGATCATCGAAAATCATCATATATACATACGACGGTCCTTATAACCATATAAGTTTGCACAGCTTTTTCATAGGCGTAAGAAAGTCTCTTCATCAAATGATCATCTTGCATATATGTATTACCTATATTATTATATTACATTTATATATGATTTCATACATATAAAAATCATAAATGATTTTACCTTTACCCAAATTTTCCTCTTCCCCAATATTCTAGAATTTGAGCTTGCCAACTTCATAATAATTTTCAGTTTTTTATACCCTGAGCCCATTTTCAATGGTAAATCAGGCTATAATGGTTTTGTTGAAATGTATGTAACAGGTAGAAGGAGGCGTGGCAAACCCCACAAAGTATATATATTCTTGATCAGTGCGACGAGCTGAGTTGATTTAGCCCTGTCCGTCTGTCTGGCTGTCCGTCCGTCCGTCTGTCCGTCTGTCAGTATGTTTGAACGCGTCGATTTCAGAAGATACAAGAGCTAGAGACCAAATTTTTTTGTAAAATGTCCGTATATACCACGCGGATATCGAGTTTTGCTTTAAAAATCGATAGCTCCTTTCGATATTTTTATCGATAAAACCTTATCGAAATCAGTTATAAAATTATATCTCCTACAACTTTAAAGCTAAAGTCTCCAAATTTTTAATGTGGATTTATATGCAATTTATACAATTTCAGTTTTTGCTAAACTTTACCTCCACCCCTATATCCACCCTATATCTCAAATACTATAGACTTGTACTTTGGCAAATACATGTATATCCCTGTTAAGATCATAATCTGAAAGGTTTATGAAGATCGTATGTCCAGAAAAAAAGTTATTAAACAATTAAGTTCTCATAGTAAGCGCACACTGCAGCCCATGCGTGTTTAGTCGTGGGTGCTTGTGTGCGGGTATGAGCGCTTGTGTGTATGTATGTGTATTTGTATGTGTGTGTATGTGTGTGTGCGTGAATGTGTGTGTGTGAATGTGTGTGTGTGTGCGTGTGTCTTGTGTAAGTAAAAAGACGCGAAAAATTATTGAAATAGCTATTGCTCGAAGGGTTCAGGGGATCTCGTAGTCGAGCAGTCTCGACTAGAGCTTTCTTAGTTGTTTTAAATATATTCTTACTATAATTTATTTCTGTTATTTTTTTATTTTGTTTAACATTTCCAAGTCATTTTTTAATCTCATTTGATTACAATTATTTTGTAAATTGTTAACAATTCGATGTGTAAAGTTTTATTTAGAGCATACATCGCAATGCACCTTTCTCTCTCTCTCTCTCTCTCTCTCTCTCTTTCCATCTATCTAACTCTTTCTCTCCGCTCCAACTCTTTTTGTTGTATATAAATATATTTATCAAAATAATAAAATATATTAACTGCATCTCTTAAACGTTTACATTCGGTTGTATAAAACAGTATTTTTTTTTTTTTTTTTTTTTTTTTTTTTGTGCTGGACGAACGTAACACAAAATCGTATAAACAACTCACATGAAGCAGCACGTACTATACATATAGATGTATAGGCGTGTGCGGGTGTCTCTCTCTGTGTGTACGTGTGTGTGTGTGTGTAGATGATATAAGGTACATTGGATTGTTTATGTTGTTTTTGCTTATATACAAATAGGCTAAGCACTCGCAATTTGATAGTTTTTGGCTTAGCAGCAGATATAAATACAGATATACATATACATATATGTATGTACATATACAGTAATACATATGTATATACACATATATCGACACATCGTCTTAGGTACAAACGAAAGATTAGTACGAAAAAGCAATACGATTGTATGATTAGATATATGGAAGTAATCTTTGGACGCATAGCAGTTATCAAAGATGTACAAATAGTCTAGGCCCAAAAGCGATCTGAGCTATTAATATACATACATATATATACCACATATATATATGTATATATATATATATATAGTACGAAAGCCTTTCAAACATTTTAATAATTTGGCATTTTATACAAGTTTTATACAAAGTTAATCTGGTTTTTATACCCTGAACCCATTGAAAATGGGAAATCAGCGTATAATGGTTTTGTTAAATGTATGTAACAGGCAGAAGGAGGCGTGGCAGACCCCATAAAGTGTATATACTCTTTATCAGGGCGACGAGCTGAGTCGATTTAGCTCTGTCCGTCCGTTCGTCTGTCCGTATGTTAGAATGCGTCGATCTCAGAAGATATAAGAGCTAGAGACTTGAATTTTTTTCCTAGGTCCGTGTATAGCACGCGCATATCGAGTTTTGCTTTCAATATCGATAACTTGCCCCGTTATTTTGTTATCGATTAAAAACATTATCGAAAACCAGTATGTATACTTATATGCATTTTATAAAATTTCAGTTTTTGTCAAAATTTACCCCCCACCCCTAATTCACCCCTTCACCCTCACATTTGTAAAAGGCGTATTTCAAATACTAGAGATTTGTGCTTTGGCAAATACATGCATATTTATGTTATATATATGATCTAAAAGTTTCATGAAGAAAGTACACCCACAAGAAAAGTTATTGAACCATTAAGTTCCCATTGTAAGCAACCACTGCAGCCAATGCGTGTTTATGCGTGCGTACGTATGACTGTGTGTGTGCGTGTATGTGTGCAGTCGAAGGGTTCAGGGGATCTCAGTCGGGCAGTCTCGACTAGAGCTTTCTTAGTTGTTTGTTTCTTTTTTTTCCGGGTGGGGCGGGGCTGAAAGATAGTTTTGCTTGTTTAGGGAGGGAGGTAGGGGGGGGGGGGGGGGGGGCGTGGCTAAGTACGTTACATCGGAGCTCAATGCATGTTACATTAATTATATACAAAAGTATATAGCTATATTAATTTCTATCTCTATATATATGTATATATATATATATATATATATATATATATATATATATATATATATAAATCATCCACAATAAGAGGCTTATGAACTAAAATGCACTTGAATCGTCGCTACAAAAACAAAATAAACTGGGGCATGATTGAGTCTTAGACAAAAGTTGTTGCATTGTCGCTGTTGCCATTGAGACGCAGGCGCGGCGACTGATGCTGCTGCAGTTGTTGCTGTTGCTGCTGCAGTTGTTGCTGCTGCGTTATCTCCTGCACCTGACTCTTCTCATAGTCGATGATGTGCTCACGCAGCAGAAAGTTTTCGCGTTTGATGCGCTTCAGCAGGCGGGCCGAGACGTCGGGCACAGCCCAGCGCAAAATGCCCTGCAGCATGCTGATGATATTCTATAATGAAAAAAGTAATACAGAAATAAAGCATATATATAATAAAAACTAGATATACAAATATGTATTTAGGGACAATCTCTCACTTGATAGATGACTATGAAGGCCAGGCGGGCCATCAGGATCTTCCAGTAGATCATGGGCCGCTTGTAGGGTGGGTCCACCCACGGATCGTTGCGGAACTCAATATAGTGGCAGAGCGTCACGTTGGCCGCATTGCTGGCATCCAGCAGCGATTGCGTCTTGTAGTCCTTGGTATAAAATGCGGCCAGCGTAAAGTTCAGATAGCCATCCAGCTCGGGATCATCGTGGGTGGCTTTGTAAACGAATTTCGGTATAAAGTTCGTGCTAAATGCAATTATCATGGCCTGCACGAGATTGATCAAGCATATATATAAATATGAATATTTAGTATGTGCATTCGGGAGTTTGTCGTTTAGTTCACTACTCACGCTCGAGGCGACCGAGATGTGTGTGACGACGGCCATAATGTTTTGCCAGACGCCAATGTTGCGAGCTCGCATGCCCACGGGACGCCGTATGAAGCGCAGCATTTTGATGGCATCCAGACGCACCTCAACCACGTTATTGATCAGCGCCAATAGCGGCGCCAAGGGAAATGCCAAGCTAAACAACGTGATGAAGCCATACTGCACCACTGCGCATAGATGCGAAAGGGAGAGACAGAGAGAGAAAGAGAGAGAGAGAGAAAGTGATTAGAGTCATTTGATTCGAGTTTCGAGTGTTGTATCTAGCCAATCCTACCCATCTCCAGATACTCCTCATACAATGAATTGCCCTCGGCTGGCAGCAAATTAAAGTCTTCGGTAAACTGATTGATAGACGGCACCTTCTTTTCGTTGTGGCGCTTGAGGAAATCGTAGCGTTGGCTCAGCTCATTGAAGACACGCATCAGAAATGGTATGAGCATCTCGATAACCGCATTCACCGCCTGCTTGCCCCCCATTATGATCACCAGCTGCATGCAGAGCTCCATGAGACAGCCGCCGGGATTGCATTCCTCCTGCCGGAAACTGAATATCCGATTGTATTTGGAGGGATAGCCAACGAATTTGCCCTTCAGAAATGCAATATAGAATAGCGATGAATAGTAGTTAACGAACTGGAACACATAGTTCTTGATGGTGAGACTCTCGTCGTATTCGGTTTGTGTGCGGCAATATTCGTAATTGGTTAGGCTAATCGCCAGCTTGCTGTAGACCAGATCCAGCACCGAGATCACAAGCAGATCGAGAAAACCGGCCGTTATTGGCAGCACCATGATCTTGTACGTCATTGAGTCCTCGTTGCCAATGATGGAGCTGGAGGCACGCTGGGCCATCCGATAAATGATGATGGCCGCCACGCCGATCAGTGATATGCATATCTGCCAACAAATCGAACGCATATACATACAGATATAGATAGATATAGACAACGGACAATGGGTAGTTCGGGAACATACAAACAACACCACGATGCTGTAGCTGGTAAAGTTGGGCAGAAACTTGAAGCTCCAGAAGGGCACATCCGGATCAAACATGGTTTTGGTGTCAAGCGGTGTGTCCTTGAGCTTCTTGGACTTGCGGAGTTTGGCCAGGTACTGGGGACGCGGATGCTCCACATGATGATTGAAACCGGTGAGGCCCCAGCGATGCACCAGACCCGCCGAGTAGCGCTTCCACAGCTCCAAGTAGGCCACCGCCCAGATGGACAACACAAAGGCGAACACCATCGTCATTTTGTTATCAATCAGATAGTTGAAACGCGAGGATGCGCACGTCTCGTTCAGATGCCAGAACTTGCAGCCACGATCGCACTGAGGGCACATGATCGTCTCGTTGCCTTTGCATATGTCATAGCTAATCGGATCACTGTTCCACGTCACGAAGCCGTAGAGAAAGAAGAGTATGCCCAGCACGCTAATCGGTATCAGCATCTGCGTATAGAAGCCCAGCCAGGCATAGTAGAGCGCCACCTTGGCCCCAAAGTAGTCCTTGATGTGATCCAGTGGCTGCATTCTGAGAGAGAGAGAGAAGGATTAATGAATGCCAAATCAAATCAAATCAAATCTTTGCTTACTTCTTCCAATTACGTAGGCTCGCCCATTCCTTCAGCAGATCATCACGTTTGACCTTCTGAAATATATTAATCATTTAACAATATTAATCACCATATTTATTATATATACAGGCGACGCCAAAAGTATTTTGAAACACAACTGTTAGGCAAATATGCTTATAGCTAGGCAAAACAACATTTTAAGACTCTAGCTCTTATATCTGCTGAGATCGACGCGTTCTTTCACACGGACAGACGGACGGACGGACAGACGGACAGACGGACAGAGCTAAATCGACTCAGCTCAAGAATATATATACTTTATGGGATCTGCCACGCCTCCTTCTGCCTGTTATAACATTTAACAAAACCATTATACCAATGTTCGGTGTGTAAATACTTTTGACCACCTCTGTATATATATATATATATATATATGTCCACCAGATTACTTACATCGTGCAGCGCATAGGCGCAGAGGTAGACCCCATCCTCGATGAGCTTCTCGATGCCCAGACTCTCGGCCGTCTCGTCGCCCTTCTCGAAGTGCTGTCGCTGCATTATGAAATTGATGATCGAATACCGTGTGCTGTCATCAAAGTAGTTGGGATGCTCCTTATCGTACAGCTCGAGGTATTTACGTGCGAATTCCATGTGGATGCGTTGGCCGCGCTCGGGAAACACCTCATTGTTTAGCTGCACCGAACTGAACAGTCTTCGGCACATGCGACTCCAGCAGGTATTCAGTTCGCGCTGGCTCTCCGCGATGATTTGCTCCTGGCCCGGTATCACCTTCATTGGCATCTTGATCTTTAGCACTTCCGCATACCGCTCCAGCACCGGCATCGGTGCATGCACTTTGGTGAAGTGCACCCATTGCTGATCATAGGGCTCCAGCACTAGGCCCTCGCGCTTTAGATTCTCCTCGAAGATCTCACGCTGCTTTTTGGCCGCCGTGTCGCTATCGTCGCCGTTGTAGGCCAGAACAAAGTCCACGCTGCGTCCATCCTTCAAGCTGCGATACGTCTGTCAAGGGAGAGGTTCACAGAGATTAAAGCGCAGCTCGATCGATTTATATATATTACATATATATATATATATATATTATATATATATATATATATATATATATATATAATATCAGGGATCGGGTGTACACAAAATAAGCGCTTGTAGGTGCAAGTGCCGCTTCAGGAAAAAAAAAAAAAAAAAAACTGATCAAGCATCAACTTCATACAAGATCATTTAGTAAAATGCCCGTTTAATAGCAGGAGTGGAACGGTTTGCATATATTCGTGCAAAACATGCTCAATAACTGAACCGATCTGGCCAAACATAAAAGTCTAACTAACTGCAGTCTGTCGTAATATTTCAATATCTGGAACCGGATATTTATTAATACGAAAGTCAGGAACACAACAGAAATACGCGTTAACTCTGTTCGGATAGCAGTTCTACACATCAATTATTCATGGAATTGCAAGCTGATAAAACTCGCAATGTGATTGGCTCCCTATAAACATATATGTATGTTCTTTTATGGTTCCCTTTTTCTTATAATCAGTAAGTATTAAAATTAAACAAATACCCCTTTTAAAGCAAGCTCAAAGTAAATACAGCTGATAATCGATCCTGAAAGCTAAGATGTTTGCCAAATATTACAGTGAGATATGATATGTACGTATAAATGTTGTGCGTATACTGAGCCATGCACACACATACACACATATACATGCACTAAGCCAACGCACGCATTGGAAAATATTCGGAAAATATGAAATCTTTTCAGACAACGCTCCTGACTCCTATGTTTGATCAAAACTGAGCTTAAACTTAATTTATGTACAATTTATATACTAAGGTATATTTGAATACGTATGTATATATGTATGTATGTATGTACATATATTGTTATACACACATATATATACACATTGAGGTATTTATGCTAAAAAATTGCCATTACCCATTCCCGCAAGCAAACTATTGAAAAAAGAGAGAAAAAAAAGAGAAAGACAGAAAATGGTGAGAAACGTAGCCACAGCAAGTAAACAAAAGAATGCGAATACAGTGTGAATTGATGCATATGTGATGCATGTACATAAATATGTATGTATCGATGTATGTATTTACGTATGCAGATGCTGTCAAAAACAGTTTTCTATTAGCTAAATGCATTTAAAGCCAAACGAACCACAGTGCGCAGCTAACCAGGAAACAGAGTGGAACGACTTGGAATTGGAATGGATGTGCGTGTGCTGCTGCCATGAAATGCTGAGAAATGAAACTTGTGCGAGCGTATGCAAACGATTAGCGTAGTGAGAGTGACAGAGAAAGAGAGCGAGAGCGAGAGCGAGAGCGAGAGAGCAATATACATAACTAAAAAGGGATAGAGTGCACGCCATTGAGTAGCGCCTATTACTGTTATTAATGATATTTGTCTGTATGTATGTATGTATGTATGTATTGGCATATTGGCAGAGTATTTGCATTGCTTGTGCTGCTTATTTAATCGTTGATCGTTTGTTGGTTTTTGTGTGTTGTTTGTTTTGGTTTTTAGTTTATCGTTGTTTACCCTCGATTTCCACTGGGAGTATGTAATTGGCAATTTCTTATCTCTATTAGAAACTGTGCTACTTTGCCTTAAAAGGCGTCTAGAGACCTCATCATCACCGCTGCCAGCGCCAGCGCCAGCGCCCGTTCGGCTATAGCCATAGCCACCGGCGACGCCAATGCCGGTGGGCAGATGTGTGCGTCCGTTTTGCAATGCCAGCAGCTGGGCAGCAATGGCAGTGTCCGTATGGTCAACGCCAACGGCACCAGCACCGGCATCACCATTCAGATGCTCCAGCGCCGTCGACTGTCGATAGCCCGGCTGCCAGCCAGCGAGCCTCATGTGATCCGTAACGATGGCGCTGTTCCTCAAACTGTTGCGCGTCTCATCGCCGGCCAGATCCACCGCCGAGTGGTAAATGGTATTGCGGGACTGCGATAGCGACTTGCGATGTGCCGCCGCTGCCGCTGCCTCCGAATCGGCCAGCGAGATCGTATCAAAGTAAAGACTCTCTCGCTCATCCATTTCCGATTCGGGATAATCGTAGTCGTGGGTGCGAACTGCAAACAGTATTACCAATTAGTGAACTGTGTATGCAATAACCAACACAAGTACACAAGTGCATACGTACATACATATGCATATGCACATATGTACATACATGTATGTGTATATACATGTACATCAATCAAAGCATGATATGGGAATGGGCATGGAATGTTATGCTCGGCTCCAAAAACTTCTCGGGCTGATATGAAGTTCGTGAAACCGTTAAGCTAATCGATTGATAAAAGCAATTTAATCAAATAATGTGGCACAGTGGTGCAAATGCATCAACGGAAACTAGACTGAGTGAGAGGGGAGAGTGGGAGGGAGTGAGAGATGAAAATGTATTCTCTATTCTAGATAACTCCAAGGCTGCCCGACTAGCACATACCCTAAGGTTCTGTAGGTTCTGCGATCAATGCATGCACAGGCGGACGGACAAGATAAAGAATATTTATAAATATATCCCTGATGGGGTGTGCCACCTGCCTGTTAAATACACTCTGATAAAATTTGTATGTTCTGGATTTCCTATTTTCAAATTGAAGTGGAATTTTTCGTTATTACATTTGACCCACTGTGCAGCGGCTAATTAGATGGCCAAATGAGTTAACTTATCAATGGATTGCGACGATGGCAACTATTATATGCTAGTGATATTTCGTTAAATGGGGGTCATTGAAATGCGGTCAATTATATAATAGTATGATATGCATACATAGATATGTCTGTCTGTGTGCTCATGGGTGTAAGACCGGTGGCAAATGGATGATCATCCATTTCCGGCCTGGAACAGTGCAAAGTGAGCAAATCAAGTGTAAGTGGACGATGACTTCATGCAGATCGGGTGCTGAAGTATGTACATATGTATAGGTGAACCTATGGGAGGGCCTTCTATAAACAAATGAAAGCAAATTAAACAGTTAAGGCCTGACTAGGCACCTTTATATACCCAAGCGATTGGGAGTCTCTAAGCAAACGGACACACACAAGCATATAACTAAACTGGTCTAAGAATATACATATACATATATATATGTATGTATGCATGTATATATATAAAATCAAACAGCGTGGAATTTTGCATATGAATGAATGACGAGCGAATGTATGAGGAGGGGTGAGGGCATACTGATCGTGCTATTTATTATTTATTAACAGATGCCACACATGCAAACGCTAAGCCAGATGGCCAGCATGTATGCACGTATGTATGTATGTATGTACAGGATATATCGTTATTTATTTACCCGCTGAATACATTGTTGCGGCACGGAGGACAGCAGTGAGCGAAGGAAAGCGATAGTGAGTGAGAGAGTCGAGAGAGACAGGTAGCGAGAGTGGGGGGGGGGGCGCGACAGAGCGGCGGCAAGGAAAGGAAGTTGAAGAGCAAGGCCAGCCAGATGGCAGCTTAAAGTATCGAGTATTGTGCTTGATACCCGTTACACGATAAAACGTAAAACGTTACACGTTACACGTACTCGGATCCAGTTCACGCAGAACCCGCGATCGCAGCTTTTCAGAACGTGCCAGGCATAACGGTACTCTGACTGTAAGCCCAAAAAAGAGAACGAAAAGCAAAAGAAAAGAGAGACCGTTGGTTAGCAGGAGCTTTGATAAACAAATTATTAAGGCACCCACTCAAAAACACACACACACGCCGAAGAGAAAGAAATAGAGAGAGCAAGAGCGAGAGCGAGAGAGCAAGAGCAAGTCTGACCAATGGCCAAATGATGTCAGCTAATAAACAGCAAAAAAAAAAAAAACGTATCGAGCTAGAAAAATGCGTACGCGCTCGTTGTTTGACGATTACTGACCAAACTCAGGCAATGCGGCAGCGGTCTACGGTCTACGCAGAGCAGCAACTAGAACAAAACAGCAGCTAGAACAACAGCAATAATAACAACAACAAGATTTGATTGCCAAAAAGGCAGCGACAGCGTGCAGCGAGCTGTAACCGATACACATATGGAAGGCGCGCACACACACACACCCGCACGCACACTTGAATTAATTTGAATACATATGCATGCACACACACCAAATATAGACGTGTGTACATACATACATATATTTGCATGGCCACAAAGGTCAAGTTGAAGTGTAAATGATTTGTGTTGCAAAATCAAAATGCAAATTTGAATAACGTCCAACGTGAAACCCGTTTCAATGCAAACAAATACACACACACACACACACATGCACATATGCATATACATATGTATGCATTTATTTGTGTACATGCTGCTTAACTGGAAATAAATATTTACGCGCGGCATGCAGCCAGTGTTTGTTAACAATTCGTCAAACTATATGCCACAAAATTAAATAAATAAATTAAATTCATACTATTCCAAATGGCAAAGACTGAATACTATGCACAGGCATACATGTGTGTGTGTGTGTGTGTGTGTGAGTGTATGTGTGTGTGTGTGTGTGTGTGTGAGTGTATGTGTGTGTGTGTGTGTGTGTGTGAGTGTATGTGTGTGTGTTATGTGCAGTTACTGTTGTTGCATTAAGTCAAATCTAGCCGGCTTTCAATATATGCAGGTTGATCATGTGTCTGTAAATATACATATGAACATGATTCAATAATATTACTGCAATCAAAAACACTATACATATACCAAACTATTCATTCATTCTGACAATATCCCTCCCTTGCAGGGTATTTTGAGAAGCGCGTGGGAGGTCAACGATAACTAATCACAACAGATTGATATTCTACGCATATTTGTCAGCACTCGCCGATTGGGCTAATGATTAAGAAGTCAGATGACGACGTTGTTAGTCTGTGATGAGCTCTGGTGGCTGGAAACTCGGTTAGAGACTTGGATTAGTAGTAAATGTGCATCTAATTGCGGTCTAGTCGAACTCACCTTGGCCTCAGGTAGCAGCTGACCGTGATTATGGCCAGTGTCAGCTCCACGATGCTTTCTCCTGTTTTCCTGTGCGGGATTATTAACTCTATCAGCTGTATTATCGCAACTATTTACGTGCAGCAACAGACGCCAGCGTTAGCGTCTTTGCCGTTTTGTTGTGGCTAAATTACAAACTTGTAATTCTTCGCACTTGACTATAGCTGGCGAACTATCGAGCATATCGATAGTATATCACTAGAGTCAACTCATCGCATTATGTCAACAAACAGTTCACAACCAGGGATACTCCCTAATAAAATACATATATTTACTCATAACTTAATTGAAAAGTTAATTATATCTATATGCAAATATTTATTGTAAAACAATTGTTTTTTGCAATTTTTAAAATATTTTAATAACTTGGATTAGGCTTATCGCATATGTTGAGGACTGCCTCTAATAACATTTCATAAATATCGATTAGCCGATATCATTCTAGCTGTTGAGCTTTAGACACGTCATGGTCTCCAAAACTATATAAATTAATAGATAAACACAATATTATTAATGTCGAGACGATAGCAACATGGTTTACATAGACCGAAGTAAGTATTCCTAAATATATGTATATATAGGTTGTATTTTAATACTATTTAAACTGTTTTGTGATTGCAGATGGTCGAGTGTGGGAGAAGCGTCCTTGGAATCTTGAACGTATTATCGAAATATTTGTAGGACTTTGGTATATTTTGGTGCAATTGTAAGTACATTATGAAGACTTAAACCATATGTGCTCTAAAGCAATCAATTGCCTTATCCTGCAGTGTTCAGACCCTACTCGCTCCTTTCAACGGTGGCAATGGCACTAACCGCAACACTGGCCGACGCAATGGTGGCTGGGGTGGTGGTGGCGGTGGTGGAGGAGGAGGTGGTGGCGGAGGAGGAGGAGGAGGTGGTCTAAGGCCCAATAGACGCATTGGACGAATACAGCAGACCATAGATTCCTCAGCCTGTGCAATGGGAGGTGGATGAGGATAGTAGCGGCGACTTAGAGTACCAAATGCTCAGTCGCCGCTGACCCCAGCGTAGTCTTAAAGCAAATAGTGAATGGTCCATATCTGTGTTAGATCTCGCAATTCATTTGCGCTTATGACGCAATATTCATAAACTCATCATTTGAGTGGAATATTGCTGATACATCTACGCGGATATGACTTATTTGTTCTTTATTTCTGCGCGTTAAACAATCAACGCTCTCGATATTAGGCTAACAATTTCTTCAACGTAGAGTTTTAGTTTCTTAGTGCTAAAAATTTAAGGATTACAACTGCTTTTATGGAATCTACCAGGATATATGTATTTTATTACTATCCCTATAACGTAAATCGAATTGTACGAATACTAAAGAAATTTTAAGTAAATGTAAATTTGTTTCGAATACAAGTTGAGAATTTCATCCATTTATATAAATCAATAAAACAATCTTTTATTGCCTAAAAAACTATTTATTACATTTGTTTTTCTAATTTTATTTTACTTTGTATAAATGATATAATATTTATAGCATGCCATGTAAATGGAATAAACAATAATTAAATTTGAGCTGAATCCAGTTCAGCAACAAAGTATCGAACTAGTGGTTCAAGTACATGTGCATGTTGAAATATATCGAACATTTGCCGTTTCAGTTTCATTTTGTTTCAGTAGCTATCTGAACATCAAATTAATCGAATTGTACATACAAATGTGTGTATGTTCATAATTTTTTTTAGAGAGTTAATAAGTATTATTCTTAGTGTTATTTTCGGAAATTATTATCAGCGCGCAATATTAGAAAGCTAAATTGTTGAATATCACATGTACCAAATTTTCTAGAAACTTTCAAGTATGGATATGGGGGCTGAAAAAGGTATTGTACAAAAAAATGGTGGATAAACAGCGTTAGCGTGCTTATGCGTCTACACTTTGTGTTCTAGGCGAAGCGTTCAACAAAGAGCCGGACGGCGGCAAAGTCACGGACGTGGTCGCGGCCTTGCCCACGGACCCAAAAACAATTCAAGACAATGAAGTCGATTCAACGTGTTCTGTGGAGGAATCAGCCGGTGCTCCTCCGAGCGAACCAGTGCAGGAAAAGCCGGAAGCTCCACTAATAGGAAGTCGTTCACCAAGTGCCACTCGAAAGTCACGCAGCCGTAGCGGTAGTGCTATTGACAGCTCTCGACGCTCTCGTAGTCGATCTGGCTCCGCTCGCTCAGCCAGCGGGTCGCCCCATCGTTCTCGAAGTGGATCTCAACGCTCACGCAGTGGATCTGGATCTAGACGCTCGCGCAGCGGATCTGCTCGTTCGCGAAGTGGTACTCGCTCTCGCAGCGGCTCTAGACGTTCACGCAGTGGATCGAAACGTTCACGTAGCGGCTCTGAGGGACGCTCACGCTCACGAAGTGGATCCAGGCGCTCTCGTAGTGGATCCAGACGCTCTCGTAGTGGATCCAGACGCTCCCGTAGTGGATCGGGATCCAAGCGTTCACGCAGCGGATCTGCGCGCTCACGCAGTGGATCTGCACGATCACGTAGCGGATCTGCGCGCTCACGTAGCGGATCAAGGCGTTCTCGCAGTGGCTCGAGACGTTCTCGTAGTGGATCTGGATCTAGACGTTCTCGCAGTGGATCTGGATCTAGACGCTCGCGCAGTGGATCTGGATCTGGACGCTCCCGTAGTGGATCAAGACGTTCACGTAGCGGATCCAGACGATCACGTAGTGGATCTGCCCGCTCACGTAGTGGATCAGCGCGCTCACGCAGTGGATCGAGGCGTTCGCGTAGTGGATCGAGGCGTTCGCATAGTGGATCTCGTTCTCGCAGTGGATCCAGACGTTCACGCAGCGGATCCAGACGATCCCGGAGTGGCTCTGGTTCCAGGCGCTCACGCAGTGGCACACGCTCGCGCAGTGGCACTCGCTCACGCAGCGGCTCCAAGGACTTACGTGCTGGCTCCGTTCGCTCGCGCAGTCGATCTAAAAGCGCGGACTCCTCACACAGTCGCAGCAAATCAAAAAGGAAGTCTGACCAACGCTCGCGCTCAAATAGTGCTGCCGACTCGATCACATCCCAGGATGCACTGAATCGCAAACGTGTTATCACCAGCGACTCTGAAGGTAAGCTGAATATCTATTATAAGTACATATATTGGAATCGTTATTATATCATCATGTCCATCCTAACACAGATGATGTACCAAAGCTATACAAGAAACGGGCTAAAATCACCGACACAGACAATGAGGACGAGGATGAGGACAGGAAGAAGGACGCTGATGACAATATGGCTGAAAAGTCACAGGCTAAAATTATTGAAAGCTCGGATGATGAAAACACGCCAATTTCAAATGAGCCAGAGTAAGGAAACCAAACATAGACAGCGAGTATTCATACATATACTTTATATATATCTCTTGAATCTATTTAGAAACAGCAACTTCATATCTGATTTTGATGCAATGTTGATGCGCAAGAAGGAGGAGAAACGTGTGCGACGACGCAAGCGCGATATCGATTTGATAAATGATAATGATGATCTGATCGATCAATTGATAATCAATATGAAGAACGCCTCAGACGATGATCGCCAGCTAAATTTGGCCGGCAAGCCGGCAACTAAGAAGATTTCAATGCTCAAACAAGTGATGTCTCAGCTGATTAAGAAGGATCTGCAATTGGCCTTCTTGGAGCACAACATACTCAACGTACTTACGGATTGGCTAGCACCGTTGCCAAATAAAAGTCTGCCCTGTCTGCAAATACGCGAAAGCATATTGCGTCTGCTATCCGATGTAATTATAATTGTAATTACTTTTCATCATGCAATACATATAACTGTCTCTCTCTCTCTCTCTCTCTCTCTCTTTCTCCTCCTTGCTTGATGTATATCTCGCTTTCGTCAGTTCCCAACCATAGATAAGTCATATTTAAAGCAATCTGGCATCGGAAAAGCCGTCATGTATTTGTACAAACATCCACAAGAGACAAAGACAAATCGAGATCGGGCTGGCCGCTTGATATCGGAATGGGCCCGTCCCATCTTCAATCTGAGCTGTGATTTCTCAGCAATGAGCAAGGAGGAGCGTCAGGAGCGCGATCTGGCGCAAATGTCACGCAATCGTCATAAGACCCCAGAGCCTGCGCCCGCATCAAGCAGCAATCCACCATCGCTAAATCAGACCTTCTCCAGTGAGGATAAACTGCTGCGTCCCGGCGATCCCGGCTGGGTGGCCCGCGCCCGTGTACCAATGCCTTCCAACAAAGATTACGTTATTCGCCCCAAGTCAACCGTCGAAGGCGAAGTTTCAGTAAGCCACAATTAACAAACTTTTGTTATTTCCAATTTACAAACGTATTTCTCTGCAGTCTTCAAAACGCAAGCCTAATCGCTATGAGAAGCACATGAAACGCTTTTTGGATTCAAAACGCTCGAAGGAGAGTCGTCGTGCCGTCGAAATCTCTATAGAGGGGCGTAAAATGGCGCTTTAAGTATAAGACAACAATTAGACACATACAACAAGATCATTCAAAGACACTCGACAAAAGGATTGACGAAATATATATATATATATCTATGTATATGTATATGTACATGTACATGCATTTATATACATATATAACAACGCCTTTCTACACATTTATGTATGTATGCAAATGATCGCCATTTAAACTAAGCTTAACAAAAATATCCATATTTAACTTGCAGAAACACATACATACATATATTTGACAACTGCTGACAGGATTAAGTAAATAATTGAGTTCCTCAAGTACCATAGACAAATCCATCAGCATCGGCATCTGCCAATTGGAATACTCTCCAGCACAAGAAACTTAAGTCGATGTTGTCCTGTGATACGCCTTTGTCACAATGTCTCAAGCAAATTAAGTCTAATAGCGACACTCATACACATACACATACAGACAGAGGACACATAAACACGCACATCCACACACACTCACAGACAGAGAACACGCACACACACGCACAGACAGAGACAGAGGACACAAATACACACACACAACAGAGACAGATGACACATACACACACACACACACAGTGAGAAAGAAACACACACACACACACAGTGAGAAAGAAACACACAGCCAGAGACAGCTGACACATACACACATACACACACACAGAGAGACAGATGACACATACACACACACACAGAGACAGATGACACATACACACACACACAGAGACAGATGACACATACACACACACACACAGAGACAGCTGACACATACACACACACACACAGAGACAGCTGACACATACACACACATTCAGAGACAGCTGACATATACACACACACACACACAGAGACAGATGACACATACACACACACACACACAGAGAGACAGATGACACACACACACACAGTGAGAAAGAAACACACACACATCCGCTCAAACACACATCCACCAACACACACACATATCCACAGAGATACACACACCCATACACATCCTTAAGCGTGCATATATTGTATAAAACCAACTTATCTGAAGGCTAAGATATTGAACAACACAATTCAGAAAATGTACAATTTCGTTGCTTCGAATGTGAATTAATAAATGCGAAGAGTCGGCACTGACACCTCTCATATACATACATACAACATTATCAAAGTGCAATTATTTACTATTGTTTATATGTATGTACATATTTTGTAATCGTGCACCTGCAATTGGCTAAATGTGGTTAGCCTTACAGTTAGTTATTATAAATAGAATGTTTGTGTTTAGGTAGTGTGGCATATCCTTAATTAGGGTAAGTGCTATTTGCTGCAATTGTATTGACTATGTGCAAGCGAGGCTGCATATGCACACACATGCATACCTGCATTCACACATATGTATGTATATGTATATGCATACAAATATAAATTGTTTTGCACATTTATTTTATAATTCAAACACTCATCTTTATCTCTCTGACGGTAGTTATTATTATTTGTGTCCCATAGATACGACCTGCTCCCCGTAAACATTATAAACGTGAATTAATATTAAAAGTCAAATTAAGGGCATTTTGACTAAATTTATGAAATAAGCTAAGCAGAGCACAAACACCCTGTAGCGAATTGGGCAACAGTATAAATCCAATGGCATTCTATACGCACTTGTGATATGGAATTTTGATAGATAATCATTCGGGCTGTAACCGGTTATGCGTGACACATGCACGTAATACATGCATGATATACATACATACATATCATAAAAATATACATACATATTGTAAAATGTTACAAATTCAATTAATCCAAGCTGGCAGCAACTTTTCTAGCGGGATGATTGTTTTGATTTACTCCTCTCAGTCTCTCTCTCTCTCTCCCTCTCTCGATCTGCTACAGCTGATTCTTTTTCTTCGTGCGTTGCCAGCAATAAAACTAGATGCATACATATGCAAGCGTATGTATGTGTGTGTGTGTGTGAACATACATATGTAGCTATGTTGTTGGTAGCCATTCCATTATCTGCACTGGAATCAGCAACACCCCAGCACCCAATTAGGCAACACAACACATCACACTTCGTGTACATACATACATACATAAATACATACATACATGTGTATGTAGGTCGCGCTCACCTTTTATTGTTATCGCTGAATAAGTGGTATTAAACCGGTTGTACTCCACCAAAAGTGTTCAAACGCCTACAGTACGTCTAAGGTAGAAGTCGAGTTCCTTCTGGCAGCGCACAGAGAATTAAGAGTGAACAAACAGTTGAAATAGAGCAGCAAAATGTCAGATTTGAAAAAAATGGCTAAAGTAGGCATCGTCGGCAGGTAGGATATACATAAGAGTCCATGGGCATGTTTACTTCAAATTTAACTGTATTTGCTCTGATCTAGCGGCTTGATTGGACGTTCTTGGTCCATGCTGTTCGCCTCGGTGGGTTACCAGGTGATGCTCTATGACATCCTGCCGGAGCAAGTGCAGGGCGCCTTGAAGGCCACACAGAAGGAACTGGTGGAGCTGGAGGCGAAGGGTTTGCTGCGTGGCAAATTGAATGCGGCGCAACAATTTAGCTGCATTTCGGGCACCAACGACATCAAGGAATTGGTCAAGGGCGCCATCTTTATACAGGAGTGCATCCCAGAGAAGCTGGACTGGAAGCAGGAGCTGTTCAAGAAACTTGACGATGTGGTCGACGACAACACTATCCTATCCAGTTCCACCAGCACATTCCTGCCCTCCCTGTTCACCGCCAACCTGAAGCACAAACAGAACGTAAGTCGAACAGAGATTGTAGATATACATAGATGTAGACGAGTGACATTATCTTCACATATCTCTGGGTCTTATCTTGGATTGATTTATTTCCATTTCCCTTTTCCATTTGCTCTAGACTGTTGTCTCCCATCCAGTCAATCCGCCCTACTACGTGCCGCTGGTGGAAATTGTGCCGGCGCCGTGGACAAAGCCCGAGGTGGTGCAAAAGACGCGCGATCTGATGGACGAAATCGGCCAGAAGCCCGTCACACTATCGCGCGAGATTGAGGGCTTCGCCCTTAATCGCATTCAGTATGCGATTCTAAACGAAACGTGGCGTCTGGTCGAGGCGGGCATTCTCAATGTCAAAGATATTGATAGCGTGATGAGCGATGGCCTGGGCATGCGTTACGCCTTCCTGGGTCCGCTGGAGACGGCGCATCTGAACGCCGAGGGCATGGAGAACTACTTTGAGCGCTACTCGAAAACGATATATGCCGTCAGCCAAACCATGGGCGAGACACCCAAAATGGAGGGGCCCACGGCCGTCGAAATTGCCAAGCAGCTGAACGAGATGGTGCCCCTGGACAAGCTGGTGGAGCGACGCGCATACCGAGACAACTGCTTGACACACCTCAGCATCTTGAAGAATAAGATCAACAACAACAAATAAAATCACTCATTCAATGTCAAATCTGAGTTAGAAATTGTTTTCATTATTCTTCATGCGTTTGTCTTATGAATATGCAGGAATGAATCAAGTTAGACGGACATGGCTCAGGTCTCCTCGTCTCGAATGTATCTAGTGCTATAGTTAGTCTGGTTTTGGCCATGCCTCTTTTTGCCAATTGCGTACATTATATAAACAAAAAGAAACGGACGGATTCTTAATCTAAATATTAATTCTTAATTCTTAACTCTAAGCTTGAAAACAAAATCATTTCTATCGAAAGACATCACAATTTGGCTGGCAATTCATTGGGCAGCTTTCTTCGAGTAGTTGGCGGATCGCAGCGTGGAGGTGGTGGCGCAGGAGGCGTTGGCATAGCTGCTCACTGGCCTCAGGGAGCGGCGCTGTAGCGGACGCACCTGTGGCATCGGTGTGCTGGTGCAGAATAATTTGCTGGCCTGTTTGCCTTTGGTCGTCAGAGGCGTATCCTGGACATTGCAGCGGGGCGTCGTTGAATTCAGGTGTGTTACATCAGTCAGCTCCAGCGATGGCTTCACCATGGGCACAACCCGTTTAACCGGCTTGCTGTTCGCCTTTGAGGTGCCATTCAGTTTCATAACCGTTTCGTTTATGGCCGTCACCTTGGTGCGGCCAACCAAGTGGCCTCTGCCCTGGCTGGCGGCGGGAGCTGGCGCAGTCCCCTTGCCCCCGCCTATTGAAGCGATTGAAAAGGAGTTGCGACGCTGCCTAAAGCTCGACATGGCATTGAATTTATCGCCCACAGTCGACAGTTCCTTCAGAGGCATCACGAGATTGCTCTCGTTGCCCTCTTCAGATGATTGCTTAACTATCGACTTCGGTCGCTCCTGCTTGGCCTTGTCGTGAATGGACAACGACGATGAGCGTCGTCGCAGCGCGTTATCTCTCTCAGTTTTGGCCGCCGCATTGGCCACTCTAGCCGAGGACGGATGCACTATACAGTTGGTCAATTGACTGCCGGCCGTGGAGTTTACCACCAAGATAACGGTTTGGCCAGACGAGTGCTGATTCGTTTCCGGCTCGTGATGCTGTGGCTCATTGTCATTGACCTGCTGCTTGGTTAGATTGTGTCGCTCCAGTAGCTGATTGATTTGTTGAGCTAGATTGTTGTCGTTAACCACTTCGGTCACATACGAATCGGGTTTTTTCTGAAATTCAGTTTCTCGAATCGGACTCATTGGCTTATCAGCCGATTCAGCATCGTATGTGGCCGACGAGCACGTCATCACATCGGGAAACTCTTGAATATTTCCATTTGCCTTCAAATGATCTGCAGCATCTGCTTTCATTCGCTATAGATTACATGGAATACAATAGATTAAATTGGATGCAGTGCATCAATTGATGATAGCTTAGATATACCTGTTGCTCTAGATCTAAGTCGAAGGTTCCCTGACGTGTATATAGAATTGGCGATTCTTTAGTGACCTGGCTGGCATCTTCTGGGGTTGGGCGATTGCATTGGATGGCTGTACGTAGCGATTCAATTACCGCATTGAACTGCTCCCTCTTGGAGAGCTCAACGTGTGCATAAACCAGAAATTTCAGCTCTTGCCACAGCGCTTCAATCTGTGCTGGAGTATTGTGAGAATTTAGAGTTGTCTGTGCTGGGAGAGGATCTGGTGCAGCGGATTTAGCTGGCGAGCCCAACATGGCGATGCGCATCTGCTTTAGGCGTACTTCGAACTCTGTATTGGAACAGGTATAGTCAGGCAGATCGACAGATGGCATCGTGGTTGGAATTGGATTGGGCTCATCTTCTATGAGCTTCACTGGCGACTCAGCGGCAATCATTTGCAGATTCTCGGTCAGAAAGCAGCTGTTAAAGTACGAGCTATTTCCACTTGTTGCAACATTCACCAACTGATTACTCGGTGGTGTGTTCATATTTGATAGCCTGGTTGCATTCAGCTTGGCAAGCTGCTGTAGACTGCGGTGGCGCGATTCATTGCTAACTGTAGAGCTACTAATAATATCTGAATTGCTCGGCTCAGATTCTATGGTTAATGGCGAAGACTCATTGTTGACGAGCTGGCCTTCAGCTGGTGTCGTTGGTGTATTTTGTGTATCATTCTTAAAGTGTTCGCCCTGTATAAAAGAAACAAGAAATAATAAAAATGGCTTGTCATCCTGTTATAAATCTCTCTGTGTGTGTGAGAGAGAGTGTCTGTGTGCATGTGCATACACACCTTGATGCAGGCTTCTTTTTCCACTGAATCGAATGGGTCGTATGGTCCTTTGAAGCTGTTTGATTGAATTGGCGTATCTTCTACGACCTCCTCATCTTTAACAGGCTCATCCCAGCCCGTTAAATCAATTAGATTTCCAACATCACACATTTTATCTGAAGTATACAATGAACTTGGCGGAAGTCTTTTGAAGCTATGCACAATTTCCCGCTTTTACCTGAATCTAGTGATGCAATTTTTGCAAAATTGCATGATATCGAATCATTTATCGAAAGTTTAAAATTTGCAGACCGTTGCCATTAAATGAAATAAATTGCAGAATCAATATTTTTTATCTTAAGCCATGTCAAAGTCAGCACGTCGTTAAGAAATAAACAAAAATAATAAGTTACTTGCAAATAAAAAGGTATCAATAACTGAGATAAGCTTCCTTATCATAGTTTACCCAAATCAGATAACTAGCTCAGATGAACACTCTTTGTTTATCGCGGGTAAGACATGAGCAATTCTTGTTCTATTCCATCATTCTCGATAGATTGTCTTAAGCAAATGTGGGCATAGTGAACATAAACACAATGACAAATTAATTATAACAATCCACACATACGGTTCGGATTTCAAAGTACAAGTACAATTAATATGCATATGTGATGGCAATTTACAACTAATTACTAAAACAGTACCTTGATTTTTAAAGGGAGCTACGGTGTTGCTTGTTGGATCATCAGCGCTGAAGCAAAACATTTACAATTGGAATATTAAAAGTTGAGTAAGAATTGTTAAGAATCAAGTTAATAGGATGCAGTTGCCAACGCAAGCATGGATCTGGCCAATCCTAATCGTATTTGTCAGTTTAGAGGCTCAGGCACAATTGAATCTGGATAAGCTCGACATGCAAAGCCAAATTCCAGAGGACTTGTTAAAAAACACCAGCTTCAATCAAGCAAAGGAAGCTTTTCGCAAGAAGTGCATCGAAGTTTCCGGCGAAAAAAATGGCGAGCAGGCGTACGCTGATATAGAGACAGGCTTCTTAACACTTAGCGAATGCATGAACAACATTGTCAACTATACGACAATGCAGAAGGAAATTCAGGAGGCGAGTCCTCAGGGCGAACTGGACGTCGTCTTCAATAAGTACTGTGCGAAGCGCTCAAATGCGACAGAATGTGTTGATGCCTTCACGAGCAAATTGGTGCCGTGTCTGGATAAGAAGGAGTTGGAGAGCTTGGACGTGATCAAACATATCGTGAAAAGTCTGTTGAACTTTGTGTGTCACAAGGATGGCGATCAGATAGCATTATTCATTGCCGAAGAAGGCTTCGAATGCCTCGAATCACAAAAGGACAATATTCATCAGTGCTTCAATAGCACCTTCTCAACCTATTTCGATGAGATCGACATGCAGGGCAACAACAAAATCAAAACAATACCCAAACTAGTTGTCGAGGAGAAACAATGCGGCGACATCATCACATTTGAGAACTGCGTTGTGCGTCACTTGGAGCACTGCTCGAAAATCACTCCGGCCAATCTAATAGAGTCGATGTTCAATTTTATAAGGAACGAGACTCTGTGCCGCAACTACAATCAGATGGCATTGACTGGGAGCGCGAACGCGTTTGCCCATGTTACGCATATAAATAACATACTCATCTTTACAATCATGATCGTCATTCTCTTTAAGTTCTCCTATTTTAAGTAATTTCTCCTCTTTTCATTTCAATTCGCAATTGGAATGAATGGTGCATGCTTCTATATTTAAGAAAAAAAAAATATGCTTGCTTGCTTGCCAAACACAAGAACAAAAAAATGAAACGGAAACAAAAACACAAATAGTGAGGTGTCAATTGAGATTTCTTATACATACACATTTCGGCGAATAAGAAATAGTTTTTCTACAAAATGCAATCGACCGAACTTAAAGAATTCTTCTTCACAATATGTATTATAAACATGCTTTATTATAATTATTTTATGTTTTTATTGCAATCTCTTATATCAAATATCGGATATTAACTACATATTGAAAATCAAGGAAATCTCATAAACATATACAAAACCAATATATTTATATAGAGGTAAAGGTTGAAAGTTTGTAAAGACTTGGCGTATAAATGGAAATATAAAATTGGAAATAAAAAGAAACAAAAAGTGAAAAAATCTGACAATTAATATCTATACAGGTAAAACTTAACAAACGTTCGCAGCGATTCAATTTCCGCTGATGAAGACAAATTTATAAATTTTTTAAATGTGTATTTCAGAAATAAATATCGAGTAACAATACGAATTAAGTAATTTATTGTAATTGGGCGGCAAACAGCTCGTCAAGCCTTGGACAATTCAAAAGTTTGATGATAATGCAACGTTGCTTGCTATCTATCGCTCATCGCATAGACTATCGATTACACATTTTATTTTTATTTGTTATTGACATCACCTTAGATACTGCAGTCGGCCTTTTTCCGTTTGATTCAAATATATATATGCAATTAGAAAAATTATAGAGGACTGTTATTATCAATGAGTTTCTTGACATCAATCTATGCATGTATGCAAAAGTGTAAGAGTCTGGCATACTAGATGTTTTATTGGAGTGTATATATTTTAATTTGATTTGACTAATATTTCATCTTTTGAAAAGCAGCTACATATATTGGGATGGGAGTGATAAGACTGCTAAGATTACTAGCCAAAAAACAAACAAAAATAAAAAAAAGCAGCAACAAAATGATAATCTCAGGCACATACGATTCAGACTTCAAATTCAGGGTACCTATAAAGTGTACCTATTTATTAGGATCTACGTTAGTATTTATTGAATCATCTACACAACAAGAGCTTTGCATTTGAAAACAAAAGTTTGTGTAAGATTAAACAACAATCAATAACAGAATGAAGATGACGGCATACATATGGATCTGGCCAATCCTAATAGGAGCGGCACTTTGCGCAGCGGAGGAGGTACTCAATGCAGATGACAGCCGAGATGAATTGGACGACATTGAATCATCAGCTATTATTAGCTTGGAGCCGACGTTTCGTAATATATGCATCGCAGCTGTCGGCGAAGAAAATGGCAAACAGGCGCTCCAGCAAATAGTCATAGCTGAAGAAACGTTTAAGAAATGTCGCCAAAATTTTTCGGAGTCTATGATAATGAGACCCAAGCTATCTTCTGATGATGAATTTCAACTGACGCATGCTATTATCAAATACATTTGCGACAACCGCAAAGTTCCCATAAATTGTTTGGCAGACTTATTGACGGCATTGCACCCATGCTTAACAGTGAAGGACAAGGAAACCCTGTCAACATTTGTTAATACAGTCGAAAAACTTTTCGCGTTTGGCTGCCTGAACGAAGATCACATTATAGGCATATTTAATGACGAATCAACCATCACGTGCTTTGCATCACAAATTGACAATATAGATGCATGCCGCTATCCGATCTACTCAGACGACTCTGACGCGGAAGATAATTTGGTTCTTGGAGAGAATGAATGCAAAGGATTGGGTGCATTTGAGGACTGCTCTCTGTCCCACTTGAAAAACTGTTTGCCAGAAGCCTCGACCAATTTAGTAGTGTCCGCATTCCATATTTTCCGAAACAATATGTGCCACATACTGCCACCATTGCCTATACCTGGAAATGCGAATATAACTCAATTGTAATATGAAGAAAAAGCAGGCTTGCTCCCAAATGGAATCTGCTTTCTATAATCATAGAAGAAATCTCAAAGAAACCTTTATAAAATTCTCGAATTAGACCTCTTTTTTGATTGCTTTGTTTGAAAATGGAAATTGAAATGTATAAGAAAGTGAGAATAAAAAAAAAAATAAAAATGTTGAAAAGTAAAAGTGTGGGTAGTAGAACTCGTTTTTTTTTCTAAAGTAATCTGAATACATTAAATTGAATTTAGTCCAGCAGCAGTTGCCCTTATACAATGCCAATGTCGGTATTTATTTCGGTAAATTTTAGGCTATATTTGTTAAGCCGCAATTCTGGTATTTCGATAGATCAGCTACTTAGGCTGTCCCATCTCAAATGCGCAGCTGGCTTACCTTCGAGCATAGCTGAGCCACAAATTGATCTCAACTGAAACTGACAATAGTCAGCAAGTGATTGGAAATGATTGTTCTAACAAGCTAAGCGGTATGGGAGATATCTGCAGATATCTCCTTCTAAGATTGAGTATTCGAAATGGAATTCGTCGATGGCCAGACTCTGGAGAACATGCAATCTGCAACATTGCCGCATCATATAACAACATTCAACATTGTTATGACGGCCATTTCGGCATTTATGCGTTTCTTAACAATCATACTGAACTGCTGTCTGGCCTATGAGTATTGGAGAAGCGAATCGTACACCTACTGCCACTGGACAATTATGTCCATAGTAATACCCTTGTTTATAACGACGCTAATCTATGCACATGTGTAAGAATAACTACGGCTTTTATTTTCACTCCAATTAAATGATTCATTTATTCGATTCGTAGACTAATTGCTAGCAACTCGGGCAAACAACCCGTTGCTCACACACGCCAATTTTGGAGACTTGTGGTTTCCTACCTATTTCGCGACGCATCGACCTTAAATTGGGCATTGAAATACACCGAGGCAAAGAGGCGTGGCGATAAGTTTGCCGAAATTGAGTATGACGTTAAATATATAAATATACATATTTAACCGAATTAATGTATATACATATATCTGTAGATGCTACCGCAGGTATTTGAAGGAGGACTGTAACATTGGCTTCCTTCGACTCTTCGATTCATTCTTGGAAACGGCCCCGCAGAAAATCCTGCAGCTCGCCATAGTTTTGCAAAATACGAAAAGCTTAACGTGTAATAAGTATAGAGCATTCTATATGCGTAGTGGAAAACTCTGAAGAGTATATAATTTATAAATTGATAATCTTAAGATATTTTCAGATGTACGCGGGCTCACATTTTTGGTCTATTTTCTCAGTCTCGCCTGGTGTTTGGTGGCCTATAACCGATCGAATCGATTGGTGCAGCTGGATAAATACGATATAGGCACCAAGGGGCTCATTGTGCAGTTCTGGTTTCTGCTCTGTCTGACGGGTTAGTTTGCTTTCAATCAAGTATCAATTTCAATTTATCTAATATATACATTTCAATCATTATTTGAAGCATCGCGCACCATTTGCATAGCCTATTTGGCCAGTATATTTCCCATGGAAACATTTGCCGCCTGTCTTCTCCACTTGCTGCTTTGTGGCACTGTTGTCTTCATAGCGGACACTCCGAAGTTTGCCAAAACTGCATTGACTAACTACATTTTGTGTCTGGCATTTGGCGCTGTTTATATATTCATATTCACGCCCGTCTCCGATGGACCCACAAAGTATAAGTATATCATTTATTTGCTGCTATGCTTTTTGCAAAATGTCGTCGCTTGTATATTTTGGATTCCATTATATTTGGCCAGTTGGATTAATGCTTTTTATATAATAGGCATATTGCTTATGATTTATTATTATCTCGAATGCCATCCCGGTATTACGTCTGCCGTATTTTAAGAACAAAACAAGTAGTAGTAGTGTGCAATAAAGTCAATTACAATTAGCATTTATTGTTTTTTTATTAATTAATTTAAATTGAATTAAAATTAATATTTTGTTATTGTATTGTTTGTGGGCTTTAAGGCGCATGCGCGCCGATTGAATGGAAGCTTCGATTAGCGCTTTTTCCGTCGCGCCTATCTGGCCACACTGAACGAAAGAAATGGCTTAGACTAGGTGGCAGTGACTTAGCCTACCCAAGCGAGCAGGTCACAAATTAACTTTCACTTCAAAAATCAAAAGCTGCATAGATCAATATCAAATAAAAAAGACCAGAAATCGATCGATCGACCGATGTGATGCGAACTACTAAATAATAGCCTATGGAATACTATATCTATATGTAATATGGCATCCAAATATGAGCGCATTATCAGCGACTGCAGAGCGAGGAATATATTGTGGGAAGACGCTGATTTCCCAGCAATACAATCATCGGTATTCTACTATCAAACGCCCCCATTCACATTCCAGTGGAAGCGCATCGCCGAGCTGAACAATGCCCAGGCCTCGTTTCTCAACGAGAATGCGGAGTTCGATGTGGTGCCTGGCAAGATGGGTGATCGCTGGCTCGTCTCCTGCCTGGGCGTGCTCTATTCGCTGAGGAATCTGTTTTATCGCGTTGTGCCCGCCGACCAGAGTCTGGACAAAGCGATGGGCATCTATCGCTTTCGCCTGTGGTGGTGCGGCGAGTGGGTGGAGGTGCTCGTCGACGATCGCCTGCCCACGATCAATGGACGACTTGCGTTTATGCAGCCGCAATCGTCGAACTGCTTCTGGGCATCGCTGCTGGAGAAAGCCATTGCCAAACTGCACGGCTCCTATGAGGCGCTCAAGTACGGCACACGCTCCGATGGCCTGACCGATCTGCTGGGCGGTGTGGTCAAGTGCATGCCCATCGTAGCGGATACCATAAGGCCACAGACCCTGAAGGATCACCTGGCCACCACTTGCATTGTCACCTGCATTGCGGTGAAGAATGCCGCCGTACAAAAGAAGAACACGGCGGAGAGGCTCTCCAATGGCATCCTGCTGAATGTCAACTACAGGTGAGATATGGACCATAGATCTCTCAACATATCTCTCTCTCTATATGTACAAAATATTCTTTGTAGACTCTCCTGCTTGGACAAGGTGGAGACGGTCATGGGCGATTCGGTGCAATTGGTGCGCATCAAGGACACATTCTCATCAAAGCCCTTCGGCGACAAGACCAATTTCATTGGGGACTGGTCGCCCACGTCGAAGACCTGGGAGCGCGTCTCGTCCACGGAACGCGGTCGTCTATTGGCCCAACTGGAGCTGGGCGAGTTTTGGATCTCGTTTTATGATTTCGTGCACACGTTTACATCGCTGGAAATCGTTTACTTGGACTCGGATACGGCGAATGGGGAGCAGATGCTGAAGGGGCGGCCGCTCCACTGGAAAATGAAGATGTACCAGGGACAGTGGAAGCGCGGCGTGACTGCCGGCGGCTGTCGCAACCACGAATCCTTTCACATCAATCCACAGCTGCTGGTCTCCATACAGGAGAAGCAGGACATTGTCATAGCGCTCAATCAGCACACGGCCGTGGAGCCGAAAGTGATTGGCTTCACCATGTACATGTGGAATCGGGACTACAGCCTGAACGAGTGCCTGCAGAAGGACTTCTTCAAGAACCAGGTGAGCTTCCTCAACTCGGACTATGGCAACACACGGCACGTCAGCTACCACACGCAGCTGGACATTGGGCACTATGTGCTGATGCCCACCACCTATGAGCCGGCCGAGGAGGCGCAGTTCACGGTGCGCATATTGGGCACATCGTCGTTTCGGCTGTCGTGCCTGGAGACGCAGACGATGATCCTGCTGGATCCGTTTCCGGCGCTCAAGACCGACGACAATGTGCAGAAAATCAAAAGCATCTGCCAGTACGAGCCGGTCTATATGCAGCTGGCGGACGAGAACAAGACCATCAACTGCTTCGAGCTCCACGAGCTGCTGGAGGCCTGCCTGCCCAATGACTACATCAAGGGGTGCGCCAACATCGACATCTGCCGCAAGGTGATCGCCCTGCAGGACAAGACGGGCAGCGGCCGCATCACATTCCAGCAGTTCAAGACCTTCATGGTCAATCTGAAGTCCTGGCAGGGCGTCTTCAAAATCTACACAAAAGAGAAAGCGGGAATTCTGCGCGCGGAACGGCTACGCGATGCCCTCTACGACATTGGCTTCCAGCTGAGCACCGACATCATGAACTGTCTCATTCAGCGCTACATACGCAAGGATGGCACCCTGCGCCTGAGCGACTTCGTCTCGGCGGTCATCCAGCTGACGACGGCCTTCAATCAGTTCCACTCGAAGAACTACAACCAGGTGAATGTGATTGAGGTGCATCTGCACGATTGGATCAAGGGCATATTGAGCTGCTAAGGCAAATGCAATAAATTGTTTTTTATTTTATTTTTAAATTTTTTTTTCTATAAATTATATATATATATATAATTATTTATTTTTAAAATGGGACACAAAAGAAATTTATATATATACCTTCTATGTATTGGAACATACATAAGTTGTTGAGAGCGTAAAGTGTAAAATAAAATCAAATTGAGAAACGAGAAACATAACAGAATCCTCGGACTTAATGTATATTAGTTATAGAGATTGTATATTTATATACTTAAATTCATTATATATATATATATATATATATATATATATATATGATAGGACAATCGTTTGCTTTTCTCATCTTCTCTCCTCTTTTCTCTTCTCTTCTCTTCTCTTCCGAATATATCTATTTTTGGTTTAGCAGCTGAATTTGATTTGGATTAGTTAGCATAATGACTATATAAGCAGTAATACAACAAGTTGAGTTCTTAAGCTAGGATGGCATACATAACTGTATCTCTATATATGAATACTGTATGAGTAGTTGAGTTTGAGTTTGAGTTTGAGTTTAGTTTGAGTTTGAGTTTAGTTTTGTTTTATTGGACGACAGGCGTTCCATCGAATCAGCTTTCTCCGTTCGCTTCTCGCTCAATAAATCCATGCTTAATTTACAAAAAAAAAAACTTGATTGCGTTTTGATTAACATTATTGCCGATGCCATGGAAATTACATGGATGTCCCATTATGGGAGGAGGCATCGCTGATGCGGCGCGACAACGTTGTCTTGCGGCTGATGGACAGCGAATTGGGCGCCGCTTGGCTGCTGGGCGCCAGGCTGGCATTATAGCTGGCCGATGCGACATTCGAGATATCGTTTGTGGTCGGCGACGAGGCAAGCGCACGCATTGGGGAACGACGCAGCGAACCGGTTACTTCATGCGGCTCCTGATAGCCCGAGTCCATGTCATCATGGTAGGAGTCCATCAAGGGTGTGGGATCCTCATAGTCGTAATCAACAAAGCCATTATTATCGAAGGACTAGTCAAACAGAGTGAAACCAATTCAATGCAGACTCCAATCAGAAAACGCTTGACATACGTACCTTGACAAAGGATTGGGATTGCTTGGCATAGCCGCGGAACACCTGATTGTGCGCCTTGCCGCGATAGTCAACGGACTCGTAGTGGCCATCCTGTGAGTTCTCGATTATGAAATGCCTGGTGCCATGCGGTGTTAGGGTGGCCCACAGCAGGCGGCTGTCGTTTACCAGCTGGCTCTGGAGCAGATCTCGACTGTTGGCCGTGGCACACGGATAGAGTATGCCGCCCGATGTGAAGGCGTTGGATTTGGTTGCTTCACCCAAAGCATTGATGGCCGTTTGCTTGATATTCGCATCGTGGTACGAGAAAAAGGTGCTGCATGCAAAGCAAATACAAGAGTGTTTAGTTAAATTCCCGATGTAAACAAATAATAACGTTAACCAGGGCTGCAAGCGCTGTGCAAATAAATCCTCAGCTTGCCAGTTCGGTGAACAAGACAGACTTCATTCGTGTGCAACAGCCCTGTTTAAAGTGAAATTGAAATGAACTCACTCTTTGCATCGAATTACAATCAATGCCAGGAAACAGCCCAGCACAAAGATGCCAATGCAGGAGGAGACGAAAAACCAAACATTTTCCATACTCTTCGTATCGCTGCGCACCAGCTCCATCAGCTCATTGCCGCTCTCATTGTGTTGATTCTGGCCGCACATGAATGCCGCAAAGCAGGGCTGCGACTCGTTCGCTGGCAATAATATATCAATGCTCTTTGGTTTCGAGATCAGGAACGATGGCAACGGCGGCGGTGGCATCGATAATATGAAATCGGGCGGCGGGCCGGCCAATTGATCACAGCTGCCCACACAATTGCCAAGTAATATGTTCATGTTTGCCTAAAATATATAGATATGTATGTATGCATGTAAATAATAAACATTCGCATTCATGTATGTACGTACATACATGTGTATGTATGTATGTATGTATGCCTGGGATGCCAGACAAGCTTTACGCAAATGCCTATGTATATGCCTGTTTGTATGTGTACGTGCACATACTTGCACACATATACAAAACGGCCATAACAAACCGTTAGGGTTGATTTCTTATTAGAAAATAATTTACCCACCAAAAATGTTTACCTTGCCCAGAGGAGAAATTTCATTTCAATTAATTTTATATTAATTGATATGTATACATATAACAGATATTGTATATATACCTATATCTGTTATATACCTACATATATATATGTATATATCTGTTTTGCGACCCAAATTCCAGCATAATGAAATTACTTTTCATTATCAACAAATCTTTGAATATTCAATAGTCTCTTTTGAACTTGCCATATGTATTTCTATATAAGCTGCTGGCCATTTAACACTATTTCACTTGTAAAAACAACATTTATTGCAACTTTGACCAACCTTAATCCAATAAACGTCCTTTACCGTTGAAATCTTACCTTGAACTAACTACGGAAAACAATTGGCATTTTCAAATGTTCCGAGAGCCTCGATGCGCGCGCACATCTCCCAATCGAAAGTGGGTAACAAATAACCCCTGCATCACGCCTTAGCCACACCCAGCCAATACACACGCTCTCGATGTATTCAATTATTCAACTACCCAAAAAAATATAACATTTTGCGTGCTAAAAACGTAAATCTGTAAAACAAATAATACAAATATTTTTAACAAAGAGAAATATATGGTAAAATGCAGCTGTAGTTAATAATATTTACAAGTCACATAAGTATGCAAAAAAAAAAAAAAAATACAGCTTACACATATAAGCCGCGCAACGCCGGTCAAAATATTCCATAGAAACGCCAAATCTGACCAAATCACATCTAATTGGACAACATTGCACATTTTATTCTAATTAGAACCAGACCAATACATACGAACATAACTGCACTCTACTATGCCTTATTATCAATTATAGCTACAGATGTATGTATGCGTGTATGTGAATTCTAGTATAATCGTTTAATTTATACTACTTATACGTACATATGTACATTTTAAAAGTAAGTAACTAGCGGGGCAATATCATAATTATTTCTTCTCGCCATAGGTCATCACAACGCCCACGATCAGGGCCAGGACTGTGAATCCTTGGGCGGCGATACGAGTGCGCATCATAAACTGCGACATTTTGCGATTGCCGGTGCGAAAGTTGTAGAGGCCAGCGGTCAGAGCGGCTGTGGTCGCCAGGCAGCCTATGAAATTGGCAATGTTTATATAACACTCTGTGGCAAGTGTAGCGTATGTAATTATTGCATACCAATGGGCACCAGTGGGTTTTCCTTGACTTTGCGCACAAATCGTTCCTTTGTGGTTTCAACTTCAACAACGGGTCCCAAGTCCTGACGTAACTGTATCCAGTCGAGATCTTCGGATGGTAGCGGTATCTGCGATTTGTTGGCCATCCTTTGTATTTATATCTGAACGTAAGCTTCTCTGCAATTAAACAGTTTGTCAGATCAAATACCGACAATGCATATTAACATACAATTGCACAAACAACTATATAAACATATGATTACATACGTTCTCACCGATGCAAATTCACAATGGAATGAAACAGGGCTGAATGTTTGCCCGGCTTCCGATTAAAATATTTGCCTGAACTAGCTCACATTTCACTCGATTTTGATTACTTTCTCAAATTATTCCTATGATATTATATATTTTCTATTTGTGTACTTATACGATATACATAAGATGAGTATATCAGCATGCGGTATAAACTTAAATTCATGGTTTATTTCATTATTTTAAATTTATGTTACTGTGAATTAGCTTCCATCCCTAGTCGGTTTGAGTATGCAATAAAACAAGGGCTGCCACACAAGCTTATCGCTTATCGAATTGAGCTACTCTTTTTTCAAATCTTATGTACAGAATTTATATAATTCTCATCTATGTACATATATAAATATATTTAATATAATTATATATATATATATATATATATATATATATATATATTTTTTTTTTTTTAATTTTTTTTTTATTAACTTTCTGTAAATAATATTTATACACATATTTTAATTTATATCATTATAATTCTACTCTTTATATACGATGAAAACTAATTACATAATACATACATATGTATGTACATTAAAAGATATGTACATATGTATGTACGTACGTTCGTGTGTACATACATTTATTTAAAAACACCCTTGTGATGATCAAATAAAATCGAAGAAAATTTGTGTGTTGGGTATTTCTGACCTCACTAACACGTTCACACACAGCTGCATTATTCCAACAATGTTTCTCTCTTTTTAAAATGAGAGAGTTGGGAAGTACAGTCAGACGAGGAACGCAAAATGAAACATGTGTATGTAGCGAGAATATCATTGTGTGTGTATATCAAATAAAATACATGCACTTTTGTGTTTGTGTAAAGGCGAAAAACAAACTCATACACTCGAACAAATGTGAATGTATTGTAGGAATGGGCTGGGGATGTATACATGCTCACATATATACATATGCGTACATACGTATGGACATGTATGTACGTTTGAACGTACGTGCATAAATAAATATGTATGCACATTCACGTACATACAAATGTATGTACATAATTACTTACAACCGTATACATATGTACATACGTATAAATGTAAATACATACATATGTATATATTCATATATATTTGACTTTATTTAATAAATGATTTATTGCGTTTTCTGTTTGTATGCTGTTCGGAAAGCTAACAAACAATAATAAATATAATTAAGTAAGGGAGAGTTGGTCCACATGGACATACCATATGTACAGATGAATATACATACATATGTATGTATGTACATATACTAAGTATGTAAATATGTTTAGGTTTGTTTGTATGTACTTTTAAAGTAAGGAACATAAATATGTATGTATGTACATATGTATGTACGTTGCCTGTAGGTACATTTTTCTTAAGACTCATACATACATACATATAGTGTTCATATGTTTGCATGAACCTTAGTATAAAAAGTAACAAGCCAAAAATGTTAAAAGGCCTGTTTCCCTCCACCACGTGTATACACACACACTGTCACACACATGCATACATATTCACATACTCAGCACTCATTGGGCACCAGGAGAGAAAGTGTGCGCTCAGTAAACTGTACTCAGAGCAGAGCACGCCGCTGTCTGCTTGCTGGTTTGCTGCCTGTTCTCTCTCTCCCTCGTTCTCTCTCGTTCCCACATACAGACAAGAGTTACTCACACAAACGCACACACTTGCGCACTCAACGCATACAGAAGTCTGGCGCTAGCCAGGCTGGGCTATGAAGCACAGTAAGGCAGAGACGGCTATTCAATTCAATAGCCTTTGCATTCGTTGTTGGTACTCTCTCTGTGTGTGTTTTCAATCAAGCGAGCGGCGCGCGAACCTCATCTTTTCCGCATTGATACCAACAAAAACACATTTACTGCAATAAAGCTGCGTTTGTGGCGTCGTTTGTTTATTTTTTACTAACTAAAAACAAACAATAACAACACAAGAAGCACCAAACTCCAAACTCGCGTTACGTTACGTTTATCGTTCCGTTCGCTGTTACGCCGATTCGCCGTAAGAATCGGTAACAAAAATTTTTTCAAATTTTACCGTGTGGCGTCTGACGGCTCTGCTTCTGTTAGTTCCTCCGTCGTACATACATAAATACGTATATACATATAAATATATATTATATATATATATATATTTATATATCTGCATAATAATCAATATAACGTACATATGTACATGGAATAAACGAATGCGAGTTGCAATTGGCTTTCAACTTATTTTAGCCATTGAATTTGTGTTGTGTGCAGTGCAAAAAATCAAAAGAGGAAGAACGCAGAAAAATACGTACATATATAAAACTATTGCAAAATATATAAACTAACTCCTCGCCACCCTCAACCCCCTCAGTACGAACCATTCGCACAGTAATCGGCCAAAATCATGGAACACTTTCATCAAATACAGGTAAGCTAAAGTGCACACACACGTACACCCATACATCCATACACACACACACACAGCACACCAACCTACAGTCTTGAATATTTTTGTATGTATGTACATACATATATTTGCACAAACTATTCTTGCGTTCATCGTCTATTTTGCTCACATTGCGTCTACATCATTTATTGTCGCAAGTTAGTTTTTTTCCCGCCAACAACAAATTAAATTGGCAAACACGCACTACTTTTAAAATACATACATATAGACGCACACACAAACATATACGCATTAGCATATACATATGTGTGCATGGATGTATACATATAAAATGAGACGCATGAGAGAGTATGGAAATTTTACAATGGCCGAGTTGGAATCTCAATGCATACATGTGTGTGAGCAGCATACGTACATACATATGTACATAAGTTTTGGTTAGTTTTTTTTTCGACTTTATGTACATCACGAGCATATAAATATATATACATACATATATACACATGTCTACAAACATATACATTTGAGAAGAAACTAAATACGAACTAAAAGCAGGCATCCATACGACGACGCTATGCGTACATGCTACATATGTACATACATGTGTACATACGAACATATAGACACAAGAAACATTTTTATTTTGCGTGCGCATCTATGGCCGCCATTTTTATTTTATTTTATTTTGTTGCTCGTTCGTCATTAACTTATGCATTTTGTTAATTTAGAACAGCCGAAATTGCTACTACATGCGTTTTTAGGTGCATACAAATATAAAACATATGTGTGTGTATATTCATATGTATGTATCTTTAACATTATAAAATTGGAAATGACATGTGCCTCGATTTTCGAATGTTGAACAGATACAAACAAGATGGTTTGTTAGTATTTGTTTCTGATACATACATATGTACATACATACATACAAATATATAGTGGCTATAAATGTGAATATATTTACGTATGTGCAAACACATGTATGTATGTATGAAAACTTGAAATATGCACACAACATTGAAGCTTGCGTAATCTGAAATTGGCTGTATGTACATACAAATGTATGTACATACAAACATATGTATGTGTATGTACATATGTAAATATGTATACGTGCTGCTCCCCATGTGAATTCTTTTCTTTGTATAGTGTCTCTTGTTTTAAGACAACTACAACTGGTATGTCTATATGTGCTTTTATGTATGTGTACAAAACTCGAAATGCTTTGTCAGTTCTCTGTACGCACATACGTACATATACACTCACACATATGTGTATACGTGTTGGTTTGTGCACAAACAACTTTACATTGTAAAGAGCATTATATATTTTATTTTCTCACCGAGTCTCTCTCGCGTTCATACATACGTACATCAAATATGTACATGTGTTTGTATGTTTTGACAGTGTTGCCGTTTTTTGCATGAGTAGTTAAGACACCCCTGGCATTGAGAGAATAAAAGAAGAGCCGATAAATTGGTTCATGAACCGAATGAACCTGCTCTTTATTAAAAACGTGCCGTTTTTTCAAAAATCATTCTCAGTTGCATTTGAGCGACTTGTTTGTAAAAACTGAAAGCAAGAGAAAAGGTGAACAGCTGATATCTATGACAAAACAATGCAATTTATTGTTTATAGTTTATTGTTGTTTATATGATTACGTATGAATTAACTTGTTTTGCACCCCCATGCCTCACGAAAAGAGTCGCATTTTGTTTACATTTTGTACGCATTAATTGCCAATAAGAAACGTAGCGTTTGTATTATTACTGGACAAAAAGTGAATGGAATCATTGAGAATTGGAACATGCAACGCAGATGTTCGCTGCTCCGGCCACTTGGAACTTATGCTCATGCGCGTTTTCACCGTTTACTGTATAAATGTACAAGCCTGCTTATGTGTGTGTGTGTCGGTGTCGGTGTCTCTATGTATGTGTACGCTTGCGTATGCATGTGTGTGCTGCTGAGCGTGAAACCCGCCAGCGACTAATGAGAGATCGTTTTTGGCGCCAAATGCCAACAAAAGCTGTGCAAGATCTGCTATGAGTGTTCTCTTAAAAAATGCTTTGTTTTCTTATTTATTTATTTTTATTACGTTTTAATTTTGTGTGTGTGTGTGTGTGTGCTGCGCTCCCATTTATAATTTTAATTGCAAACACTCATTGAATAGTTGCGAATGAATGTACATGCGTTCTTACATACATACATACATACATACGTCTATGAATGTGATTGTATATACAATATGTACATATGTATGTATGTAAGCGTGTGCTTGGGGCACGCTAGGTCAGTTATGCACATGCTTAAATGCTTAAATAATAACATTCTAATTTAAATTTGAAAGTTGATGAATATATCAATAAGTGAGAACTTAATGAATTTATTTGATCAAATTATTCAACTATCCAAATGTAAATTTATAATGTTTTTGTTTATATCTAATTGGGTGATAAGTGCGACGCCGACATTGTTGTTGACTTTCCCTTTGTTCATGTTTGATGTTTAATTTATTTTGGCAACAATTGGTGTGTTTTGGCCTCGTACTTATTGAAACACCCGCACCTACACCTACATTTACACCCACACCTAAACACATTCATAACCAAAACCAACAACCACAACAACAAACTATTGATTAGCAAACAATTCAACACTATCAGCAGCAACTGGCTGCGCAGCAACAACAACAAGCGGCTGCAGTACAACAGCAACAGTTGCAACAACACCAAGTGGTTGTCCAGCAAAATCAACAGCAGGCACATCAGAATAGCTCCAACGCCACCTCCGGCGTTGGCACCCAACAGCTATTCACATACAAAATGGCCAGTAGTTTCCCCAATCCAGCCACAACAATGGCCCAGGTTGTTGCCACCTCGAATGCGGCAACCACTGGCTACGATTACCGCCTAAATATGGCACAGGCTGCGGCAGCTGCGGCAGTGCCCGGCTCCCAATGGTGGTATCCGGCTGCCAATCAAGGTCAGGTGGATGCCAACACAGCTGCACAGCTCCAGCAGCAACAGCAGCAACAACAACAGCAGCAACAACAGCAACAGCAGCAGCAACAGCAACAACAACAGATGCAACAACAGCAGCAGCAACAGAATGTCATCAACTCAGCCGGGGTAAGTTGCTAATAAAATAATAGAAATAATTCTATTCTATTCTATATTGTTGATATTCATATTCATATTCATATTCCTATTCATATTCACATTCATTTCAGAGCCCAATGGTCAGGGGGGGCAAAGCTGATGCGAAACCCAGAGGCCGAATGACCGCCTACGCATACTTTGTACAGACATGCAGAGAGGAGCACAAAAAGAAGCATCCCGATGAGACAGTGATCTTCGCTGAGTTCTCAAGGAAGTGCGCTGAGCGCTGGAAGGTAAGCAATAACCCCATCAACAGCATAGTTGAAGTCTACCAGTTGTTTTGCCTTTCATCTAGACGATGGTTGACAAGGAGAAGAAACGCTTCCACGAAATGGCTGAAAAAGACAAGCAACGGTACGAGCAGGAGATGCAGAACTATGTGCCGCCCAAGGGTGCGGTCGTGGGCCGTGGCAAGAAAAGAAAACAGATCAAGGATCCGAATGCGCCAAAACGTTCATTGTGAGTTCGTAGCAAAATTGATTATACTAATACTACTTACTAATACTAATAATCCGGCATGGATGACGCTATGCCCATTTCGAAATGGGACACTAATTAATTTGCAATTGATTCGATTTGCAGGTCTGCGTTCTTCTGGTTCTGCAATGATGAAAGAAATAAAGTGAAGGCTCTTAATCCCGAATACGGTGTTGGTGACATTGCCAAAGAGCTGGGCCGCAAATGGTCGGACGTTGATCCCGAAGTGAAGCAAAAGTACGAGTCGATGGCAGAGAGGGACAAGGCACGATATGAGCGAGTAAGTGGCAATAGTCGCATATATCTATATATTTGATGTAAATTGCTAATAATTAATATTCGTTTCGTGTTTAGGAAATGACCGAGTACAAGACAAGCGGGAAAATTGCCATGTCAGCGCCCTCGATGCAAGCGTCGATCCAGGCGCAGGCCCAAGCAGTACAGAAAGCCGCGTTACTCGCCGCAGCCGCACAGCAGCAGCAGCAGCACCAGCAGCTGGATGAGCAGCACGACGACGATGATGGTGACGGTGATGACGACGAGAATCAATAGGTCTAGCAGTAAAATACTCTTCACTATTTATACACTATCCTCCGTTGGTCATCACGAACAAGGAAAGGAAAGGGCGTCAGCTGATCGATAACCAGATTAACTGATGCGTGTTGAACATATATATATATATATACCAGTATATATTGATAATATATATACACAATATATATATAGAAATATAATATTAATTTTTTTTTTTTTTTTTAATAATAAGTAATCAAATTTCCATGAATTACTGAAGGAGAAAATCACAAAGAAACCTTTTATAAGTTTTATTTTTAAGAATATAATATATAAGTATATATGGTTAGATTAAAATGACATTAATCTGTCTGCAAATCTTAATTTTGTGCTTCAATGATAAGTTTCTCCTCTTAAAACACTAAGTACGAATTATTTTATAACTTTGAAGAAATTCATCATGTCATTCTCAGCAAGCAAACACTCACACACTCACATACATAGACACGTTACCACTAAACATGCAAACATATGTATATACATATATTACGTATAATATTGGTACATATTTCCCCCCATTTATTAAAGTTAGATGATTCACACCAATAATGAAACTAAGAAAATGATAAAAAAAAAAAAAAATACAAAACAAAATCTAAATCTAAAACTAAAACTAAAAAAAAAAAAAATGAAAAAAAAAAAACAACTGAAAACAAACAAAAAATGATGCGTTTACTCATTGCAGTTGCAACCACTCAATGAAACGTGATAATTTGAAATACTTAACTCAGTGGCGGGTGATATCTCTCTACATATTTAGGTATATATATATATATAAAGATATATATATATATATATATATATATATATGCTCGTAAATTATCATAAAGTTTCAGAAATACTACTACTGAAAATTATCGCAATGGATATACTGTCAGCATTTAAAGAATAACTTTGTATCAATATGAAATGACGACGAAAAGCATTCAAAATTTTATATTTTCATCGGTCCAAATCGGAAATTTGAACACCTATTTCAATACATATATGTGTATATAACTATTTCAGTATATATATATATATATATATATATATACATATATATATATTTGTATAACATTTCCAAATTGCAAAAGTGTTTCCTTTCTTCCTTGTCAAATGAAGTGAGCTCTGGCTGGAGTTGTTTTTCTGTGTAAATACATAAGAACCTAATTTAGATGTTAGATTTCCGATAGAATCCAGATGTATTATGAATATATGAAAATTGTATGTTTTTTAGGCTGTTGAAACATATACATATATACGAGTAAATTGTATTGCATTATATGAAAGTAGAAGCAGAAGCACTTGACAACGCGCCCGTTGTCTTGGCCATGTACATACATATTGAAGTATTATTTAAACCATTGGGCTTATACCAATATCAGATTGTGTCTGTAAGGAGTATATAGCTTTAACAAGACAAGACAACATATACATATGTACACTAGGGGAAAGTATTGCCAATGCCTTAGAGGGACCATATAGACATGATCCTTTTATGCAGGCCAATTAACTCAGTAAAAAAAAAAAAAAACACACACACACACAGATACACACATATATGTATGTATATGTATATATATATGTATATACTATATAGAGTAAATTATGCTTTTTTTTTTTGTTTTTTGATAAGACGCAATCGTGTAACTCTCTTACTCCGATGTGTGTGGCATCTATCAATAAATAAATACAAGCAGATATCGAACAAGATCTGGGTAATACGAGAGACTTCCTAATTCGTATGTATAGACTAGTAGGGATACATATTAGTTAGAATATGGCGTGACAAATCGACAAGCAAAAACAACAACAACAACAACAACAACCACAATAATGACAACTAACATATAAATCTATATATATCTAATGATATTTTGTAACATGATAGTGTTACTGCTTTATTAAGAATACCGTACACCTGATGATGGGTCACGTTATATACCTCAAAATGTATGTACAGATATTATTTTCATAAATACCATATGATTTTTTTTTTTTTTTTTTTTTTTTAGTTTTTGTTTTTCGTTTTCGTTTTGCCAGAGAACAACTCGCCACCGAGATGATATTCATAGAAGTGTAGATTAGGACATATATATATATGAGTCGATATCGTTTATATATGTGTTTTAATTTTTTCTATTAAACCGTAAATCCTTACATCATTTACTATGACAATTCCAGTTCCCCGTGCTTGTTATATAAGAAACTAAACTAATACAAATAAACTTTTAGAAAAGTGATACTTTGTTTTTAGTGTATACGATATGTACGATATGCATGTACATATGTGCAGGCTCCAATGTCGGTTCTCCATATAAGCAACCTATTTTTTTAAGTTCCCCTAAAATACAAAAAAAAAAAAAAAAAAAAAAAAAAAAGAAAAGGAGAAACAAAAATCCTAATACCTTTTTTTGGATTACATATTATTATTTTAATTTTTAATATTATTATTATGTATATGTAAGTGTGAAATACATTAGCAATACAATGGTAGCTACTAAGGTATTTTTTTTATTTAATTTTTTTCTATGAATTTACACAATCTTGTAAAAATAGTTAAAAATAAATATAATTTAGCTAGATGTATGCTTATGAAGGCAAATTTTGAAAAGTTTTTCTTATGTTTCTTTTGTGTCTGTTTACTTTACATTTTTATTATGCAAATTTCAGGAAAGGCAGAAAGATATATGATTTCCAGATTATTCTATTTATTTTCTATTTTTATTTTTTTTCGTAAAATGATTTTGATAGGATTATAAAATACACCAGTGTACATATATGATACAATGCATTGATTCATATACGTTCTACAGGCATATATGTATATACATACATATAGGTATATTTGGAAACAAAAATGTGAGAGCTTTCAGATTTCGGACATATCTGATTAGATATAGAGGATATCGATCAGATTTCCGATGTAGTAGATAGCGACAATATAATTGCATATATGTATATGTGCATATATAGACACTAGGATCATAGCTCTACATATATAGAAGAAATCGACGCTGGGATCATAGCTCGAAGAATTATGTATGTCTGTACACGTTCGCTGGTAAATCGTGAAGGTCTTTTTCCATTTTAGATTTACATAACTGTATATATGAACTGCAGTCCAATTTCCGATATATGTATAGGAGAGGACCATTCCGATTCCTGGTTTGTATAACTCGTTATATAGAAACTTCCTGTTCTACGATATCCCAAAGAGCGTAGTAATCTGTAATTCTTACTCCGATTTTTTTTCCACGCTATTAGACAAGAATCTACATATATATTTATACAGCAAGTCCTTCAAATAGCCAGCAAGCCGATGTACCCTATTCTCTCTTTGCATAAACGAGTATGGCAAATGCGCACAAGCGATCGATTAGAGCGAGACGCCGCTATTTCTGGCATCATTGTCTGTGCTCTCTAAGTGTTACATGTTCCAAAAATAATCAGCTGTACTTTTACTAAATTAACTTTATTACATTTTTTGGATTTAAAAATTTAAAAAAAAAATACATTTTGCGCAATAAAGGTAAGCTATTTAACATAAGTAACTAACTCAGAAGTGAGAAAGGGATAGCACTAACATATAGTCAAAACTTAAACTTTGCATAACTTATACAGAAAACAAATTTTTCATTTATTTTTGCTTAGCTAAAATTGTAAATTTTCCCTTACATATCTTGTCGCATTATTAAGAAATTTTGGGTAGTTTTTTAGATTTAGCAATACATGGGATATATGCTTTAAGCTATTCAAATTTGTTTCCGAATTTTTACATCTAAAAGAATTCCAATGGGTAAGTATTTCAGTGTATGTAGAAAGAGATGGCTTACATATATCTGACACCTCTCTCTCTCTCTCTATCGTTCTCTTTCTATCATCAGTTGATGGAGCAAAATTTAATTTTTATACAAAACTGCAGCCTATGGAGCGCTATAGGAGCTCCAGCCACTACATCCCTTTCTTTAAAAAAATTAGTTACTAAAAATAAAATTACTTAAAGAGTAACTGGTCTATGGTCAGATTGGACTTATGTATAATATAACTTAATTTGAGTTTAGTTAGGCTTAGTTCAAGAACAGTTGAGATGGAGAGACATCTACAGAGATGCCTATAGAGCTGCTACTATTTCTAGTGTTTGATTAACTTTGTATTTTGATACATAGCTCTTAATATAACTTAATTGCTATAGCTGAAAGTAATTACAGATTGAATCAAACCCCAATAATAGACACTGGCTTAATCGTGGTGATTGCCTTCATTTATTACACGATTTGATTTTAGTTTCCGTGTGTTACAATATTAGGAGTATTTCGGTTAATCCAGCTACATGTTTGCGGTTTCTGTTTCGGAGTCCGTTTGTGTTTTGCAAAACTGAAATAGTTGTCAGTGTATGTGTAGTATTTTTTTTTTTTTTTTTTTTTTTTTTTTTTTTTTTTTTTTTTTTTAATGCGGACTTCTTAGTTCTTCTGTGTGCTCATAGGTTTGCTAAAACTAAGAAAGTCCGAATTAATTGAAGGCAAACATTGTATTCCAAATTCCTTGTTGAGAACGCCCCCGGCTGCTTATCATACACACATTATTATCAATAATAAATAAATTATTTTAAATAAAGGATTTGATGTACTTAATTAATGATAATGATGTATACTACTTGCTGGGCATATGAAGCTACCTAATTCCAGAGCTCTCCGCCACAAATCTCGAGGGCCATCTTCTTGCGGAAGTACTCCATGTGCTCCTGGGAGAACGTGAGCGACTTATTGCGTGTTATATACTCAGCGAACATACAGCTGAAGACACCGCAGTCACTGCCATTGGTCTGATGGGGCACATTTTGGACATTTTCGATAATAAAGTCGCTAGTATCGAATGGCTTCTTGCGCTTGTCCAGCGACTCCTCCAGCAAGTAGTTCTCCAGGGCGCTCAACACCTCCGAATTTGGTTTACCCATAGAATCATAATAGCGTATGGTCTTATTTTTCATGTGTATAATGGCCATGCACCAATGGACGTTGCTGACATGCACCGGCACCGGAATAATATCCTTGCTGAATATATCAACCTTGCGAGTCCAGCGCTTCACATTGCCGTAGCCGCCTTGCAATAGGCGTGGCACAAAGAACGTATTCATGGCATACACGCTGGGCAGCTTGCCCTCATTACGCTGGGAGCGATCAGTTAATAGATTCATATAGAAGTTGATAACTTCATCGTTCAGCCAGGAACTGCCAGACAGTGTGCGAATATCGTTGCGAGTAATGCTGAGGCTGAACTTCGAAATAAGTACCTAGTAATAGAAAGAGAAGGAAAGAGAGAGCGAGAGCGAGATAGAGATAGAATGTGACAGTTCATGTGAATAAATTTTCAATTTTCCTATCAAAATGAAATTTACCTGGTCGGGCTTGCCGAATATTAGCTCATTATAGCGCTGCTGATGGGCATCGGTCCATGGAATAAACTCCGGTTTGCTATCCTCCTCGACCGAATAATTTTCCAACACAAATAATGTGTGGCCGACAAAGCGTCGCTTGGCCAGGCTCTCACGCAGCCCTTGTTCAAATGCGCGACGTTCCTCAGTTCGCCTCTCAGCTCTGCGAACAATTTACATATACTTAGATAGTTGACAAACCTTTAATATTAATTGCAATTACGTACTCCTGAATCACCAGGTTCTTAGTGCGATTCACCTCCTCCTGTGTCTTGGTACACTTCTGGCTAAATACATTACCATAGTTGTCGTCGAAATAGATCGACTTGCTGATGCGAAACTGCAGTGCTTTAGTGCGTGGCATTGCTAACTCTTTAGACGATGACGGCTGCGGCTGCGAAATCTGTTTCGAACTAAATGAAACAATGAATTAATGTTCGACTTTGCCAAAAGATCGCACTGTCATGAATGTCACTCACTTTTCCGATAGTTGCCCGGGGACGTCATCTACGATACTCGGGATTGACGGCTTTTCGACATTTGTGCTGTTGTCAGTGTTGTCGCTCTTCAAGTAGCCCTGAATGGGAATTGCCGGCACTTTTGTGCTTAGTGGGTCGGCTGACTTAACTGCATCCGCTTTCGAATTGAAATTTAAGAGCTTAGCATATTCGGAGCGTCCAGCCACACCGTGCTCGGCCTTGTTCTTAATATAGGCGCGCATCCAGTCAGTGTTATTAAGGCTAATCGGACGCAACGGCGGCGGCGGCGGTGGCTTCTCCTTTTCGCGTGCAGCGGCGGCACGCCGTGCATATTCGCGATCATGAAGTGTTAAATTATTGATCAGATTGACATACTGATTGTGCTCATTGCGCTGTTCCTCTAGCGCCAATATGGAATCTTTTCCAGGACCTCCCGACTCAAACATATTGCTGCTGTGCCCATTTAGGCGCGCCTCGGACGACGCGAGGCTACTAGAGGGACGCTGGTAGTTGATGTTGGTCGAAAAACCGTTTGTGCCGAAACGCAAGGCGTCGGAGTAGAGCAAGTTGTTACGTCTAGCTGACGAGATGCGTCCAAACTCATTCTGACGCGCCGCCGGCTGACCACTTGTGCCCAGACGATCAGCGAACGTTTGATACAAGTTACTCTCATTATGCTGCTGATCGTCCGAGTCGGACAGATCTATCGGCGAAGTGGGCTGTGTGTTGCGGACATTCACTTGCCGTGTTGGCGGCGTGTTAAATATCGAGAGGCGCTTCGGCTGCGACTGGAAGGCATTGCGATTGCTGTTGTTGTTCTCTGGCTCCTTGCGCTGGGTTGGGTTTGCCATACGGCAAAAATTATCAACTGTGGAGAATACAAAACAATTTCAATACTAAATAGACTTTCATAGTCAATTTTCAGATGATTGATGACTGATGAATGAATGGAGGGCTTTTCGTACTTACAATTTAACTAAAATATAAATATACAAAATAAAAATAATTTTGTTTTTATTTTTATACAAAAACATACACATTGCTTTTGACAAATGTTTATATCATATATTGTAATACATATATGTATAAAATGAGATCATTATGAAGGGAGCTGATTTGATAGGGAAAATTCGAATTCAGTGATTTCAATGGAGTACACTTGGCCAGGACATTCTCATTTTGGGTTAATTTCTTGATTGGATTTCCTATTTCCATGCGAGTTTTCTTCATCTATCTGGTACTTACCGTCATTCGGCATATATTTAGGAAATGTGTTATCCACGCGGCGATATTTGATCAACTGTAGAGTTTCACCCTCGCCAGCCAAGCTTGGGTAACTGTAATACAATATATGAGAATTTAACTAATGTAAACAATTATATTGCATTGATGGGCTTACGATCGTTTGCGACTACGTTCGCTGTCTTCAGCTGGAGTATTGGGTGGCTCCTTGCTGTTCTTCGAATTGCGGCCGCCGCTTGGCAACCAGTGACGTATCCAGTTAATTATATCAAAGCCCATCGGATCGAGATGTGGATTGGGTCCGCCTCTGACTTTTTCGATTTTGGTCGATAGGGTTTTTATTTTCAAATCGATCTCATTCAGCAATACAGACGTTTCGTATGCAGTCGCTGGCTCAGTTCTAATGGAAGTCACCAGATAATCGCGTACATCGTTCAGTTTAGTCAGTAACAGCAGAACGGCCCAAAGACTGTTCAAATGTCGACCCCGGCAGGTCTCCACAATTATGTCAAGTGCACGCTGTATGACTGCCAAGCGCGGATCCGATTCCGGCTTCGTCTCCGTTACGTTGCTAGTTGATGCAAATGCCTCTTGTTCCAAGTCAGTTGCGTTTAATAGCTGTTCCTGTTGACTTCGCGATGTAGAATTGTAGATTGATGTAATTATGGTGTTGTTTGAAGGCGAAAATTCAGGGCCATTTGTCATCGATGCAGTATTCGAATAGATCGGGAGCCCAACACCGTTGAATGACAGCGCCAGCCCAGGATTACAGTTGGCTCCACTGGCCGCCACAATTACTTGACTAGGTAGTATATTGGTTGGTTGATTTGCGCACACCTACTAAAGTGTGCACAGCTATAGACTGAATGCTAACTGGGAGAAACAATGCAAACGTTAGTTCATCATGCACTCGAACATGGCCGCCATGCGACGTCGTTGCCAAAACCTTGCCAGGAGCCCATGTGCATCGGCGAATTTTGCGCGCCGCCCGGGCACAACAACAACGGCAACAAGAGAAATGAGTAAAAGAAAACGCAGATACCACAATATGTCTATGTACGAAACAAACAAAATGCTTGTGCCACAAACAAAACAACTTGTGCTATAGCTATTGCATTGCGAATTCAACACGCACTTCTAACGAAACTGCAGAATTTTACAAGTGAAGTTAATTTAATGCCGGTTGATGCTAATTCGACGCCGCTCTTGAAATTTGCAGTTGCGCTTTAAAACGTACGCGTCCACATATATACAAATGCACCATATATCGTATTGTTGCATGGACATGCACTTACCTCTTGTTTAGAGTTTATATACGAGAAATTTGAAAAGGCATATAAAGTTTACAGTTTTTCCAAAATTAAAAATCTAATCTCCTAAAACTAAGCGTGCTGACTGCCTCACATATCTATAAAGCAACCACATCAACACAATACAAGAATACCAAAAAATATACCAAACAAAAAATACCGAACAGAAATCAGTATTTACTTTTAAATGTCGTTTAGTGTTTAATTTTGAGGTTTTCATTGAATAGTTATTACTTTAAAAATTGTATGATATTTTTATTTTATTTTTTTTTGTTAGCTATATTCAATATTAATTAAAAAGTATATAATTTTTTGCAAATCTGCTCTGTGAAATGTATTTTGCAACACTAAGTGGCTGTGCGGAAACTTATCGAATATCGATAACTCAAATGTCTCCCGCTCAAAATTGAAAGCGTATGCGCCATATTGTTTTATTTATTTTTTTAAAATGAATTTATGCTACTACTTATATATTAACATTTATAGATATGTATATGTATATACGTTTTATTTGAAATCCCCAAACATCAAGGCCAGATACTATGCACAATAATGCATCTCACTGTTAATCCTTGCTTTGGCAACAAAAAAACAAAAAATTCCACAACAATGTTGTGGATCCATACAGGGCGCCCGCAAGCCCCACCGTTGCCTGGAACGTGTAGTGGACGACGACCCAATGGGCGAGAGCGCCCCAGATGAGTATCAGCAGACCGTTGGTGAAGTGCACCGGCCGGCGAATGGCCGTCCAATTGGCACGCGTCATGCCCAACTGGAAGACCATCTCCTGAAGAAATGCTGTGACCACCTGGCCGAAGCCCAACAGCACAGCCGAAACACTCAGCAGCAGCTTGGACGTGGAGAAGCTAATAACTGCAGAATTGTTAATAGTAAATGATAGTAAAAGGTGATGATGCCACAATCCAAATGCTTACAAATGAGCGCCAGACACTTGCAGATGCTGCCAAACGTGAACCACTGCAGCTTCCTTTTGAACAGGCTCGAGCCGAAGCGCGGCGTCATCAGCGAGAAGCACATCCAGGGAAAGGCCAGCAGCGAGAAGAGGAATGGTATTTCGGCGTTCTTCAGCGCGTGATGGCTAACAGCCAGGCCCGGCAGCACCGTCAGGCACATCACGTAGCTGAAGATGTCCGCCGAGATGAGCAGTGTGGTGGCATACAGCTGCGGCACCAGCAGCGCCTGCTGCAGCGGCATCACAATCTTATCCAACAGATTCCACCACAGGTGCGATGTGACCGCCAGGGACATGCGCCGAATGCGATGCTGCCAACAAGCAAAAGATGAGATCACATCAGATTACATCAGAGAGGCTCTCATGCTTACCAGATTCGCATAGGCCTCGGGCAAGGGGGAGGAGCTGCCGGTGGCGCTGGCATTCTGCGGATTCTGCGAATAGAGGCGACCATTCGAGTGGGACTTGTGCAGCATCTGCGACTGCGATATGCTGTAGTTGTCGATGGTCGCATTGCTGGAGCGCATGATGGACACCGTTTCGTCCTCTTCGGGTATTATCTCCATGATTTCAACGCCATTCGGATTCACATACGTGACATATGCCTCATCCGTGGCGAGCATATAGTTGCTGTGCGTGTCGACGACGGCGGCGGCCACAGCTGAGGCTGGCGCTGCGTTCGTCTGCATCTCTGTGGCCGGATTGCGCCAGGACATGGGCGTCTCCAGGCCATCCATTTGATCCGCCACAAAGATGGCCGCCAGAGCGGCACGCAATGGCAGCGCACCGAAGCCGGTCTCCGCCTTGATTACTGAGATCCGTTTGGTTGTGAACGCATCCTCGCGATGCTTGGTGATGATCAGGCTGAGCGGTATGAGATTCACCAGCATTGCCGACATCAGCACAATGGACTGCGCGGTGCCGTACAGGGTGCGCAGGCTGGTGAAGACGAAGGACAGAAAGAGCTGACAGAAGGCCTCGCCGCACAGATGAATCGTCTTCCGCACGTACTTGTCCTCGCGCGGACGCACTGCCTCCAGTATGACGTGCGTCTTCCACTGATACAGACTGGCGCCGATACCTAAAAGGCCATTCGGGCATTTCAAACTGGGATGCTGGGAGCAGCAGGCACAGCAGGCACAAACGACTTACCCGCAAAGCAGCCGTAGAAGACAATGGCCACGGTCTGAGTGGTGGTGGTGACCACCACCCAGGCGGATGAGAAGAAGATGCCGCTGATCATGAGTGAGAGGCAGGCAATCAAGGTGGCCAGCAGAAAGATGCGTCTGTATTGAACAGTTTCGCGTGCCCGGCCGCTATACTCTGTGTCCAGGTGCTCCATAATGGAGCGGCAGAGCTCTCCGGTGGCCTGGTAGACGATCGCTGGCCAAATGCGCAGCACCAGATCCTTGTCCGATTCCACGACGTTGCCATACAAATAGGCTGGCGTTGCCAGAAATGCCTAGAAAAGAGAACGACGAGTGAGTGGAGGCAGAAGATAGATGAGTCGAGGAGGGGGGGGGGGGGGGCCGGTTAGAAAGAGACAGAGACAGAGCAAGTGAGACTTGAACTAAGTGCAAGACAATAAAGAGAGAGGCGGAGAGAGAGAGAGAGAGGTGACAGAGAGACCTGGAGAGCGCGGATGATAGCAGGATAGAAGGGGGAGGGGAGAGAGAGAGACTTGGCTGATATATTTACGTGTATAGCAAAGCCGCAGAGCATATACTTCTGTTGTATGTGCTTCTTGACCACCCGCCGCCGCTGCACTCCGGCGGTGGCGCGGGCAGCGGCACGACGTACGGGTGCACCAGCAACTGGTGCCGCAGCCGCTGCTGTCATTGGCATTGTTGTCATGCCCGCCGTTCCCGTTGCCGTTCCTGTTACCGTTCCCGTTCCCGTTCCCGTTACTGTTCCCGTTCCCGTTCCCGCTTATATTACTTTTCCCTGGAAAATTGCGACCGTTTTGTGGATGATCCCGCACAGTTTGCTTTTCGTATGGAATTTGTGTGCTGGTACTGTGTGAGGCGCGTCGTCTGGCCGTTGGCATTCATCATTTACCAAACCGAAACCCGTTTAGATAATGGCGAAAAAAAAAAAATAAATAAAATTGTGATAATAATCGCGCTTATCACATTGAAGATATCTCTGCGTACCAACACCCCCACAGAGGACGCATGCACAGTGTGTGTGTGTGCATGTCTATCTCGCTGTGTGTGTGGGTGTGGGTGTTTGTGGGTGTGTGTGTGTGCGCCCGAGATTAACGTCAGATACATATGTAAAAAAGAAAAAAAAAAGAGAAAAAAAAATAATCGTTCGTCTTTGTTGACGTTGTTGGCTCTCCTGCAGCTCCGGCCACCAAACGCCAGCAGAGGATTATGTTTATGACCACACGCCAGCTGATCAGACATCGCACTCTGATAACGCGCAGCATACGATCCGGTCCGGCCATTCCGAGTGCAACGTTGCCAGCAATTGTGTTACAACACACACACACACACACACACACACACACACACACATACATCAGAAGGCTGTTCAAAAAGAAAACATGAAAAGCTTCATTCACTTGAATATTAAGATTAGGCCAAGAGGCAATCAAGGCCTTCAGCGTCGTTCTGTGAATGTTTCCGTTTAAAATATACTTACATCAATTATGGTTCCTTAAAATCCTATATAATACTTATTTTGTATACTCATTCACGCAGTGAAATGAGCATATTGGGTTTGTGCAATATTCGTCTTGCGGCTCGTCCGTCTATTCGTCTCTCAGTCTGTCCGTCTGTTCGTATGAATGCAAATCATATGGACGTCTTGAAATTTGGACCATGTGTATCCAATAATTATTGTTTCTTTATTTCTAAATTTTTTTTCTGCTTTAATTTATAAATTATTTTTATTTATTTATTTATTTTTATTTTTTTTACATATTAGAAATATGTTCTCATTCCCGAAATACTTTGTTTTTATTTATTTAGTTTTTTCTTAATTTATTATTTTTTCGTTAATGTATGAATTGTTTTTATTTACTTATTTTTTTATTATTTTTATAAAAATTTATTTAAATTTTTTTTTTTTTTTACATATTAGAAATATGCTCATATCGTCGAAATACTTTTTTTTTTTTTTATTTTTTTATCATTTATTTGTTTTATTTTATTTATAAATTAGTTGTATTTATTCATAATTTTTGAAATTTATGTGTACATATTAGAAATGTAGTATCAAATGTAAAATATTCTTTTTGCAATAAAAATAAATATACAAATTATGTATATTTTAGAAATCTAATATCCGCCTACAATCCACCTCATAATCTACTAGCCACAATTTCATAATGACCAACTCTCGTCTAAGCAAACTAAATTTAGACGAAGAACCGTTATCAGTCCATGAAGCCAACTGCATGATCCCTGCTCAATGATTCATGGGAAACGTATATTACTTTGAGCATAATCATTTCAAATAGTACTTTGCCTAACTAATCTGGGGAATATAGTAGAGCAAACACGGTCTTAAGTAGATAGTGGAATGAGCTAATTCTATGTCGTTAAAACATATTAAGGAAATCTTTGTCTATCCAAATTGTTTTAAAGTACACTGGAAACTGTGATTAAATGTAAAATTATGAAATTGCCGTGATTCAGACTTGTTGTTTTCACCACTTCCAATGTCAACACATGGCCATAAATATTGTGGACAGGTAGGTGGTAGGTGGTAGGTGGGTGGTTGGGTGGTGGGTGGGTGTCGGGCGTGTCCGATTGGAGCTCAGCCAAATTGCAGATGCATCGGAGAGCGACAGAGGTTGACCTCCTGTACGGCGCTTATCAAGACAATATCTTTACACACTTCCGTTTCACATCCGCGGACAGAGCAGCGCACTGGGCGTGGCGGCTGCCTCTATTCGCACAGGTGAGTCTTTATGGGTTTACAACTGTATTTTGCGCTGGTGATGGTGACGTTAAAGCAACAGGTTTTATTTGCGCTATATACTAAAGTCGGCCTGGAGCTGTGAGATAGGGCCAATCGTAATTAGGCGCTAGGGTTGATAAGCCCCAGCATCCGGCGAACAGATTCTGCTATAAAATAGAGTGTGGGTAACACAAGTGGCTCATACAACGATCGACCGAAGTTAGCCACAGGCAACACGACGATGACGACAACAACAACCAGAACAACAATCAGAACAACGATGACAGCGAGACACGGATTCTTCTCGACAGCCACCGCGGTGCTGCTGCTCTGCGCAGCCCTGGTAAGAGATCCGGCTGCATAGCTGCGAGCTCGGGATGTGCGGATAGCTGACCTTTGACTTTCCATTGATTACAGCTGCTGACCAAATCCTGCGGCGCTCAGGCCCTTAGCGGTGCTGGTAGCGGCGATTTGGCCTGGAGCGAAACAACAACGCTTGCCGAGGGCAGCGGTTGGGAGGAGACGATCATTACCACACCACAGCCTGACGAGTCCACCGTGCAGGAGGAAGTGACAACGGATGCCACTGAGGAGCTGGACACTACAACAATAGCTGTCGAAAATCCACCAGAGAGTAGCGTAGAGACAACTACTGCTGCCGCTGAGGATGCGGAAACCACGCTCAGTCCCAGCGAGCCGGAGGCAGAGACCACAGTCGCACCCAATGAGGAGTCATCCACATCGAGCCCCAGCGAGCAGCAGCCAACTGATGGCCCCAGTGGAGAGCCCTCCACTTCGGCACCCACTGGCAGTCCTAGCGAGGAGCCAACCACTGGCAGTCCTAGCGAGGAGCCAACCACTGGCAGCCCCAGCGAGGAGCCAACCACTGGCAGTCCTAGCGAGGAGCCAACCACTGGCAGTCCCAGCGAGGAGCCAACCACTGGCAGCCCCAGCGACCAGCCATCCACATCGAGTCCCACTGAGGAGCAGTCCTCTGCCAGCCCCGGCGAACAGCCATCCACATCCAGCCCCATTGAGAGCTCATCCTCTGCCAGCCCCAGCGAACAGCCATCCACTTCCAGCCCCGGCGAGGAGCAGCCCACAACTCCAGAAGAAGAGGCAGGCGCCACCACCATTGCACCCACACCACCGGCACCGCCCGCATTCACGTGCGAGACCCCTGGTGTATTCGCCCACATCAGCGGTGACTGTCAACGCTTCCATAAATGCGTCCAGGATGCTCCTTTGGGTGCGCTGAATGAATACGACCTGGTGTGCCCCCCGCTGATGGCTTTCTCGCCCGAGTACGGCCGTTGCGTGCGCGACGTCTCGGCGTGCGACAATGATGCATTCGTTTGCGCATCTCCCGGACGCTTTGCAGGCAACGACTCCAGCTACTACTACAACTGTGTGGTGAGCTTGCGCGGTGGCTATCACAAGTACATTGTGCGCTGCTCGCCCGGCCAGCGCTTCGAGCCGTTGATGGGCCGTTGCTGGCGCTACGACTGGACAGTTTACCAGCCCGGACAGGCGTATGAGGCCGAAGATTTGGCCGCCATCAAGCGTGAACAGAAGCAGCTGAAGACCGAGGAGAAGCTGCGCAAGAAGGCCGAAAAGATCAAGGCCAAAGAGCTGCTGAAGCAACAGAAGCTGGCCGATAAGCTGGCCAAAAAGGCGGCCAAGGAGAAGGCAAAGCAAGAGGCCAAGGCCAACAAGCCTGTGTCCATTGAGAGCGTCGAGTCGCCCGAGGTGCCCAGCGTCGAAGAATAACCAGGCCCAGTCACTCAGTCCAGTAATCCAGTTCTAATCTATGTTGGTGTATAGCGTAGTCTCATTAAGTTATGGTTGTTAATTTCACATTTTTTTTTTCTCCCTGTTTTGCATGAATAAAGACAAGAGTTCTTTAACGAAATGGTTTCAAATGCTTTTGGCCAACAAAGAGCGCCCTAGACGGTGCGTTTATCAGCTAATCAGCCGCAATCTTAACGATTGTCAAAAAGTTGTTTGTGGCCGACTATAAAAGAACCGAACCAAGTGCCCATCCAGTTAGTCTGTCGAAACAAGTAACGAATCACAAGAGATAATACCATCAGAGGAGCGAATTGAGCAATAATACCCGAATATGTTTACCATTCAATTGGCACTTAGCGCCACCTGCCTCGTGCTGCTTGGGGCTGTCCACGCTGACTACCTGACGGTACCTTGCAGTGGCACGGATTTCATTGCCGACGGGGACAATGCTAACGGATTCTATGCGTGCGTTCCATCAACAAATGGGGGCTACCATCTACTTCGGCTGAGATGCCAGGAAAATATGGTTTTCGATTCGGAACAGGCTCAATGTGTTGATCTTCGGCGGGATGCAGTCCCAGCTGATGGTAGCGACATTGAGAACCCCACAATTCCACCAGGAAATTTAGATGAGAGTACTTCCGACTCCCCTCCAGAGCCAACTGCTGCTCCAGAGCCTTCAAGTCCCACTGCAGCTCCCGAACCATCAAATCCGACTAATGCTCCCGGAACAAGCGGAACAACGGTTGCTCCTGAACCCAGCGAACCAACAAATGCTCCCGGAACCAGCGGAACAACGGTTGCTCCTGAGCCTAGCGAACCAACAAATGCTCCCGGTACCAGCGGAACCACGGTTGCTCCTGAGCCCAGCGAACCAACAAATGCTCCCGGAACCAGCGGAACCACGGTTGCTCCTGAGCCCAGCGAACCAACAAACGCTCCTGAGCCTAGTGGACCAACAAATGCTCCCGGAACCAGCGGAACCACGGTTGCTCCTGAACCCAGCGAACCAACAAATGCTCCCGGAACCAGCGGAACCACGGTTGCTCCTGAGCCTAGTGGACCAACAAATGCTCCCGGAACCAGCGGAACAACGGTTGCTCCTGAGCCCAGCGGGCCAACCAATGCTCCCGGAACTAGCGGAACAACGGTTTCACCTGATCCCAGCGGACCAACAAATGCTCCCGGAACTAGCGGAACAACGGTTACTCCTGACCCCAGCGAACCAACAAATGCTCCCGGAACCAGCGGAACAACGGTTTCTCCTGATCCGAGCGGACCAACAAATGCTCCCGGAACTAGCGGAACAACGGTTTCACCTGATCCCAGCGGACCAACAAATGCTCCCGGAACTAGCGGAACAACGGTTTCTCCTGATCCCAGCGAACCAACAAATGCTCCCGGAACTAGCGGAACAACGGTTTCTCCTGATCCCAGCGGACCAACAAATGCTCCCATACCTAGTACCACAACTGAAGCTCCCGGAACTGGATCGACCACCCCGGAACCTGAAATAGTTTGCGCAACAACTGGATTCATGCCCAAAAATGGAGATTGTTATAAATTCGTATATTGCTTTGAAGATGACAATGGTGATATACACCCGGCAGTTCAAACGTGCGCCTATGGACAGCAGTTTGATCCAGGCTGCGGATTCTGTAGGTCAAACTACGACTGCACCAAGGCTTCACCTAATGGTGAATGCAATGTAGAGCAGTGAGAAATCAGTGCAGAATTTTAATGATGAAATAAATATCCCACTGTGTGTACTATTAAGCAATGCATAACTATAGCAACCTATTATTTTTTTTCAATCCCTGTGGAATTTTTTTTGTATTTTTTTTTGTTCAAATGAATAAATTTTAGTCTAATTGATGTTAATTGATTGGATATATCTATCATATATCTCATATGCGGAATCAGTAATCAATTCGCTTTTAATAGAAAATGCTCAAGTGACCATGATAAGAGGACGTTTTAATTTTAAAATTCCGCCTAACTGACTGTCTGTCGTATCTTATCGATGGCACTTGATGAGCTCTTTCAATATTTAGGTCCAAATTTGGACAACAAAATGACGAGCTACTGCTCTGAGCGCCACGTATTCATTCGAGCCAGATTGTAAGAACATGACTCTGTTAGCCCTACGATAAATCAAACAGTGTCACGAATGATCTTCTCTTATCTCTCTGCATAGTAACGAATAGCTGAGCAAAAGCTGGCCGACAGAATCTGCCTAAATTCCTTTTGGCTGCAATCTCTTTGTAATATCTGATTAAGCTTACAGTTTCGATAGCCAATTCCACTGAATCATGGCGAAGTCAACATCCTGTAGTCAGCCAATTATGAATCGAAATGGTCAATAGCTACAATTGATAATGAAATTTATTTTAAATGCGACCAATTCTATATATAAACATGATATATGATAGGGCTGTGTCAATATTTTGTTAATAGTCAGAGGTTCAGGGTATCTTCTAGTCGGGCACTCTTCATTTTAGAATATCTAAACTTATTATTAAAAAAAAAAAAAGATTATTGGGAAAGATATCGCTCGGCCATAGATGCCATGATTTGATTTTGTTTCACTACATATTGGGGCTTAGCCTAGAAACCTAACAATGATCTAACGCCATTGATTCCCGTTCATGTTTGGCTATAACATTTATAGTCCACTCCAATATGCTCTCACCTAAAAAAAAAGTATTGGTATAACGATGCAGATAATTGCGCATAATAAAAATTCTAATCTCGACTGAGAAATGCCTTCCTGATAAGTGAAGCGGTTGGGGAGATGGAGTAACACATTATCTGTAATATTGTTATGATAGAAAAACCATTCAAGAAAAACTACGTCTGATTAAGACTGACAGTAGAGGAGTAGGGGAGTCGGGGAGTGAGGAGGTGTCGGGGCGACCTAGAGAAGTGGGAATCTGCAATGAGTACAATAAATATGCAAGTAAATCGCACGGCGGCCACAACTCGATGAATTCTCAAATGAGTGAAAGTCGTCGGCGCCGCAACGATTGCATAAGGCAAGAGCGGGGAGCGCGAGGAGAGCGAGGGAAGCGTGGGCAGTGCGGTGAGCAAGGGGGTAGGCAACAGACAGCAGGCACAGAGGGAGGAAGATGAAGACGAAGCGGGAACCGTCGCTTGGTTGGACAATTGCGCATGCGCGTAACTCGTTAAAATGATTTCCAACGCTGGCGACAATTAAAGCAGGCCGGGCCAGACTCTATCCACAGCAATCCCAGGCCGGCAGTCGTCAGTTGGCTGACGTCTGCAAATGCAAAAATGATTCCGGCACTTTTGCATTGGCCGCAGTCCAGGCACGTCGTCGCCGTCGCCGTCCGTCCGACAGTCGAGCTCATGTTTGATGATAAGCGTTAGAGCAATGAGACGAGCTACGTGCAACGCACGGGCCAACGCTGTGCCATTTGGCCCTAAACGCTGCTCATATACGCTCATGGCGCAAATGTAACTCTTGGCCATTATTAACAACATTAACAGCAGCAACAACAACAACAACAACAACGGCTAAGTATCCGCTGCAGTTGCGGCTGCTGATGCGAGCTTCGTCTCTAACAGTGATGAGACTTGTTTCTCGCTTTCTTCTGGGCAGGTGTGTTGCGTCGCCGCTGACCCAGCAAACAACCAAACAGCACTAAACAAATCACAAACATTTCGTGCGAACCTTTCTTTTATTATCATCATATTTTTGGGTTTTTCTTTTTTTTTTTTTTTCTTTTTATGTGGGGGGCACACAAACTGCGCCCAAAATGTTGTTGTTGTTTGGGGGCACAGTAAAGATAAATGGCAAGATACAATTGTATCTTTATTTGAATGTTGCTCATACTCGCACTTCTTATGTAATTTGCGCATTTACACATTATTTTTTATTTGTTTATATGTATACATATATATTTACTCTTTTTCTTTCATCTTGTCGCCGCTGTTGCCCAAGCATCAAGGGGGGCAAGCAGAAGCTGAAGAAGCAGCTGAGAAATCGCTGTTAGCCCAGATCAGCATTCAAATGTTGTACGAAAATTATGCGATCCGCATCACCAGGCAAACGAAATCGACAACAATTCCCGCCGTTTGTTTCAAAAGAAATTTGCAAGCCATTACGTCGGAGTTTTTTTTTTTTTTTTTTTTTTGATATTTGCCGGAGTCTAATCAGGGTTATCAGTTCTCACTTTGTCTCAGTGGGGCAAATGAGAAGGGTTAAATAATGTTTGGTAAATCTCGAGAGGAAGTCGGAAGTGTCTTAGCTGAGGAAGATCTGATCCATGAAATGGAGGTGCCCTGTGTGGGGCATTTTTACGGGCAGATGGGCAAAGAGATGAACGGACGGACAGATGGACGGACGGATAGATGGACGGACGGACGAACGAATAGTCGAGTGGAGGAAAGGAAGGCCAGAGGACAGACGGAAGCATGGCCGGACGGACAGACTGACAGATATACAGACGGATAGACAGGCAGACAGATATACAGACGTATAGACAGACAGATGAACGGACACACGGACAGACAGACGGACAGACATACAGACGGACAGACACACGGCCGGATAGACGGACACACAGACAGACGGACAGACAGTTAGACAGACAGACAGACGGACATACAGACGGACGGACAGACGTACAGGTGGACAAACGGACAGGTGGACAGATGGACAGATACACGGGCAGACAGACAGACAGACAGACAGATGGACATTCAGACAGACAGACGGACAGATAGACGGGCAGACAGACAGACAGGCAGACAAACGATTGGAGGCGCAGTGGAGAGACGGACGTATAGACGGATCAACAGCAAGACGAAACTAGCACAAAGCTAACATACTCGTTTCACTTGATGAAACGTCATAATTTCCATGTTGCCGTTGAGCCCAATGGACGTGTGAACGACGCTCTAGTTCTTATCTGAATGCTAGCCAAGATCTTTTCGCAGATGTTTGCCATAATGACGTCACAGAGTTATCCAATGTTGAGAAACTGATTTGGATCTAGCTCAACTAAACTGCAACAATATTTACTACGTACAAGCTGTGCTTCAAATTTGTTCTTGTTGTTTGTTGGAGATATTCTATTATGAGCCACGTCTAATGAGCGTAGTGCTCTTGAAGTACTTCTAATGAGTGAAAATCTAAATAGTTTGCAAACGTTCTCCCAGCCTTTCTAACTGCCAAAGAATGGTAAGTAAAGCCAAAAAGAGAAAACAAGTAAGAGGCTTCTAGTCGGGTGTGCACGACTAGTAGATACCACTACCTCAACACAGAGCTGCCTCGAACACTAATTTTCTCAATCATCAATCATCGTTTCTAAAGGCATATGGAGCAATGAGCTCGCCAGCCCATTGAGCATACGAAATAGTAATTTTCTGTCCAAGCTTATGGATTATATTCAGCCCAAGTGCAGCCATTCAACCAACAACCAACAATTTCAATCAGAGCACAAAACCTTGAATGGAAATTCAATATCAATATTAAGTAGTGTGGGTCTATCCGTAATGAAACGCCCAACTAGACTGAAGTAGAGACATTTATAGGCTGTTAACTGAGTTAAGGCTGCCACGCCTTCTGCTGCCTGTTAGCAGATCATTATAACCCGCATATCCGTGGCATAAAGAGTTTCAACTAACGCTTCACAGTTTTCTTTAAGCTTTTAATTGATCAATCTCTTAAAGAGTTGTCAGTCCCTATAATTATTTTATTTTATTTTTTACTTATTTGATCATAAATTGTGTCTCATGAAATAAATACATTAACTAGTTAACCAAATATTTAAAAAAAAATTAATTAACAGAGAAACATAATTAAATGTTCAAGCTTTTCCCGGCAAAGTCAAGAAAAAATCAATTTTCGTGTCGCAATTGGAATTTCGAATCGCTCTGATTTTGCTCACAGCTTTGGCCAAGGATGTCTCCAGTGGCTCAGTGCCTCAGTGGCTCAGTTTCGTTTGCAGTTTCATTTTCAGTTTCTCGAGCTCAATTCCAGTTTTCGTTGGAGTTTTTGGCCGTTGTCACATTTATTTGCAACATTTTGCATGTTGCCTTTGAGCGAAAACCGCCCGCGAGCGCTCACGTAGCGCTAGAGACTAGAGACCAGAGAGACATACACAATGCGACGCTATCTCTACCTTTCTCCCTCTCTCTCTCTCTCTCTCTCTCTCTCTATCAGTCGCACTCTTTCTCTTGCGCTGTACGCGCCGATCTCACGTTGCGGCGCGTCGCTTTGTTGGCTTTACCTGCCGCATTTTCCACGAGCGCGGCTCAGTTTGTGGGCGCCTGCGCGCATGTGCAGTTAGTTTTTGTCTCTGGCATCGATCGCTTGGCTAGCGGTAAAAAAATATATTTATTTTTATATACACATACGATCAACGAGATACGAGATACGTGGGTGCACCTCAGCGAGCCTCAATCCGTGCCGAATTACCAAAATAAAAAACAAATTAGTGCTAAAAAAAATAAAATAAAATAAAAATAAAAACAAAAACAAAGAATCGAGTGTAAAAAGTTTCTAAAATCGAATTGAATATATTTCCTTAGTTCTTTTTTTTTTTCAAGTGCTATTTCATTTCATCAAGCCTCAAAGTGATCTTAACATAGATAAAAGTAAATAAGAGAAACAACGAGTGTTTTTGTTTGTCTTTTCTTTTTTACCTGTCCTGCGCGCAGGATCTATCAATCGATCAATCAGCGTACTGTGAGCCCCAGCTCGACCCGGCTCGCACTTGAGACTTTTCCTGGGAAATTTTGTGTATGCATTTGCTGCGCCGACACTGAAAATGGTAAGTGTGAAAATGAAAACTGGAAATGGAAAGCAAATACTAGTAGTAAAAACAAATGACGCATTGCGAAGCCCATTTACCAAGAATTTTCACATGGCTAACAAAGTTTATGAGCCTCGTGAGTCGCTGAGTCGCCGAGTCGCTGAGTCTCTGAGGGTTAGGTCAGGTTTTCTCTGCTCGCAAATGACTCTGTAGAATGTCAAGGGCTTGTTAATGTCCATTCCGAAATGGGTTTTATGGCAGCGGCTGCCTGGCTGCCCCAGGCCAGCTAATCACTTTCCACCTTTCCATATACTACGGCGATATTTGTATTCATATATGTAGCATAAAGTAGTGTATATAATGCAAGCTATAAAATGTATTATAGAAAATACAAGAATTCTTCTCGCTTTCATATTGTATTCGGAAGTATTTTGAAATGTATTTGTATAGAACCATCGTTGCAGCTTCTCTAGCACATTCTAGATCTCCTGAATGTTCTCCTCTTATATGTGCATCTGCCACTTGTAACAACCCTTTTCGATCTTCTCTTTCAGTTGAAATTCCTTGAAATTTCTAGAAGCATTTCAGTTGAGTTCAGAACCAAGAATCGAAATGACTTGCAAAATGAATATTCCTTAAAAATATCAAACGTATTTTTAAATGAAGGCATTGCAGTTTCAATATTGATTTGGTTTTTGATTTTATTTTTTGTATTTATTTATATATTTATTTATTTATTTTTATTAAAAGCTAAAGCCTAAACTAAAAGTACTCCAAAATATTTCTGGAATTTTTATGCTAAATCCTTTTCTATATACCAAAAAAATTTTAAAAATATTATGTATATTATTTATAATAAACAAGACCATTTTAAGACTTATATTCGATAATCTTAGAAATGGTTTTGGCTTTATTTAACACTAAGATACGTACTCCCAGAGCAGTATTCTATGGCTTACTACTTCTCGAGTTTACTTTAACTTTCAGTTAAGTATGTTGACTTTTCAATCATCTGGATTAACTTCTAGTTAGAGAGTGGACTACGCAGCTATTTAGTCTTAATTGCTAGTTAAGGAAACATCAACAGACTATCCTAACTTCCATTTAGAAATGTTGAATACTTAATATTATGTGTTATGTTATGTGATGCACTTAGTACCGTTAACTTTTGAGTTATGTTAACTTTCAGTTAAAAGGGCTGACCCTTTTACATAGTAAATATTTTCATTTGAAAACATAGACTATACGACTATGAAATATTGAGAAGCAGTAAGAATTGTTGACGCAGTTGTATAGTATTGACTAACAGCTAAAAACTTTGACTATGCCGTTCTATAGTCTTAACAACCAGTTAAATATGTTGACTATTCTGTTTTATAGTATTAACAACTAGTTAAATGTGTTGACTATTCTGTTCTATAGCACTGAATGTTGACTATTCTGTTCTATAGTATTAACTAACAGCTCAAAATTTTGACTATGCCGCTCTATAGGATTAACTACGAGCTAAAATTGTTGCCTATGCAGTTGTGTTTTACTAACTACCAGTTAAAATTGTTGGCTATTCAGTTCTATAGTATCATCAGTTAGAATTGTTGCACACTCAGCTAAGTAGAATAAACTACTAGTTAGCTGACTACTCAGTAATATCGTATTGACCTTTAGTTAAAAATCTTGATTATCTTTTAGGTAATCTGCTAGTTACTGCTAGTAGCTGTTAGTTAAGAGGGTAGGCTGGAAATCTTGACTGTACACTTATGTTACGTTAACTTAAACATTTTACTAATTACGCATGTAGACTATCCGCTGGCAGTTACTAACTGCACTCTGCAGTCATGTAGTATAATACGATCAGTTAGAAATGTCCTCTAGGCAGCACTCACTGATGGCTTCTATAGGCACGCAGCAGATGCTTCGCAGCTTTCACACACAGATGCACATGTCTCGTTTAGCTAAATATTATGGCATGTGGTATATGCAGCTTGGTGCATGCTATACCCACTTAGGCTGAGGCCTTCCTCCACTGCCTGTCGCAGATCTCAAGTGGCTTGTTAAGCTGGCCGGATTGCCTGACAACAAACTATTTGCTGCAGAAGAAGCCAAAAAATGGTAAACAAGAAACAAGCAGAAGATGAAAATAAAATAATAATAGAAGGGTAAGTCAGTTGGCTAAAAGCAAATGCAAGCGCTCGCTTTTCACTTCCCAATGCGCTTAGCAATTAAATGCATTATCACATCAACACGTTCATGCGTCGCCTGGCCAACTGACAACAGCCTTGGTGTTGTTGTTGTGTGTTTGTTGGTCTCGTTGCGTACTCCTCTGTCAGCGGCTAAGCCGAGATGAAATTAAGATGCCATCATCGTGCAATCGCATAATTGTGGCCCGTGTCAATGACATTCGACTTCGACTGTGACTTGGACTTCAGTTTCGACTTCTATTTGGTCTATCTGGAGTCCCTGCCGCCTGCAAATGGAATGCAATCGTAGCACTGGCTTACACAATCAGCGCCGTTTCAAGTGCTACAATTACATTCAGACTACATTCAATTCATTATTCATTATATGCATATATCGAAGTACTACGTGTATAATGTGGCGCATGTTATGCGTGTCGCGTAGTCCCTCCAAAAACACAATGGAAACACACAAAAATACAAAATACAACAAAGAAACATAAAGAAAGAAAGATTTGGTGCTATAGCACCATAGCTTAGCATAACTACACATGTCTGGCAGTTCGCCAGCTTTGGTGCTCGTCCAATTTGGTGTTTCACTTTTCAATTGAAATGCATTGGCCGGCGCGCACCTGTTACGCACGCACAGGTAACCCCGCCGCGCCGCCTTCGAACCGCAACCGGGCTGAAACAATAACATTAACTTTAACAATGGCAATACCCAAAGTGTAATATATTTAAACATATATATTATTTTTTTTTTATTTTTTGGTATTTTATTTTACTGTGTTGGGCATTGGCGTTTGGCTTTTATGTAACACACAAAAGAAACGCGTCCGTTGCGCTTTTCGCATGCCAAAAAGCCGAATCGATCTTTCATTTCTCTACCGGGCCGTACACCCGCCCCTCTGTCCGTCGATTCGTTTGCCATAATGCGTAATTGGCAGTTGAACCGATCGCTAATGCCACTGATAAGGCTAAATAGCGTCATGGGAATCACTTAGAGAGGCGCTACTTGAGTCCAATCAATGATTGACGCTGACCCCGGGCCACTTACGTGGGGTCCCATACAGTCGGCATCGATTCGCTCTCACGATGATCCATCTCAAACGAGATGTACGCTCGCCTGATTGACGGGCTGATGTAGCTGTTAGATCTATGACTTGACTTCAGCTAAAGTTCCTGTCAATTCAAAGTAGCTGTCAATTGCCATTTATTTTGCTCAGCGATTGAATGATAAATATGAAAAATAATAAGAGCTGTCAAGCAAACCTAGAGTGAAATTTGCCTATTTAATAAGCTTGTAGTACTTGATTGTAAGTTACTTTTACAAACTGCATGATAAATTTAATGTTAAATAAGTGATTTTAATTTGTTTCAAAATCTTAACCATCTATATTTGTAAATTCTCAATTTGACATTCAGCTTACAATACAATGTTGAATTGGCTAGCTACTTTATAAGGTGACTCCATCAACTCCATGTTAGATTTGTCAGTCACTTTAGGAATAGAGTCAATTTGCCTTGCTATATAAGTTTTACAAGTCATAATAATATGAAACAAATCCTTTACAAGCTTTAATATTTAGTGAAACATATATTGAACAATCAGTTCTTAAACTTAATGTTAAATGTATGAGGCTATTATAATATTTGGCTCGCTCTGCCTTGCTCGAAATGTTTTACATATTAACATATGAACTAAATTCTTTAAATTCTACATTTAACATTCAAATTCAGCCTAATTTTGCAATCCACATGTTAAATTTACCAAGAACTGTAAGCTTCATGTTAAACTTAGCAGGCAGTTATAGCATTTGGCTTCACTCGACTTTAAACAACAAAATGAAAAAAGTCTATCAATTGCATATTTGAGATGGAACATTTTCAACTGAATGTTAAAATTTACCAGCTACATGGCATACGCAAAGTTTTCACCTTTTGCCATAAATCTGTCGAGTGAAATTTGCTCAAAGTTTCGATCGATTTCCGTTTGGCCAAAGCCTTCCGCTATTCCGATTAGAAAACTGATTAGGCTTAGCTAACTCTGATTTGCATTAATCAGAGATTAATCAGCGGGATTTCTACTGCAGAGAGTCAGACTGCCATGGATTACTGTCCGACTCTCGACTGTCGACTGTCGAATGGATTATGCAAGCAATCGTCGTACAGAAATTACGCATACGCCGCATGTGTTACATACATATATGAAGTAAATTATATGAGCTTATTAATGCATTTAGTTGACACGCTTTTGATTTAAGACCCGGCCAATTAAGCCGCTGGCCGAGCAGCTATCACGAAATTAACGACAGGTAGAAACAGCAGCAGCTCAGCAGCAGCAGCAGCAGCTGATGCGAATGGAAACAATCAACAATAACTATAACAGTGCCATCAGAGTCTGGTTTACATTATTTATAAGCGCTCTAGCGTCGCGCCATTTAATTATAACTCAAAAATATAGTATATGATGCGGCTTTGCGGCCATTTGGCTTACCTCATTATGCCCATTTTTATGGCCCAAAATAGAGATAAAAAAAAAAAATAAATAAAAAACAGAAAAAAACGAAACAAAAAACAATTCAAATAATCAGTTGCAATTTCACTTCAATTTTAACAACTTACACAGAGTGTCAGTTATTTATTTGACTCTAGCTCGACTTCAACTCCAGCTCCAGCTCCGAGTCTGACTCGTCTTGACTTGTCTCGTCCGGCCTCATAATTGAGGCCTGTCCAACTCTGCTGAGCTGTTCCCACAGTTCCAAAGAAAATGAACAACAAACATGCAACAATTTTCGGCATTTCCCTAGATAATGTGCAGAACTTGCATAACTGCAGCGCGCACTGTAGAAGAAGAAGAAGAAGTAGCAGAAGAAGCAGAGATCGGCCAGCCAGCCAAAACATAAACTGTTAACTGACGCCCAGCCAGCCTGCTGGCCATTTGGCCGTTAGCGGCCAGCGGCCAGCGGCCCATAAAAATATGGCTTAATTGGCGTCACTTAGGCCCAGCGCCAAGATCTTAATTACCAAAGGGCAGCTGCTGGGCCATGCCACACACATGAGCTGCAATACACACTCACGCACACACACGCACACACACGCACACATCTAGCTCGTTGCTCGCATTTGACCCCAAAAAGAAATGGCCACAAAAGAAAACCGAAAAAAGTTCAACAACAATAGAAAATGCTTAGAAACAGCGAGCAGCAGCAACAACAACAACAACAACAACTTTTACTTTTGTTTTAATTTACATTTTCAACACTCAAGTTCACAATGTGTCGCCTGCACAGTGGGCCCAAATCAATTTGAAAGGTCAGCCTAGAGGATTTTGCTCAAGCTTTGCATAATAGCGAAAGTCAGACTGAAACAGTTTAACATATTTCATATTAATAATATGTAATAATGATAATAATAATAATAATAATAATAATAATAATAATAATAATAATAATAATATTAATAATAATAATAATAATAATATATATAGATATTAGTAATAATTTTAACAATAATAATACTAATGAGAAGAATAATAATAATAGCCAGAAATTATGATAATATGTGATATGATTAAAATGAACATGAGAATGCTAATGATGATGGTATGAAAAAAAATAGTAATAATGAAAATAAGAATGATGATTATTAATAATAATGATGATCATTAATAATAATAGTTATGACTATTAGAATGATATGGCTAATGAGAATAGCAATAAGGATAACAATGACAATGAAACTTAAGCTTTCAGCTCCTCAGATCTCTGATCAGCTGAAAACCCGAAAACTATTTCTGAATGTTGTTGGAAACCCTGAATTTGGAATCGACAATGTGAATTCAGTTCAGAATTATTTTCTTAACGCCCACTAACTAAATATAAATATGAATATGAATATATATTTATATATTGTACATATATTTTTTATCAAAATATAGCCGGAGATATTCATCTGCCCTTCTATTTGTTTGCATTGTCTTTTTTTCTGTTTACCCATTCAATATTTACTAGCCATAATACTCGATAATTTGATTTGATTTATTAAGCGTAGTACTCGAAGCGTGTTCTATTAAATCTAATCAGTTTATTTCAATGAAACTATGATATGCCTAGGCTGTTGCTTGACTGATCTTTTGTATTCATAAAATAAAAATTTGTCAAGCATATATTGCGTATAGAGAATGATGTTTTAAGATTTATGTTTTCCAGTCATCTTCAAGACATGCGCTTTAAGTATTATTATTAGGTTTCTCAATACCTAATTATTTGCATTTTCATTTTCATTTTCATTTTTATTTGTTTTGCTTTGCTTTGCTTTTTTATTTCGGGTTTTTTTTCTCACCTTGATTCACTGTGCCTCATTTGAGCAGCTGCTTTCCGGCCGCCTCCACTGGCCTGGCAATTGCCCCCCTGCTGCACGCTCCCACCCCCTGTCCGTCCGTTTATCCGTCCCCCCGCTCAGCAGCTACGTGAATTTCGCGAAACTAAAGCAAAGCCAGAGAGCTGCACGAAACGGGCGACCGGTTCTACGATGTGCACGTTGTCACACGTCTTGGGGGCTGGCTATAGTACCCAGCCCCAGTCGCAGCTCCAGTCGCAGTGCCGCCCTCGTACCGCCCCCTCCACCCGTCAACTTCAGCGGGACAATGAGACGACGGGCAAGTAGCGCCGTTTGAATCTGAAGCTGCGCGTGTGAAAAGCGCATAATTTTTGGACGCGGACAAATTTTCACTTTTTTTGTGATTTTGTTGTTTTTGTTGTTTTTGCTGTTGTTTTTCCTGAGCGGCGGCAGCCTTTGCCGCTGCACGGCCTGACGTGCCGGCTGTAGTTATTTTAATTTTTTTGTTTTTTCGTTTTTGTTTTTATTTTCCTAACTATTAAATTTGTTGTTGTTGTTGCTTTTCGAACAGCCGTAGGTGGCGCTGCGGTTGCCGCCGTTGGCCAGGCTTAGCTTGACTTGGCTAGTTAGCTGCGGCGGCTGTTGCTGCTGCTGCTGCTCGTCGTCGTCTTCGTCTTGTGGGTGAGTGGAGCGCCATGCGACAATGGATATAACAATAAAAATCCACAATGCGCCGATTATGTTACCAATCTTGGGAGCTGTTATTATCATATATTATTATGATGCCGTCTCTCTCTCTCTCTCTTTCTCTCTTACTCTCTCTCTTTCTGTGTGTCTTCTCGCTATTTCATTTGTTGTGAGATCTTCGCTCTGCTGGGGTCTTGGCCACATGACATTCGCGCTGATCCATTGTGAACGGCATTGGCCAATTGCCAACAGCACAGCTCCCTTTGGCTTGAACTTGTCCAACTATGCTTGATTAATTAATTGCCTTTAGGCCAATATCAGCTAATTAACTAATATTTGGGCAAGGAACTTCATACGAAGAACTTTGTGTGTATAATAATAAATTAATATAATATTATATTATATATATATATATATATATATATATATATATATATATTATTATTATTATTATATTTAATATTGTATATGTATTTCATAATACTTGCCAAAAGTAACTCCCAGCTGATATTGTAGACCAAATCGTAAAAGAAAATACATTTTTTGTTGTTAACTTGATCTATTCAGGGTCTGGTCTGATCTATTCAGGGTCTGGGACGGACGTTGGCTATCATTCGTTTCTAAATCTTGGGCTAAACTTTTGAGAATATGGTTTTATTATATTTACTCATATGCATATAGTACATATATATAATATATAAGGTATACATATATATAATACAGTAAAATCCCGATAAGTCGAAATGGCAAGGGGATCAGAAATTCAAATTATCGAGAATTATTGAGAACGAATTTCTTTGATAAATCTATCGAGACTCGACTGTATATAAAGTAATTTGTTCCAATTTCTTTCAAATGTAAACTAAAAATCATATACAGTCGACTCTCGTTATTTCGAAATTCAAGGGACTCTTAAAATTGTCGAGTGTTTAACCATATGAGTACGAATTACTGCGTCTTAGCAATGATTTTTAGTTCGAATTACTTAGTGATAGCTTTGAATTAATGAGAGGTTCGAAATAACGCAGGTTTGAAATAGCAAGAGTATATATATTTATAGGTAAAGTCTAAAATCGGATCAAATTTTGTGTAAAACTAAAATTAGCCATGAATTACCATACAAACTTTCATCCCTTCACTTTCAATATGTGTATGTATATATATAATTCTGTTGAGAGCTGTATGAGCGAAAGAAGAGCCCATATTTTATAGAAATGTATCTGCAATTAAGTAAAAAAAAAAAAAAAAAACATATATAGAGCTACTACTACGGAACTACTAAATCCGTAAATTACTTGGATTGATATACATATATAGTACATATATGTACATATAAGCTATCTAGTTGGAAACTGTCTATTTGGAAGAGTTCTAGTTTAGTTGGATATATTCGGTTGGTAGAACTTTCGCCAGTCTAACTTAAATAACAAATGGCTATAAAAACATATTATGTATGTAAATATATATATTTGATATGTGACTAATTATAGTAGTTAGTTAGGTAGCTAATCAAGAACGAGTCAAGAGTTGGTTAGTTATCAAAAAATGTTGATGCATCAAGCTACCATCAGCTTGAGTCTAACCCATTGTGCTCTAGGACCTTGCCTAGGCATGTCTTTCATTTCATTTCATTTTATTTTCCTAGTCTACCCTATAACCGTGGGATATGCCAATATACATTAAATATGTATGTATATATATCGTAAGCAATTGATACGCTTAACGAATGTGCCACCGCAACAGGCAGTGTTAAATGCGGTCTTCCGGGAGTGCTGAATAGCTGACTAGCTGACTTGCTGACTAGCTGATTGGCTGACTTACTGAATGGGTCTGGAATATGACAATTGAGCATCGATTGATACGATTATGCAAAGACAATGCAAATTGTTGGTTACATCGACACGACAGACAGACGGACAGACGGATAGACGGACAGACTTGGCTCAGCTCAGCTCGGTGCGATGGCGCCATCTTTTTGATGGTCTTCGCTAACTGATCGATCTGTGGAGCATAATGTCTCCTCCATTGGACCCAGATGCGAGTCAATAATTTGTTTATAATGCGATTACGCGACAAATCACAGAAAAACTCGTTAATTACTCGCGTGCTGTCACAATTGTTGACTCTGCTAGAGAAATACCCGTCCCTCTTCCTCTCACTCTTACTCTCCCTCTCCCTCTCTCCCCCTCTCCCCCTCTCCCTCTCACTCTGTCACCGTCTTCACTTCACTGTTTCTCTTTCCGGATTGCTAGGCCAACTACTCCGCACAACATTCGCGCATTGCTCACAAATTATCTGCATGAAACAAATTGCGCAAAATGTCGCAGCCAGCTGGCCCGAATAGCACTTGCCCGACAAAGCACAGAGAAGCGCAACCAATCTACTAATTAGCCAGCTTCACCAGCTCTATCACATTCGAGTGGTTTCACGACGGAGGAATCGGAGTTGCAATTGGAGCTGTAGTTGGAGTTGAGACAAGGCCAAACATATAGAGTAGGGTCACTCGCATTAATGAATATATCTCAATTGTAGTTGGAAGTGCGTGTGATGTAGAGTTAGTTATGTATAGATAGATAATATCTATCTATTCCGTATATATCTGTATATACATATATCATGTATATATATCTATATCAACTAGAATTGGAAGTGCATATGATAAAGTTGTAGTTATCTATAGGTTGATATACATACGTCTATATAGAGTTATAGTTGTAGTTAAGAAAATACATATAGATATGAACATGTCTATATATGATATATTACCATATCAATTAGAGTTCAAAGGTCGTGTGATATAGTCTAAGCTAGTCTATATATACATAGATGTATTTCTATATCTATAGAGGCATATCCAGATATGTTTCTTTAGAGAAGTATCTAGGGTCATATTACTATAAGATCTCTAGTAATAATTATACCTTAGTATACGACTATTTTATATCCAGAGTCCATTTGAAGTGGCACGAGTTATCGCAATGATAAATGATGAATTTGTACACCAAGGTATATACCTATATGTATGTATATCCATGGCTGCTCTGATCAAGAAGATGTACACTTTATCGGCCCTGTCACGCCTCCCTTTGCCTGTTACATACATATTCACAAATGACCATCCGTTCATTCCGTATGTCTGTCTGTCTGTCCGAATGAACTCATAAGCCACAAAAGTTAGTAAACTGAAATTTTATATGAATGGCATGTATAGCATGTTTTTTTATTTTTTAAACAATTGAAGTTGCTATCAATCTCCATTTATCTGGATCTCGTATTCCGATAATTTCACAAGTACACACAGAATGAAAGGTGCCTCCAAGAGAGATTTCTTTTTATAAACGTAAATGGCTTGCAGGTATAAAATTATCTGCTATAGAAATTAAGTGTAATTCTAGATCGTAGAGCTAAAAAATCCCAAAGGCTATAGCTTTTTACTATGAGTACAGACTACTTTCTCTCTTTTCCTCTCTCCCTATCTCTTCTTCTCTCTCCCTCTCTCTAATAATATATTAATAATAATATATTACGTATTGCTAAACGAAAAATTCGAATGCGGCTTATCATGATCATAACACATATTAGATATAGACTACATAGTGTGGCCTATCGGCATTGCTTTTAATTATGCGTCAACAATTGCTGATTGGCTCCATTTGTGTATTGTCGCCATCCAATACCAGGAATCGGTCATTCGGCTGGCAGTCATTGTCTATTTGTGATTGCCTATCTGGCATAGTATCTGGAATACCAATGCGAGATAGGACTGGCCCCAAGCTATTTATGTCACACTACTCTTGTTTTTATCAAGCATACATATATATGTATATATGGGATATATATGGGATATATAACTATGTATATGTATCTTAATGGGAATTTCGCCAGAAGCCCGCTGTCACGTGATCCTCGCTTGTGGCCCAAATTCCGGTGCATAATATCGTCTCTCCGAGTTTTGCTGCTTTTTTTTTCGGTTCATTTCCACTTGCCCATTTGATATTTTGTGCAGCGTCATTTGGAAAAGTTGTTGCAAAATGATATGCAACATTGAAACAACAGAAATATCCGCCCAGATACTTTCCGCGCTACAATTGAGAGACAGCACAGAAATGGAAAAGAAAAGTAAACTCAAATGAGAGAGGCTGTTGCTGCCCAGAGTTCTCATTATTGTTATCCAATTGGAGCTCATCGTTTGTAATTAAAATGAAAATTATTTGGCCAGAAAAGTCATAAAATAAAGGTGCTTTAGACAGGTGACAGGCTGAGTATATGAAGTCTTTGGTTTAGAGTAATGCCAGAGGAGATTTATGAGTCCAAATTATGTAAGTGGCTTAAAGGGGGGTTACCCGACTAGGATGTATCCCTAGCACAGATTTTGTATTCTTAGTAGGGTTGGTGAATGTTTTTGGAATATCGTATCGAAGATATTTAAAATTTTGAAAAATATCAATATGATATTTGCAAATATTTTTCGATTTTTAGTATTATGAACTTTTTCCTATAATAAACTTTTATTCTCTCCCAAAAAAAAAAAAAAACGAGAATAATAAGAGTTTATTTATATGATTATGACGGCTTAACTTCAGTATTCGGGACTAAAAACTATCAGTGTTTTTTTTATATGCGACACCATATCTGAGGCTTTTATTACTTAACAATGGAGCATCCAAATGTAATGTGTACCTTCATTTGGATGCTCCATTTTTAAAATCTGAATATTTCGTTTTCACCATTTTCAATTTTTGTACTTTTCGCTTGGTTCACTTATTACTCAAATACATCAAAAATATTTTTAAAAAATATTCAATATTTAGACAAAACAAATATTTCGTTATAAATATATTTTTCATACAAAAATATCGATATATATATTTTTTTTTTGACAGCCCTAATTCTTAGCCTTCTTCAATACACACTTCACTAAAAAGATTCACTCTCTCTCCCTCTCTATCTGTCTCTCTTACTCTGACTCTCACATTCGCGCAAGCGCTCTGCTTATTTTGACTGCAGCTGTTGGGCTTTGCCATGGGAATTTGATTGTTAAGTAAAGCTAATTAATTAGTTAATTAAACTGTATTGTGACGGCTTTTTTTTATTATTATTTTCTCTTGACACAAAAGTTTTATTTGCTGCTAAAGAGAAAAGTTGCTGCCAACAGAGCCAAAGGCGTGAAAATAATGATTGAATTTGAAATATTTTTTATGAAATATATAATCTTTCTCAATTTATCATTATCTAGTTGTAAATGATAGCTGCAGGCGCTGCTTAACTGGAGCTAATGCAATTCGTTTAGCTCTTGCTTCACTCCTTTTGAGCTTTCGACTTGCAGTTGCCTCGGTATATTTATAATATTTTATTTATTTGCCATTTTTATTTAATAATTATGTTTTCTGCCTCGTCGTTTTTTGTCTAGTTTTAATGCTGCCTTTTTTTTATGGGTCATATTTTGCATCTTAATAATCATTTGCACTTCCACCTGACACATAAAAAGTCATTTGTTGTTGCTGTTGCTGCTGGGCGTTGCTGGCCTTTTTTTTTTTTCTTTGCGCCTCTAACAATATTTATGGCCCATGCGCTGAGTATTTTCATAATTAATTTCTTTCAGCTGCGCCAAGAGAAATATGCGGCGCGGCCTAATGTGAATTATTGCGAATGTTGTTGCCATTGCAATTGTTGTTGTTGTTGTTGTTTGGAAAACCCAATGCCGTTATGTATATGCCCATATATACATATATATATATATATATATAAATATATATATGCATATATATATGTTTGCCTGTGACAGTTTTTGTTGCTGCATTTGCCGCCTCTTTTCACATTTTTGATCGACAATTTCACTTTTCGTTGCCGCCACAAGCTCGAGGAAGAGCTCAAGCTCATATAGCCACACACACACACACAGACACACAAGCTGAGTCTTAAGGTACCACACATAATCCATGCATGCATATAGAGATATAGATATATATGTACACATATAAGGTCGACAACAATTGCGGTCGCTGGCAGCTCAAAGATTCCCAGGCGCATTGTTGAATCGCGTGCAGTCTTTTTCTATGGACTCGCTCTTGGATTGAATACATGTACATATATGTATGCATATACATATGTATGTGTGTGTATGCACACATAGATTGTCTGCCCGCTGGGGTCGTTTGTCAAACCTTATGGCGTTTTCAAGTGCAAAGCCAAGGTTGCATGCGAAGGAGTTGAGTTCGAGTGCCAGCAGTTGGCTCTATTATCGACATGAAACGGGTTTCCAGACAGAGAGAGAGACAGAGAGAGAGAGAGAGAGAGAGAGAGAGAGAGAGAGAGAGAGAGAGAGAGGAGAGGACTGAGTGAGTGAGTGAGTGAGAGAACGTGGCTTGTTTGAGGCATCAGCTGTAGCTGATGCTGCCAACTGTTGCAGAATTTCACTTTCTTTCGAAATTGCGCTGACCCCGATTTATTACCAATGACAGCAACAACAACAACAACAACAACAACAGCGACAACAACAACAGCAACGGCGTTAGCTTGTCCATAAGCCTCACAGCCCCCGCTGCTTTTGTTTTATTTGTATTTTATATCGTGTCACAGCGCCTCTAATTGAATTACGTTGTCTGTCTCCCTCTCTCTTTCTCTGCCCCCACATGGTGACAGTTATGCCTGCCTGCCTGCCTGCCTGCCCCCTCTCTTCGCCCTCTTTGCCTCCTCCACCCGTCGCCCAAAAATAATTATGAGAAAGCCCACGCCCATTGTTGCCGCCTCAACTCGTTTTTGGCTGCTCATCCACTGCCATTTCCATCGTCATTTCCATTTCCATTGCCATTGCCATTGATATCAAGGCAAATGTGCAGCCAGTTTTCACATAATTAGCTCAGCTGGCTCCGGCTCCATAAAATAACCCAACCACGGTTCAAAGTTGACCAGCGTCACGCCGAGTGGAAGCTGGGTCCAAATTTCCATGTATTATGAAAATTGGGTCATTAGGATCATCGTGAGCTGGCAATTGGGCAATGCCAATGACAAACTGAGAGCTGAGAAAAACTGCAAACTGAGCAATTGACAATATCTCATTCCATAATTCATTGTGGGTCTTGCTGTGGCCTTTGAGTGGGATGGCGATTAGTTTAGTTAATCCGAGTACAAATGAATGGTTCGTTCTACATCTATCTATCCCTCCCTATCCCTCCATCTCTTTTCAATCTCGTGATGTCTGTTTATCTATCTCTCTCTAACTGCCTATCTTTCTCCTTCATTCTTTTGCATTGTATTGCAGTTTTTCTCTGTCTCTTTTTCTTTTACTTTCTATGATCTTCTATCTCTATCTTTCTCTTTCTTTCCCTATCCGTTTGTCTATGTCTCTACACTTTCTACGAACTTCTCTCTTTCTCTCTCTCTCTCACCCTGTCTCTGTTTCTCTCTGCCACTCCCTAACACTTCCTCTGATCCCCCCTGCCCCCCTTTTTCTTATGATGCCTGTCAGCTATTACAATTCGCAAAAGTTGTAAATATAATATATTTTAATGTTTTCTCATCTCCAGTTTTCATCTGGTCAGATTTTATATCCAATTTATATAGTCATTCGAAACTGTATATATATCCGTTTGACAGCTAGCAAATTGACTTCCAACTCAAATGAAATTGAATTCCCAAAGAAAAGTTCAATTAGTTTGGGTTTGTTTACGCTTTAAGTAGTTTTTAAGCAGCTGCTGGCGATCGAAATGCGGAATCGTTGAGCAGATAATGAAGAGTCAACCACAAGAGGGAGAGAGAGAGAGAGAGAGAGAGAGAGAGGGAGGCAGGGAAGATACCTGGTTAGTCTCAACTTCAGCTTGAGCTGGGGGCCATGTGGGGATGTCAATGAGCGGGGCGAATGCCGAAAGCCGAAAGCCACCATAAATAATGGTAAATTGACATTTAGACGCACATGGAAGGAAGTTCAACATTGCTGTGGGTACCGGGCCGTGTGTTGCATGCAGCTTCTCTTTTTTATTGTGGTCGGACGTTGTTGCATGGAAAGCAACAACTGAAGCAAAGGCCAAAGCAAAGGCAACAACAGCTAATGCAAAGGCAACAATATTGCTTAGACTTAGTTGCTGTTACTTGATGGCCATGATGACGCCATCTGGCGGCCGGTAGCCATTGGCCATTGGCCATTGGCTTGGGTCAATTAACAATTTGGGCCAAGACCCTGCCCCCTCGAGTCGAGAGAAAGCCGCAATAAGCCAAAATTCATTCGTCATAGCCACAGTTACACATATTTCAAATCGTATTCAAATTTTGTTGATACAAATTGTTTTCCGTTGTTGAATTGAAATTTACCAACAAAATGAAAGGTCAGAAATTCTTCACTCTTTTTTTTTTGTGCAGTTGTTAAATTGTAATATTTGTTTATTATTAATAATATTTGTTTATTATTAAAGAGAATTAATTTACTTATTATTTCATATGCTTATATTTAATATTTTTGATACATACATTTTTTTAAATAATAAATGTTTATATTTTATGTGAAAGCAAAATGGAATAAAAAATCCATTTCATCATAAAAAAACAAAAAAAAACAATAAAAAACAAGTAAGAACGTTGCAGTCGGGCGTTACCGACTGCGGAATACTCATTCACATCCCATCAACAATTTAGTAGTTAGGTTTCGTTCTAATACTGTAGAATATACAGGTTTTTCCGATTTGCCACGCTCCAACTGGGCGTAGACACCTCATTTTTGGTGAGTTTTTAGAAAGAGATAACGTTACCCTAACTGCAAAGTTTGAATGCTTACCCTAAACAAATGTGAAAATGACAGGGTATTTTTCGATATGCCACGCCCCTAAAGAGGCGTAAAAATTATTTTTGGGGAATTGATAGAGGAGGCTACCAGTAACTCAACTATCCAAATTTGAAGCTTCTAGCTATTATACTTTAGGAGATATAAACTTTTGCGGTTTGCCACGCCCCCTGTGGGCGGACATATATCCGACAAAACTTTTTGGTCTTGGGTGATCAGTCCGAGTATATATACAAAATTTGAGGTCTCTGCCATCAATAGTGTCCAAAATATAGGAGAATTTAAAAAATCACTATATCTTCAGGTCCGATTTGCCACGCCCCCAACGGGCGTAGACTTATAATTTATCTTCAGACTTTATAGAATCATACCATTAGCTGACGTGCAAAATTTCAGCATTCTAGGTTTACAACTTTAGGAGATACAGTTTTATCCGATTTGCCACGCCCCCAATGGGCGTAGATATATCCGCCATAGCTCGTGATCTTGGATGGTCAACGCGGACCTACATACCAAGTTTCAGCTTTCTAACTCTTCAACAAACATGATTTCTGGTATATCGGAAAATGCATTTTCCGATTTGCCACGCCCCTAGTGGGCGGATCGGGAAAATTTTAACACTTTATAAATCGGAGATATACACGAGTATGTGTTCCAAATTTCAAGTCTCTAGCTTCAATAGCGCCGAAATAGATTGCGTTCATACGGACAGACGGACAGACGGACGGACGGACAGACGGACAGACGGACAGACGGACAGACGGACGGACAGCAAGACGGACATTGCACAAAACCAATATACTGATTCACTTTCGTGAATGAGTATAATAAAAAAAAAATATTCAAAATAAAGACAATAATAAAAATAAATATTAAAAATAAAAATAAAAACGAATATTAAAAATAAAAGTATACATATAAATATTTAAAACAAGTACAAATAAATACATATATACATACATATTTTAATTGAATTTTAATTACAAATTCGACACGTGTATAATTTTAATTTAATTTAGAGCTTTAAATTAAAAGAGAAAATTAAGCTTCGAAAAGAAATGATTAAAATATATTTCAAAATTGATAAAAAAAAAAAAATTATAAACATTAAAAATAAAATATATAATTAATTACAAATTAGAATATTTAATATGAAATTACCAAACATTTGGATAAAAAAAAAAAACATTAAAAAATGTATGCAAAACAAGTATACTAAAAAAATTTTAAAAGTATATATTTTTTATTTTTTATAGAAATTATTTGATAATAATTTTTGTCAACATTTTTGAAGTCAAGGCCCCACCGTGCATGTAGGCCAACATTTAATTGATTTACTTAGGCACTCTTAGTCACATATATACATATATATATTCAGGTATTCAGTTTGATATCTGGTATTGTTGTTATTTGGTTTTGACGTTAATTGGCTTTTAATCTAAGGAAACCACTTGAAATTGCCGAGATTAGCAGCGCGACTCGAGTTATGTGCCGAGTCGGGTAGAGTTGGGTGAGTGCGTATTGTTCTATGCTGGGCTCAGTTACAGATATGTCGCATATAGTACTATCAATAGCTGATTCATTTATTTTGCAATTATGTCGTATCTATGTGAATCTGTCATTGGGCCGATTAGTCAGTTTCAGTTACGGTCGCGCTTTCAATTTTATTGAAAAGACGCACTATCACGTCAAAGGGGCGGCCAGCTGATAATCGATAACAATGGGCCCGTTATATAATTTATTATATTTCATTCCTTGATCGAGCACACTTAAGACCTCTGCTATCGGTGCGCTCTGTGTGAATAGCCTCGGAAATATTCCATGCTATGAATGAATTTGGCCAAGAGGCAAGTTCTCTGAGCTGCTCCTTATGCAGTTAATAACTTCATTTCGATTTGTGTCTGTAGCTCTATTGGGAAAGAGTTGATTACCTGCTTGAGTGTTTACCTGTTTCACTGTTCACCTGTTGGCATTGTTTTGACGCCGGCCAGACCTTGGCCGTGAACAACGGACTCGCCTAACCGGCTCGGCTTAATAATGGATCTCGGTCGCCGCTAACCGGATCAATAAGCCCAATCATTTACCGGCCCGCTCCAATTTGGCCAATATTAATGGTTGCCATCTCGCCGCGAGGCATTCAATTTATGAGCTGAAAAGTGAAATGGAAAATTGATTGCGCGTTGTCTGCACTGAGCGAAAATGTGTGCTACAAACTAGTAGAGCTGCTCTTCTATGCGATTTTCAAGTGCAACTTCTCTAAAGCCCAGTAGAGGTTTCTCATTTCATTGTTTTCCTCGCAGCTCGTGTGACTTTACTTTTCCATCAGCGTTTGTATGTGTAACTAGCTCTCGTTTTTAAATTAGCTGCCCTTCTATACGCTTCTCAAATTTATTTTGAGTTTCATGTGGACGAAACCTCTCTGCATTATATTAGAAGTAGGATTTTTATATCATTTTCGTCTCGTATTACTTTTGTCAATCAGTGTGTGTTGACTTCTTCAAGTTTGTTGCTCTTCTATGCGATTCTCAAATTAATGCTACTCATTTAATTAGCTTCTCTTGTGTGTGACACTTGTCTGAAGTAAGAGGAGTAAGAAGCAGCATAGCAGTCCTTAAGATCTTCATTTAATTTTTATGTTACTCTTCATTTCTTTCAGTGTATGTTGACTTTATGTGAAGCTGGCTCGCATTTTCAATTACACTGCTCTTCTCCTTGATTTTCATTAAACGTGAGACTTGTTTGGAGTAGGAGTAGAAGTGGGCGCTTTTTTCATTTATTTGTCTTGCATCTCGTGTTACTTCTTCTTTTCTATCAGTGTATTTTACACTTATGTGTGAGCAACTCTCGTTTTCAATTTCGCTGTTTTTCTCCATGATTTTCAAATGCATAAGACTTGACTTGGTGTCCCTTGTCAAGAGTAGAAATTGTAGGATTTTCAGAATCTTGTCTTAAGTAGAATTAGCAATTGTCATAGCTGTTTTAAGGTTCTTCTTTTCATTTATTACTTATTTTTTCTATCAGTGTAGCTGACACTCGCTTTCAGATTAGCTGCTCTTCTATGCGATTTTCAAACTCTGTCTTAAGTAGTAATTGGCCTAGAATTGTTTAGCTTCTACATTTTCCTATTTTCTCTCAGTGTACTCCCAATCTCATCCTCCATCCATTGTTCTCATTGCAGGCAACTCGCAGCCAGCTGACAACTGCTTTGGGTCTGGCGCTGGCAGCGCTGCTAGTGACCGCTGCCGTTGCGCTGTCGCCGCCGCAGCCAGCTGATCACCTGGTGCCGCCGCCCGCGCCCGTTGCAGCACCCGCACCACCATCGCCGGCGCTGCCTGTAGCGCAGCGACTCACACATGCCGGCTACTCGGAGCCACAGCCACCCGAAGGTGGCTTCATGACGCGCGTCGCCCGCTGGTTCGGCCTGGGCGGTCCGGGCTCAGCGCCGCGCGATCAGCAGCTGAGCGCCAGTGGGCTGAGCTATGCCTATCCGAAGCCGGCGCAGCATTTCACGGCGGACGGCAAGCCGTGCGGCCTGTGCAACAAGTATCCCTGGGTGCCCATGTTTGGGCAGCAGCATCAGCAGCACCAGCAGCAGCAGCAGCAGCCGCCGCCACCACCTCTGCATCTGCATCAACAGCAACTGCCACAGCAGCAGCTCTCTGCCTGGCAGCACCACCAGCATCAACAGCAGCCCTTGGCGCAGGCCTCGCAGCATCGCCAGCGCGCCGTGCAGTTCCAGGCGCCACCCCAGAGCGTCTTCCTGCCCATCTCGCTGCCAGTGCCCGGGCTGAGTCATGTGGCCATGCCTCCACTCTACAACGCGCAGCCATTCCGACCGCTGCCACAGCCACAGGCGCAGCCACAGCAGCCTCATCTCTATCCGCTGGAGAATGTTGGCGCCCACTCGGAGCTGCGACCTGTGCCTGCGGTGCCATCGACCACGCCTCAGCCGCCGCCCAGACAATCGAGCAGCAGCAGCAGCAGCAGCAGCTTTGAGATTGTGCAAAGCCATCAGCTGACAGACTTCGTCACCTCCGTGGAGTATCCGGCCACCTATGTGCAGTCGCATGCCATTGACCTGGGCCAGACGGCAACGGCAACGCCAACGGCCACAGCGCTGCCCAAGAATCACAGACCTCTCCATCAGCTGCAGCAACAGTTGCAACAGCAGCAGCAACAACAGCAGCAACAGCAACAGCAGCATCAGCAGCAGCAGCAGCAGCAGCAACAGCAGCAGGAGCTGGATATAAGCACTGTGCGCTATCAGCTGGAGGATCTGAGCAGCGGTGCAGTGCATCAGCATTTGCCCGCCTCGCAGCTGCTCACCGAGCTGGGCCACTTCACGCCCATCACCGTGGAGACGCCGACAACGCAAATTCCGGCCGCAGACAACTATCCGGCCGCATCGTCGCAGCAGCAGCAGCAGCACGAGGAGGAGCAGGAGCAGCAGCACCTCTACTATGCCGAGCAGTACCAGGACCTAACGGAGACGAGCACCGTGACGCCCGTGTACGAGTCGCTGGTCTACACCACGGAGCAACCGGCGCCGGCTCCGTCGGCTGCTGTCGAGCTGAACAATCATCTGGTGTCGCACGGGCGCGATGGACGGCAACGGGAGACGCCCAAGCGACTGCTCGACTCGCCCATCAATCATGGCCAGGCGCACGGCGCACCGCCGCCACGCCCCTTCACCCGTGATCCCGCCGAGCTGAGCTTCCGGCACGACCAGCCGACGCAGACGCAGACGCAAGCGCCGACGCCGACGTCCACGTACGGTGCGATCGATGCCAGCGGACAGTATGCGGGCATGTCGCCGCCGGGACCACAGCAGGTGATCATACCGTATACGACCAAGCAGAAGCCACGCCCCTTCGAGCCGGTCAACTGGACGCCCGGCTGGCGGCTGCGGCCGAGCCAGGAGAACGAGCTGCACGAGCAGCAGGAATCGAAGCTGGTGAGCACGTCCGCAGTGACAGTGGCGCCACCACCAAACACGCGTCGCACCACCAAATATCTGACCAAAATCCTGGCCTCCAATCTGCGCGAGCTGCTGAAGCGGGAGCGCGAGACGAAGCGACGGCCCGCCCACTTTGGCGTGGACATCTCGAAGCTGCAGCACAACATCGACGGCTGGACGGAGCAGGAGTACAATTCTCTGTCGCACCGCCCCAGCACGCCGACCATACGCGGCCGCTCCAAGCACATACCCACGGAGTATCTGACCACAACGACGCCGGCTACCCCGACGGCCACATCGACGGCGCTGCGTCAGTCGAAGACGACGCGCAGCGGTGTCGCCGGTGGCTTCGAGCTGGGCAGCGGCGCCACCTCGAGCCTGGGCAATGCCGGGGACTTGTCCACCTCGATTAACAATCTGGAGCAGCTGCATCTGCGACGCTTCCCGCCCGTCGAGGACAATCGCCTGCTGCCCGACTACCACGAGTCGTCGCATCGCACCACGCCCATGCCCTCAGCCACGCCCACGGTGACAACGACAACGCCAGCGCCCATGGCGGAGACGACGCGCGACTCCATCACGCCCCTGTATATGCGCACCACCGCCTCCACGCCGGCGCCCGTCGAGCTGTGGAAGCAGGCCAAGGTGGCCATTCTGCCCCAGACCAACGAGAAGGTGTACGTCGTCACGCCACAGCCGCGCCATCAGCCCCAGCACAGCGAGCTGGCCGCATCGGCCTCGGTGCCGGCGCCGGTCTACCAAACGCCGGGGCCTAGATTTCCACGTGTGCGACCCACACCAGCTGCGGCAACAGGTAAGAGCATACGGGATAGGCTTATTAGTAGCATTTAAGGCCAGTGGGGCTGCTTCCCGTGCTTCACACTCCATCATACACTTCCTTATAAAGTGAACTGGGTATATTGGGCTGGTCCGTCTGTCTATAAGCGTCTAAGCCAGCTTTGCCTAGGGTCTTTCTGGCAAATAGGACAATGGAGTCTGTTTCTCCTGCTTGAAACTTCGATGCATATTCTTTTCATACTCTCTCACATAGTAAGCCGGGTATATTCGCATCGGCTATCAGTCTGTATGCTATGCTTGGATGTGAGACAATGGAGTGCAGATCTCCTGCGATTCACTTTCATATATTCTCACTTTATACTCGCTCAAGAAGAAGAACTGGGTATATAGGGTTTGTCCCTTAGAGATCGAAAACTGGATTAAACAAGTTTATAGCTTATATAACCTTAAATAGAAATATCTGTCTGATATGTGGAAATCCTTTTGGGACGTGGTAAAAACTTCTCAGCTTTAGAGCTGGGATTACAACAGCTCAGTGTTAATCCACTCTACATGTCCTGCCCATTAGGATAAGCCACGATTATGTGATCATGATGCGTGAGTATCATGCAGTCGGTGCTTGCCAGCCAAGTTGAATATAACCTCTTTAATCTTATACCTTTCTCTCTCTCTCTCTCTCTCTTTTGCTCTTCGCCACTTTCACTCTCCGCTTACAGTCACCAGCGATGTAATGGCCGCCACGCCCACGCCCGCGACAGAACAGGTGCGCAACTATACGCCGGACATATTTGGCTTGATGGGTCTGTCCGCCTATGTGCCAGCGGAGCCAGTGGAGATCATTGATGGCAATTCCAAAGTAAATCGCAATGCAGCAAACCGTTGGCTTTGATACGTAATCATAATGTTTGCTTTGTCTCGAACACACTCACACACACATATGCATATTATTCATGATTCATCACTGCATCCACATCCGCTCACTCGACACTCACACACACACACACTCAGATAATCACAATTGTGACAGCGGCGCCCTCGGCGGCTGCGCTGCAGCGACCAACACCAAAGTCCACGATATCGCCTAGACCCAGATAGAGCCAATGCCAGGACGCAGCCCGCCAGGACTCAGCCGGAGCAGAGAGCAGAGATCAGAGAGCAGAGAGTTCCTGAGTTCCGATTTCCCAAAGCGGTTCCATTGACCAGAGCGGCGCATCTATTGTAATATATTTCCCCAGGCTGATTCGATGGATGTTTGCACCTGACTTATCGTGTTGCGAATTTATTTTGTAAGCCTTAAACCAATTTTAGAGTATTTTTGCATTTGGTAGCTTTACACGTACACTTAGTTTTATCCGTATTGGTAATGTGTTTTACTACTACATATATATATTTTTTTGTTTTTTTTTTTTCGTGACGTGAACTTTAATTGTACTTGAAATATATACATATATATAGGTAAATATATATATACATATATATGTTCGTAGCAATATGGAAAGTCTAGTTTGGCCACGCCCCAGTGTCACGTGCGTGTGGGGGCGGCTGCGCAGTGTGTACGTATGTTTCTAATTACTTAAGCGGAATAAAAAGATAAAAGAAAACCACAGAAAAAAATGAAGAAAATAAGCTATTTAAGACATATAAAATGCGAATCGAAAGTCACTTTTATGTATCTAAGCTGAGAGAATTGCAACTTATTCAATATATTAAAAATAAACATAATATTTGTACGTGCCTTGATTTATTCCTGCATTTAATATTGGCTCTGCCTAAAAGTATGCTACAAAAATATGCATCTGCTGCATGCGCTGTTATTTGTGTGGCGCGCAAAAGTATGCTGCACTTTTTACAATATGAATAAAAGGCCAAGAAGTTGTCAGAGTCTTTTGACTTATGATCAAAGAAATGCATTACATATCAAGTAGATATCTAGCCAATAGATATACAACCATTTTTAAAAGAGAGTGAATAAATTGTATTATCTTATAGGTAATCTCTTGCTACCATCAGCTAGTATAATATGTACATATTTGTGCATAGTTTACATAAGAGCTTAGTGGTAAAAAATCATAATTTATATATTTAACATATTGTTATTAATCAACTGGCCAGCTTGCGCCTGTGCCGTCGCAGCAGCGCCTCCAGGACCCACAAAGCAGCAGCCAAAAAGGACAGCGCATTGAGGCAGTGCAGCGCCACCGAGTAGTTGAAGCGATCGCGCACTAGACCTGCATGAATCAGATAAAGATTAATGGATGAAGATCTGTAGAACAATTTAGATAAAAATAGATATACAGATTCATACAGATACAGATACAGATACAGATACAGATACAGATACAGATACAGATACAGATACAGATACAGATACAGATACAGATACAGATACAGATACAGATACTAGATACAGATACAGATACAGATACAGATACAGATACAGATACAGATACAGATACAGATACAGATACAGATACAGATACAGATACAGATACAGATACAGATACAGATACAGATACCGATACAGATACAGATACAGATACAGATACAGATACAGATCAGATACAGATACAGATACAGATACAGATACAGATACAGATACAGATACAGAACAGATACAGATACAGATACAGATACAGATACAGATACAGATACAGATACAGATACAGATACAGATACAGATACAGATACAGATACAGATACAGATACAGTACGATACAGATACAGATACAGATACAGATACAGATACAGATACAGATACAGATACAGATACAGATACAGATACAGATACAGATACAGATACAGATACAGATACAGATACAGATACATATACAGATACAGAGACAGAGACAGAGACAGAGACAGACAGAGACAGATACAGATACAGAGACAGAGACATAGACAGATACAGAGACAGAGACAGAGACATAGACATATACAGATACAGACATAGACATAGACATAGACAGAGACAGAGACATAGACAGAGACAGATACAGAGACAGAGACAGATACAGATACATATACAGAGACAGATACATATACATATACAGATACATAGACATATACAGATACATATACATATACATAGACATATACATATACATATACATACAGAGACAGATACATATACATATACAGATACATATACATAGACAGAGACATATACAGATACATATACATATACAGATACATATACATATACATATACATATACATATACATATACATATACATATACATATACATATACATATACATATACATATACATATACATATACATATACATATACATATACATATACATATACATATACATATACATATACAGCTGTAGATAATAGATAATAGATAATACCCACCCACAAAGGGACCAAAGATGAGCGTGAACAATCCCGTGATGAGCAGCTGTAGGCCAGAGGCGCCTGGCAGACGATTCAGGGGCACGTAGCCGGGTATGATCAGTGGCCAGAAGATGGTGCGGACGCCCTTGCACAGGCCAATCCAGATGAAGCTGGCTAGAATGCCCATGTAGGATGGCGTGCAGGCCACGGCGGTGCGTCCGATGGCGATGCCCATGACGCCAATTAGAAAGAAGACGCGGTTATCCCAGGGTATCTTCTCGGTGACGAACGGCACCAGGAAGCGCACCGTCATGTCCATGCCGGCCATCAGGGACATGGCCACCGTGATCTGTGGCGTCTCGAATCCGAAGTCCGTCAATATGAGCGGCGTCAGAATCGCAAAGTTCAGCTCCCCGAAGTTAATGACCGTCAGGCCGAAGACCAGATTCACAAACGTAATGTCGCGCAGCAGATCCAGGTCGAAGAAGGTCACGATCTTCTGCACGAAGCTCATCTGGGATGGCTGCGGCAGCTCCGTGTCGCTGCTGTGGTTGTTGTTGTGCTCCGCTTGCTGCTCCGTTTGGCGAGCAGCAGCGATCGCCCGCTGCTCCGCACAGCTGCAGCGACTCGACTCCAGCATGGACTCCTCGCGTTCCCGGCGAAAGTAGTTCGGCCGCAGGAAGTCATCGTCCTGCTGCTGCTCCTTGCTGACAGGACTGTGCAGGCGTTGCGTATGCTCCAAGTCCTTCGAGCTGGACACTGTGCGGAAGCGCATGCGTCCAGAGGTGAGCGACATCTTGGACCCATACCAGCCGTCGTTCGCCCGCGACAACATGGGCGTGCCCGGCTCAATGATCTCGTAGCCGGGTCGCTGGGCATCGTCGTCCTGGTACAGATACTGGCTGGAGAAGATGCCGCCCGGCTCGCGCTTGCGCTGCAGCGTACAATGGGCGCACAGTATCTCCGGCTGCTGCTCCGGCTGCTTGAGTGCCGCATCAGCCTCATCCTTGGCCTCAGTCGCAGCATTCGGGCGCAGGTGGTAGCGCACCGGTTGAAAGATCAGCGCGCCGACAAAGCTGTGCAGCGCCAGGGCGGCAAAGATCAGCGCCGTGCCCTGGACATCGTAGATGCCCAGCAGGAACGTGACCAGATATGGAAAGAAGATCGGCCCCAGTCCGGTGATTGTCCACGAGAAGCCGGCGGCGCGTCGCCGCTTCTGCTGGAAGTACGTGTTGATCGCCAGCGAGGAGGCCGACACGTTGATGCTCATGCCAAAGCCTGGGAATGGAGTTGGAGGTGACAACAGAGGAATTGGAGCAATCGAATGGCACACGGCTTACCGTAAAGCACCGAATAGGCGACTATGTAGCCGGCGAACGTCTCGCAGAAGCCGCTCAGCGCGATGCCGGTGAAGGAGAGCAGCGCACCCGCCATGGCCACCTGCCGGAAGGTGAAGCGCCGAAACATGGGCCCGTTGAGCAGGCCCGAGCAGGCAGCGACAGCCGGCTGCGTGTTGACTATGGTCGTCACCTGGGAGCTGCTCAGGCCCAGCACCCGGAGGCGTTGGCCGAACAGCAGCCCGAACTGCTGCAGGCACGGATACAGCGACATCTGTCAGAGCGATGGCATTGCCCATGGATAATTGCTTGGCACTGGATGGGAGTTTCGATTTTACCTACATTCGATATGCCGGCGGCGATGCACACCAGCCACGCCCAGCCGCCATCGGGCGCCACGAAATTCTCGCCCAGATCACTCTTGTCCTTCCGGTTGTAGTAGACGCCGTCTCCTGCGGCGCGTCGCGGCAGCGGCTGCGTCGTATCCCCATAGACCTTCTGCTCCTGGGACGGCATGTCGGATCTCGTCTCGCTGGCGCCTCTGGCCTCGCTCTGCAATCAATGCCAATAGATTCATCAGTTCGCGCTGTGACGCAACTGGAGCCAATACCAAGCGAAAATCATGATCGTGGCATCGACGTCAATTCCGGAATGATTTAAAGCCAGTTCAATTGCAATAGAGCTCTAACGAGCACTTGTCAGAATTAACTGCGACGGCACGCGGCAACTGTCAGGTATGAGCTCGTGTTGCCGTTGCTCTTGTTATACTCATTCACGAGAGTGAGATGAGTATATTGGTTTTGTGCAATGTCCGTCTTGCTGTCCGTCCGTTTGTCCGCGAAGATATTGTGATTAATCTGCTATATTTTGGACACTATTGATGCTAGAGACAAATTTGGAATATATGTATAATCGGGCTGACAACCCAAGACCTAACAGCTTTGGCAGGGGGCGTGGCAAACCGCAAAAGTTTATATCTCCTACAGTTTAAGAGCTAGAAGCTTCAAATTTGGATAGTTGAGTTCCTAGTAACCCCCTCTACCGATGCTCCAAAATCGGTTGATCTTTAGGGGCGTGGTATATCGAAAAATACCCTGTAATTTTGACATTTTTGGAGCATAAGCATCCAAATTTTGCAGTTAGGCCAGGAATGAGGTGTCTACGGCCACTAGGGGCGTGGCCAATCGGGAGAAAGTGCACCTTGCACTATATTAGAGCTAAACTTAGCTTCTAAATTGCTGATGGGATGTGAAGGAGTATTCTGCAGCTGGTAACGCCCGACTGCAACGTTCCTAATTGTTGTGATTGTTGTTGTTGTCGGGCTCATAGCTGAGATCCTTTGCCCGCCCTAGCAGCATCGTCATTTGGGCAGACCAACCTAAGCCTAAAGTGATTCATTTTGGCAAACTAGAACTGGAGTGTATGATAAGTATATGGCATATAGATGCACTTGTATATGTTGTACAATAGTTGAAAACGATCTCAGCTCTTGCTGCCCTAGTTCTATTGATCGATCAAGCCTTATCACTGCCTTAGTTACCTGTGCAAACTGCAAGCCAATCAGCTCTGTCAATAGCTCGCTTGTTGATCTTATCTTTATCTGTTTGCCGTGCAGCTTTGACTACTATATAGCTTCTATATGGCGAGAGATACATACAGCCAACTGATAACAATAGTTCTTTTGTGTGATCGATCGATCGCTAACTGATTTGAGTGATTCGATGGCTTGTTGGTCCTTTTGGCTGCCCTAGAGCCACGCCCAGGCGGGCAGCTGCACTGCAGGTGTGGCAAGGCGATTGCAATGCGATTGCGCTTTGGTGCCCAGCTCATGAGCGAAATTCGTGATAAGAACGTGTTACAGAACCGATTTAATCATGCCATGTAATCAGCCATAGATTGATATATCTCTAAACAAGTGTGCGCATACCTTGATGACAATATATATATATTTATATAAATTTATATATATATATAGTTGTTGCTAATTGCTTTGGCTTGCTCCTCTTGGCTAATGCGAATGCGAATTTTGTCGTTGGCTGTCGATCTGCCTCTTGGCGCCTTCTGCTTTCCCTTCTGCTTCTCGTGTTGCGTATGCAATTTTATTTTTACTTGTGCGCTCACACACACACACACACACACACACACACACACACACTTTCACGCCCACATTAAAAAAAATGCAAAAAGAATAAATAATTTTACATCTTTTTAGTGACTTTGACTTTGGCAACTCATCAAGTTCAACGTCGTCAAGCACCACGCACCGCAATCTGATTTCGTCCAATTGGAGCAACGTAACCGAAATTCGAATTAGAATCCAATTGAAGCAATGCGGCACTGCAATTGCACTTATCCAATTGGCATGCCGCTTCAATGATTAACAATTGCTAAGCGGTTAAACGGGCAAGCGGGTAAGCGGGTTAACGGTTAACGGCTCGTTACGTGGGCCGCTGTCTCGTCTCCTTTAGCTGCTCAAACAAACTAAAAACCGATAATTGCCCGACGTCAAATCAGCGCAATTGTCAATCCAATTGAGAGACGCCGAACAGTGTGCAGCGTCAACAGCGAGCTGTTAGCGTGCTGTTAACTAACAGCACTGCATGCTGTGTAGCCCAAAGCGCTGCGACTGTTAACGCCAGTAAACGCGAGCGAGCTGCGAGGGGTGTTTGACAAATTTAGTTTATTCAGTGAAACTATTTGTTTCTTTTGATGTGATATTATATTTTATTTAAATTCTTGTTTAACTTCTTAAGGTATTATCGAATGCCAACTGTGCAGAAAACTAACGTCATTTATATTTCAGTGCTAACTGGCCGTTTGACACCCAGTAAATGTATTAACATATACAGTGAACCCTCGCTTAACGAACGCCTCGAGCAAGACTTGTGTTCGTTAACCGAACTATATATATCTATATATCTATATATATTTATTTATCGAACAATAATATTTATATTTTATTTACTGTTAGTTTCCTTATGTCCTTTAGTTGACCGATATGTGTATATCTTGCTTTATATACATATATATATATTTTTTTTTATTGAGAGATTTTACAGTACATGGTACAGTAAAAGCTCGATATAATATGAAATGATCTAAAAACTTTAGTCAAATAAATATATGTTAACTCAGTTCTTCAGTTCACAATCAATCGAGTGAAACATTTAATGTTAAAAAAAAGTAGAGCTGCCTTAAAGCTAACACATATGTAAAAAAAAAAATATTTTTATAACTAACTACAAGTACCTAAGACGTGTATGAAATCGTGTATTACGCTAGGTAATATCACTTAAGTTCTAGCAACTTATGCTATGAGCTTACGAGCCGAAACTAATGCGAATTGCTTAGGATAATACTATAGACAAGGTAATTAAAATGGATGTAGATTTGACCTGGGCCAACTGGTCTACAGTGGTGGGCCGCATAAGTAGCTCTGTTGCAGCAGGGCTGCCCCAGCTGACCGTTACTGTTCCGGTGGGCTGTACGGCTTGCCGAGCGCACGTCGGATCGCTGACTCGGCGATCCACATGAGCAGGGCGACGGCGGTGAGGGTGTTGATGCAGTGAATGGTGGCGCTGTAGCCATAGGCGTTGGTGATGACGCCTGCAGAGCACAAAGATTCGAGATTCGAGATTAGAATGATTCCAGCGTGCTGCACTTGACCAGAAATACTCACCCAGCAGGGGTCCCATGGCGAAGGAGAAGAGCGTGTTGAAGATCAGCTGCAGTCCGGAGGCGGCGGGCAGGCGACGCAGCGGCACATAGCTGGGTATGATCAGTGGGGAGAATATGGTGCGGAAGCCCTTGCCGAAGCCGATGAGCAGAAAGACGGCCACGATCACGTTGTAGGACGAGGCCATGGTGACGATGACGCGGCCGACAGCGATGCAAACGATGCCGAAGGCGAATAGCACCCGATTGTCCAGGTTCACCTTCTCGAGAAAGAGCGGGGCCAGGAAGCGCACCGAGATGTCCATGCAGGCCAGCAGCGACATGACCAGGGAGCACTGCTCGTTCGTATACCCATAGCTGTCCAGGATGAACGGCGTGAGCACCGAGAAGTTCATCTCGCCGAACATCATGATGCTCATGCCGATGACCAGATTGACAAAGGTCACATTGCGCAGCAGATCCAGATCGAAGAATTTGGCCACCTTCTGGCGAAACTTCATTTTGCGCTTGGCCACCTCCTCGGCCTCGACGGCGGCCTGCAGCGCCTGCTCCTGGAGGCGCAGCGCCGCGGCCGATTTCTCCAGCACCGCCTTGTCCTCGGCGCAAGTGCAGCGCAGCAGCTCCTCGCCGCCTGGCTTGGAGTAGATGCTCGCCTTGCTCGCATACCGGCCGAGGTCGCCGCGTTCCCGACTGAAGTAGTTCGGCTTGGATAGACCCACGGCCGACTCCTGCTGCCGCTGCAGCCGGTCCGCCTCGTTGGCCTCCTCCAGTTTGTCCAAGTTGTCGCGACTCAATTTGGTGGCCGCCGACGCCACGACACTGACAGAGGCCTGACGCAGCAGCACCTGCCGCCGCTCGGAGGCCAGCGACAACTTGGAGCCGAACCAACCGTCGTTGGCACGCGCCAGCATGGGTGTGCCTGGATCTGTGATCTCGTAGCCGGGTTGGTCGGGATCGTCGTCATTGAAGAGGTACTGCGAGGAGAAGATGCCACGCTTGGCGCGCCTCTGGTACTGGCAGTACTTGCACTCGTAGTCGCTCCACGGATCGCTGCCCGTGGACAGCAGATTGCCATTGGCCTCGAGCAGCTCTGGCTGCTCCTTGGGATCGACGCTGTCGGGCTCGGGCTTCTCCGGCTTGCGCACATGCCGCATCACCGGCTGCAGCGTAAGGGCGCAGAGCACCGCATTGAACGCGATGCCGGCATACACCAAAATCGTGCCCAGCGAACCGTAGTAGTCCAGCAGAAAGGTGGACACGTACGGAAAGATGATGGGTCCCAGGCCCGTGATGGTCCACGAGAAGCCGGTGGCTCGCCGGCGGCTGTGCTTAAAGTATGTGTTCACGGCCAGCGAGACGGCGGCCATGGCCAGACCCAGGCCCACACCATAGATCAGCGACAGGCAGATGATGTACTGCCAGAAGGTGACGCAGAAGGCCGAACCGAAGATGCCCAAAAAGCCAAGGGTTGTGCCCGCCAGCGCCACCTGGCGGAAGGTGAAGCGCCGAAACATTGCTCCATTGACAATGCCTGGAAATATCTGAGATGTAGTTACCCAAGCCTAGATCTGCCCAGAGATGCTGTGACTTACCCACTAGCGAAGACAGCGTCATCACCACATTCACAATGATCGTCGTCTCCTTGGCATCGAAGCCCAGCGTCGACATACGCGCCCGGTAGATCAGACCGTACTGCTGCAGTGCCGGAAACATAAAGAACTATACAAAGCCCCGCCGGATTAGTTGATGTCGTTTCCATACATATTGTAGATCGCTCTGTGGTACTCACATTATTCAAGCCCGCAGCCACACAGATGACCCAGCCCCAGCCGCCATCGGGCGCCACGAAATCGGGACCCAGATCGCTCTTGTCGCGACGTTTCGGTTTCTTTGGCTTCGTCGTCTCATTGTAGACGCTCGCATAATTCTTCTGTGTCAGCGTGGACTTATCCATGATAGTGGATGCCTGCAAGGGAGAACAGGGAAATGTCTTAGTCTATGCTTTTGATTGGCTTTTGCATTATTTTAAGGGTGTTCCAGGCTGAAGTGGATTGGATAGGGTACATCAGATTACAGATCTCTCTACTTGTTCTCTACAATCGAAGTGTAACCCATTCCAAATCCCAGTTCAAAGTCTAAAGAATGTGGGATTCTAAGGAAAGCTGTTTGACTTGCAGGTATCCTTGAGATGGTCAGGAAATGACTCTCAAGGAGATCGAATATGGTTCCTTTCCCTACCAAATTCTCTCTCCCCATTTCTCTCTACCCCAAAATGCATTTCGCAGTTATACTTTTCTGTTTGCATACGAAAACGCCTAGCCGATTAGATAACCTGCAGATAACTACACAAAATGACATTGAATTCGTGCTCAAGCTGAAAAATCCCAATATACCGGAAGTCAGTAAAGAGTTTGCTGAGAGAGCAAATATTTGCGAAATCTATTGAAGAGCCACAAGTTGGACGCATGCCATGGCATGATTTAATCATATGTCTTTCTTATAGGCAAACTCAACTCTAATTTCTAAGCTAACATGGCAGACCAGACAGGCATCTATCTATTGATCTATCAGCGTTTGCCTGAAGCTATGCAAAATTGTCGCCATTTGTAAGGTGGAAAATTGCGGTCTATCAATGCTGTAAGACGTCGACTCCTTGCGGCATGCCGCGGCACACCTCATCATTATTGTTATTGCCATTGCCTAATGCTAGATAATGCTCTAATTGCTAATTGGCATTGTCGCCGACAATGTCGGCAGGCCGTCCCCCATTTGCTGGGTATGCTAGGCATTATTATTATTATAGTAGGAACGGGTCTGGGGTCTGGGGTCTGGGTTTGGGTTTGGGTTTGGGTCTGTCTTAGACATGTGCTTTCTATATTGTGTTGATTTTGCCATATGGGCGCGACGTGACCAAAAACCGCGTCGATCTAAGCGATTCGTTTTTATATGCAAAACACGATAGTCGCACCAATCGCTGTTGCTTCTTCTTCGCCCAGAGCGAGCGGCAATCGAACGTGGCTTGGGAAATCACTTAGCGGGTGTGCCCGGTTCATTGAGATCAATGCGATGCCATGGAGCTGGCTTAATGGCTGATGGTGGCAGCCAGACAGGAATTGCTGCTGCACGAGGGGTAGAGGCAGTGGTAGAGGCAGACTGTCGCCGTCATTTGGGTCCTTCATAAAAACGCAGAGACAAAACAAAACAAAAATCATTTGGTTTGGTTGTAAAAATAATGAAGAGTCCATAAGGAAAAGAGCAGTTAAGCATAGCCCCTATCGGTCTGCCTCTCTCTCTACCTCTGTCTCCCTCTGTCTCTCTTTCAGTCTGACATCGCCCTCATCTGTACAGTTCTATTTATGCAGCGATAATTCGGAGACAGGCCAGCCAACTGGTGCAGCCGGTGCACTTGGCTGCTGGCACTTGGATGTCTTCATTGCAGCTGAAGATAGCAAGCTGTTGCAGTTGTTGCAGTTGTTGGAGTTGTTCGAGTTGTTGTCGTGGCTGCCGTCGTCTTGTTTGCCATTGAACTCCATCGAAGCGTGCCATAAATTGACGCCCGCTGTCAGAGATTCCGACAGACAGTGTCAGTGTCAGGGGCGCACTGAATGAAACCATCTGTAGACGAGGAGGGATGGTGAGGGTGCGGGAGAGAGGTAAACCATGACCAAGATCAAGTCTGAGAAAAGGGGAGCAGCACTTAACAGCCTCACGCACTCATGCCATCGATCAATGCCCGTGTAGGCTGTGACAAAATAAGACAAGAGCTATGCAGTTCGATAGTATTCGGCTATGAAATACCCTCACCTTACCTTGGAGGTAACTGCTATAAGCCAGAGTTGGTTGGCATAACTATAAATTGATCAAAATCAATCACAAACTAGGGTTTGTTGGGGAATATTTCTATACCGCAGTTGGTAACTCTAGCCTTCTAAAACTAAATATCGATATCTTTAGCTATCGATTGTCTTTAAAGTAAAGTTTATCAGAGTTGATCACAGAATTTGGATTGCACAATACTTGGAAGTATTTACATATATGCCAGAAACTATCTTCAACTGTAATTCGATAACTTTAATTATCGATTATTTAATGTAAACTTCATCTGTCGAAGAAGTCTCTCATTCCTGTATTTCAGCTCGTTATAGGCGCGTCTATTGCATTCCAATCAATATGTAAGCATATATTATGGCTTCAGCCACTCCCATTGCTGCCTCCGGCATACATTATAAATGAGAGCGACTATATACCCAGTTGAAATGATCTCAGGGTATACGCAAATAACTTTCGCTTAGCACACGCAGCCCGTCCAAATATTTAGTTGGCCTGAAGACTAGACCCAACTGACAGCGCACAGACTGACCAAGTGGTAGACAGAGAGCGAGAGAGAGGGAGAGAGAGGCGGAGTAGAGACAGAGAGAGAGAGAGAGAGAGAGAGAGATACTTAACAAGCGTTATCAACTCGACCGGTTTGCAGCTAGTTGTGATTTGTCGTCGCTTCGATTAGGGCTATTTAATGGTTTTACTTTTCGCAAGTCATGCGGCATGGACAATAATAAGTACGCCATTAGCATGACAAAACGCGAAGGCGTCATCATCATCATGATCACCATCATTATCATCATTAACAACAGCACGCAAGCTAATGATTCTCATTCCGCATACGTCAGAATTCATGATCATCAACAGAGGGATACTCGATTTCCAGAAAGCCACGATGACTGTTCGTAATTTCTCCCTGTACTCGAAACTCTCTACTCGAGGGCTAACGGTAAACTCAAGTATTATATATCAGCTATTTAAGGACGTTAAGATTCATTCATAAGATTCATTCAAAAATATTACAAATTTAAATCTATATGGACATAGTCTCTCGGTTTGACTTTCTCACCGATTACAATATATCAAACAAAGCCATATCTTAATCATGTCGTGACCATAAATTGAAGCACGAATAATATTATAAGTGGATGCTATTTATAGAGCTGCCCCCGAGCCTAACTGGCTTCAGTTTGTGACTTTTTGACTAACCTCTACACCTCAAGCATATAATTATGCCTATTTAAATAGTGAATTATTTAATTATATATGATTCTTATAATAAAGCAAACAGCGTGATTAAATTCTAATTAAATCAGATTTTTATATACGTACATCTGACTTTAATTAGTCAAGCAAACAAAAAAAAAAGAATTTTTTTGCTGCTTTTCTGACTTATTTGTTTGCTAAAAGCTTGACATAGGGAATTGTATATATACGCATATAAATATACAAATATATGTGTATATGACGTGATATTGTGAATAGAAGAGCAAAGTCTGCCTTAGATGTTTCTTAGCTCTGTCGTGATGGCCTTGGGTAGATTACCCCAAACCGAACATAGCAGTATGCTCTATTCATTTTGTCTACTTTTTATTCTCGAAATATTTTGTATACTTATATTGAATTATTAATATACTTGTATACTTTATATATGTCTATGCTTTGTATGCTTTAGATATTTCAAATACTATATATACTTTATACACTTCGTGTGCCTTAAATGCTTTGTATGCTTTATATACTTTGTGAACTTCATATACTATATATACCGTATATACTTTGTATATCCCAGATACTTTGTATTCTGCATTTACTGAGCATACTTCATATACTTTGTATACTTTATATACTTTGTATACATCACATACTTAGTATATACTTTATATACTGTCATATACTTTATATACTTTGTCAACTTCTAATACTAAATATACCTTATATACTTTGTATTCTGCATTTACTGAGCATACTTCATACACTTTGTATACTTAATATTCTTTGTATACATCACGTACTTAGTATATACTTTATATACTGTCATATACTTTATATATACTTTGTATACTTTATATACTTTGTCAACTTCTAATACTAAATATACCTTATATACTAAGCATACTTCGTACACTTTGTATACTTCATATACTTTGTATACATCACATACTTAGTATATACTTTCATATACTTTATATATACTTTGTATACTTTATATACTTTGTCTGCTTTAGTTTTCTTGCCTATTTAACAAGTTCCATACCAACTCTGTTCAGCCCACGCGAAGGAGTATCTCTTATCAAACTCCGTCGTTTCACTATTATTATCTAATAAATGCCATTATATAACCTATCTATATCAATATGCATATATATGTACATACATCGAGCTTATTATATATTTTGTGTATTGATTATGGATGCATAAAACAACAAGCCCGTGTGCTATGACATTTGGAAACAGGCAGCAGCTAAGATACCGGCCGCACCCGGCCGCATCGCTATCAAGCGGCCCGATGCGGCTTATCATGCGCCGTACCATGTTGGTAATTAGTCTGTGCCGTTGACTCACTCGTAGATAAAAGACATAGACTATAGACATCGATATTGGCATCGACAGTGTCGGCGCTATTGATTAGGTCATTGTAACTAGCCCTTTACTCGCTCTCGCTCGCTCTCTCTTGCTCTCTCGCTCTCTCTCTCTCTGTGTCGTGTCTCTCTCTCTGTCTCGTGTCTCTCTTGTTAGCTTATCAGTAGGAGGCGCGGAGCCAGAACACAAATAGTGAAACACTTGTTACTCAAGTTCACATATTTGTCTACTTAAGGGAACACCGTGCAGATGGAACAACAACAACAAGAGCAACAAGGTGTAGCCACAGGTGTAGCTCTCACTCGTGTATCTGACAGATACATTTGCCATGTATCTGTATCTTCTGCCGGGCGGAAGTTGAGGCTACGTTTCGTGTTCCCTTTTCTTTAGCTTTTCATTATTTCGCTAGCCAATTGGCAGTTTGTTCGCCATTTAATTGAGATTAATCGAACGGCGCAATTTTTCAATTATACTCACAAGGCACCCAATACTGCACTGTGAGAAAAACCCTAGCAATTAAAGAATATATATATTTATATATATATATATATAGTATATTGCATATTTCGTAAGTAAACATGGCTTAGCTCTGTCTTGCATTAAATCGATAAGAGATTTATATAATTAGACTCATTCACGAAAGTGAAATGAGTATATTGGTTTTGTGCAATGTCCGTCTTGCTGTCCGTCCGTCTGTCCGTCTGTCCGTCTGTCCGTCTGTCCGTATGAACGCAATCTATTTCGGCGCTATTGAAGCTAGAGACTTGAAATTTGGAACACATACTCGTGTATATCTCCGATTTATAAAGTGTTAAAATTTTCCCGATCCGCCCACTAGGGGCGTGGCAAATCGGAAAATGCGTTTTCCGATATACCAGAAATCATGTTTGTTGAAGAGCTAGAAAGCTGAAATTTGGTATGTAGGTCCGCGCCAACCACCCAAGATCACAAGCTATGGCGGATATATCTCCGCCCATTAGGGGCGTGGCAAATCGGACAAAACTGTATCTCCTAAAGTTATAAACCTAGAATGCTGAAATTTCGCACGTAAGCTAATGTTTTAATTCTATGAAGATGGGTGAAAAAATTATATATCTACGTCCCTTAGGGGCGTGGCAAATCGGACCTGAAGATATAGTGATTTTTCGAATTCTGCTATATTTTAGGCACTATTGATGCTAGAGATCTGAAATTTGGTATATATACGCGGGTTGATCACCCAAGTCCAACGAGCTATGGTAGATATATGTCCGCCCATAGGGGGCGTGGCAAACCGCAAAAGTTTATATCTCCTACAATTTAAGAGCTAGAAGCTTCAAATTTGGATAGTTAAGTTACTGGTAGCCTCCTCTATCGATGCCCCAAAAATAATTTTTAAGCCTCTTTAGGGGCGTGGCATATCGAAAAATACCCTGTAATTTTCACATTTTTTGAGCGTAAGAATTCAAATTTTGCATTTAGGTAACCGGTTACTCGTTCTAAGAACTGGCTAAAATTGAGGAGTCGACGGCCACTAGGGGCGTGGCAATCGGCATTTACAGTGCCCGTATCGCGACATTTATATGCGTCAGCCATCTATTTATGCATTTGTACATATAAATAAGCTTAATAGATATTCATAATACAAAAGGAAACATTTTTATGAATTTAAAAAAATTTAAAAGAAGCTAAAATAACAAAAATTTGCAATTTACAAAAAAGTGTTTTCCGCGGGATTTGAACTCGCACCCAACCCAAACAGCATGTTTGTCAAAATAGCTAAAATAATGGTCGTCGGCGCTTCAGCCTACAGCACCACCGCATCGTTTCGATCAATAGAAGTTAAAACGAAATCACATTATTGTTATGACGCCACATAGCAAAGAAAAGCCAGAGTGGTGGCTGGAAATTCAAAAACAATGCAAAGACAAATCAATCGCAACGAGATTCTTAGAATATGCTAGAGTACGCATTTATGTGTGCATACATACACACATACAAATGAGCGCGTGTATAAGGCTGGAATGCTTGATGCTATGCGTGCAGACTTACATATATACATATGTATGTATTTGCATATATGTATTTGAGGGCTATTTAAGAAGAAACAAATTTAAACTTATAAAATTATTCGACTAAGAAAATGAAAAGTATTAAGTGCCATTCAGTCAAGCTCGCACCTTCCCAATAAAATATCTATTTTATAAAAAACGAAAAATGTATGAAAAAAAAAAAAAAAAAACATAGTAGAGGTTCGAACCTCCCTACTCTAACGTTACTTGCGTCGCCCTTAGCACCCGCGCCATTGCTTTGCTCGAGCACTCAGCTGCTAAAATAGAATAGCTTAATAAGAGAGCGTCATCAGACAAAACTACAGTAACGGCTAGAAAGTCCAGAAATCAATCGAAATTCTAAGAATGTGAGAAAAGGCGCGCTTCTGTCTTTACGCATAGAATAGACGATGAGTGTGTGCACATGTATAGTAAAATCGCGCTGATCTGCTGCTAGCTTGAAGCCGGTATCCAATATATGGATATAAATACATGTATATTATTAAAAGTCAAAATTGTATAAATTATATACATATGCATGTAATTTGAATGCAATTATGCAATGATCATAGCAATAGCTATCGATGATTTTCCCATTTTAAATGGGATCATGCCCTGTTTTTTGTTGCGCACTAGACTTGAAAATTGCACTATATACTCTGGTTGACAGCGTTTGGGCTCTGAATGAGTCTTCTGCAATCGGTATCGCCCGACTGCAACGTTCTTACTTGTTTTAATACACATCTTTTTCGCTCAGTGTAGCGGTCAAGTCAACTGCGCTCAACGCTGACTTTCGTTCACTTCGAATGCTGAACAATTAAATTGTGTCAATGAGCGTTAATTGAGGCCCATAGATATGGGTGTGAGTTACAGCTAGTTATTGATTGCAGTCTAATGGGTATTATTTTTCGGGACGATCTCTGTCTCTCACCCTCTCGCTCCCTCTCCCACCACAATTATACGAAATAGATAAGCGGACAGACAATCTGAGCAAACGAAATGAGTTCAATCAATACATAGCTCGAGCCGAGGTGCCAATAAAATTCTGATGCACTCTATTATATTCTCATTGATTGAATCAAAGGTTCGGATCACTAATATAATGCTATTCTCTCAGACGGGAAAATTGGCAAACAATTCTATAAAAGCTATTCAGTAGTTTAGCTAGATTTGTAGTCGTTAAAATTGCCAGCAGTTGTGGGTAGAGTCAACGATTACCAAATACTTGAAACATATGAAGATGTCTGAAGCAGATCGAAAGTTGGTTCTAGCTAAGTTTAGAACTGGCTTAATAAGGTGATATTTTCATATACAATATATGTATGTATATTCGATTCTAGGAATCGGCAGCACATAGAAATATCGAAATTTAATAATATGATCAAAAATTTTTATTATTATTGATCTCCACTATAGAGAACTGGCGAATGTAGCAATTGGAGTAATGCTTCCGGTCTATAGTGGAGTTCAACAATTATAAAGTTTGGTTTTTCTATTTACTCATGATTCCTAGAGCTTAGGTAATAAGAAGCAAATTTTAAATAGTAAAATTACTTTATATTTCTATCAGATAATGATATCTATATTTCCGCTATCGTATCCGACAAACCTAGTGATAAGCCTTACAAATTTTGTCAATTAAACAAATCATAATATCGTATGCTCCTCGCACGAGCATTGGGCAGTCGTTGACTCTCACTAAAACTGAACGCAATTATAATAAAAGTTTATCAGAGCCCATTTGGATTCATAAGGGTCGTAAGATCATCCATTGTACATATAATTATTTATATTCGTAGATTTAGCTCTGAAGATTAGCTAGTTCAACCAGAGCTTAAACTAGTATACCCTGAACTAGTAGACAAACAGCTGACTGATAGGTTAATTATAGTTTTCTGATAGATTGTTTTCTCAGCTACCAACTGAGATCAGTTGATGCAGTTCGTGTTTTAGTATTCAAGTAGATCTATGAGTCGAATCACCTGCCGCTGAGCTGAGCTGTTTGAAATGAAATTGAAATGCAAACTTGACTTGAATTTGAAATGAAAGTTCTATGCTTTGATATCGGAGGCAAAGCAAGTGAATTCGGCTTGAGTGTGCTGGATTATGGATTAGACGGGCCATCAGCTCAGATGTCAGCGCAGCGCATTAAATATTTCGTGACATTGATTACGGCACACGTGTTGTATGTAGCCAAGGTTCCAGTTGCTGTTGCTATAGGAATTGCTATATTTAGGTGCATTTTGATTATTGTTATTGGGCTGCGTGCTAAGTCTGTGTGCAATGCAGTGGCAGTTGCCTTTGCCTTTGCCTTTGCCTTTGCTGTTGCAGTTGCATTTGCTATTGTCGTACAGTCACGCCGCACACTGAGGCCGCAGAATAATCCCAGCAACCGACGCATTCTCACATGTGTCGATGAGCCAGCCAGCAAGCCAGCCAGCCAGCCCCTCCTTTGTCCCGCTGCGTGCCGACTCAGGGCTGGGATTTCGGTTTGGGTTTGGGTTTTCGGTTTTGGTTTCGGTTTTGGTTTTGTATTTTGGATTTTCGAATTTCGGGCTCGATGCGAGTGGCGTGTCGCTTGTTTATGCATTTAATGCGCATTTCAAGTCATTTCTCTAGGCTGAGTTTTGCTTGAGTTTGTTCAACAACCAAATAAATTCACGTACTTCAATTTGACGCGGCTAATGTGTGCGCCCTAAGTGGTTCTGTGAAGGGAATGTGTCTGAAATTCAATACGTACTGCAACGAATGCCACTTGAGGAGCATCCAAAGCGGTCTAAGCCCAAAACATTGCCCCGTTACCCGATGGCAATTCGCCCTGTCAAACATGACGAGCGACCCCACAAACGGACAAACACATCAACAGAGCAATTCCCCAAGCTGCACATTGTTAATCTATGCCATCCCAGACATCTATAACGATCGACATTTATCGCCTTTGCTTGTCTTTATCGACACCGCATCGAATTCGCTGCGATAACTATGGAGTCCGGCAGCTATTTTCGTATTTCGCCGATAATAATCAGACTCTAGGACTCTAATCTTCATACTTAATATGCTCGCTAGTAAACCAAGAGCTGGGGCACACTGAGAGAAAGACCAACTGCACTTTGCATTTTTGTGCAAAATCAATTGATTGCATTGTCTAGATTATATGAAGCTTACAGATCATATAGATTGTGCAGCTGATAAACTGCGTGTAGCTCTTATAGAACATATATATGGCAGATCCTATATTGATCGTATTAAATTATAGATCATAATAAATTCGTGTAGATCCTTTTCAATTAAATTATAGATCAAATAGATCCGATCGCATCGTATATAACGTAAAATTCAAGTATAGAATTGTATAGACCGTAGGAAACGTATAATATCGTATGGATCATAGATGATATGAAGATCATATAGATCACATTGATCATAAGGATCATATGGATCATATAGATGACATCGAGCTTATAAATCATATGCATATTTCATATTAATCTAGAATCTAATAAAATTGATTTATTTTTTCATTATTTAATAACAATAATAAACTCAACTTTTAAGTTTAACATCTAAAACACGACCGAAACTCTGGAATTGCTTGAATTAAAATGTTTTGATCGTATCACAACTTTTAAATGCTTCATGACTTTAACTTTAACTACTGCTAATTGCAGAGTAACAGGTTCTAGAATGACTTGTTATAAGTTGCTGTTCCTCTGCCGGATCGAAATCCCTTTCTATTTGAAATAGCACTCTGCAGGCTCTACAGTTGACTACGCTTATTGAGCCCCAAGGTGAAACGGTTTTATAAACGATAAAAAAATGAAAAAAACATGCAGCTCAAACATTGATAATTTGATTTTGTACACGGTGTTTTTTTTTTTTCGCCCAGCTCTTGGCTAACTCAATTTGGCCAGGGCACACGGGAAGTGCCAGTGGGACAGACATACAGGAAGGGCGCATGCCCCAGCCTGAATAACTTCGTTCCTGTGCTGTATTTTAACACTTGTTGCAATAGCTGTGGGTTAACTTACGCGACAGTTTATCACTTCCGATGCTAGATTTCGCCTTTGCTTTCAATTTAATAACGTGTATTTGTATTTTGAGTTTCTATATGTATAGTTGGCCGATAAACGCATACAAACACGCACACACGCGCATACACTTCAAATAAATTCACAATAAAAAAAAAATGTTTGCTAATAGTTATTTGTTGACTTCACAATGGCGATTTTACACAGCACAGCGCTCAAATACAATGGGAAGAGCACAAAGCCCGGCTTGAACAATGTACAATAGATGTAAATGTCGCTGTTAATGCGAATGTTAACGTTAGCGCCAATGTTAATACAAATGTAATTATACGTAGAGCACGCACAAGCACACGCACACACACACACACACACACACGTTACTAGAGCTGGGCCGAACGTGTTGTTAACTGTTACGCGTCCAGCAGTCGACTTGCTTGCTAGCAGATATTGCTGTTGGTTTTATAGCGCGATACCCTGTACATAAATAGGCGGCTTTGCAGCGGGTATGCTACACACACACAGGTTGTACAGGCTATCAGTGGATATGCTCATTGAAAACGTCTAGGGGTTATTTTGCAGTTCTCTATTTCAATCATGAATAGTATTTAATAAACAATTTATGTTCATTTAATTTATACTATTTATTATAAGTATCTAAAAATATATTAAAATATTTATGTTATACAAATGATTATTATATATATATAAATAATTATAGTTTATAGATTAGTCTTGTATAGTAATGAGCTAAATATGTATGTTGATAATTGATATGGAAATGATAAATTGAATTTATATTATTTATTAATCTAATTAATTTATTATATATTAAAAGTATCTCAGAATATACTTTAATATTTATATTTATATTATATAATTTAACATCATTTAAATCGTTAATTTGTACAAGTGTCTCAAAATATATTTAAATTTGTGTATATATTTATAAGCAATACTTGATACTATATATACTTAATAGACGATACAAATATCTAAAATATTTTTTTTTAATAATGTATAAAAATATATATATTTTTTTATATATATGTATAAAAATATATATATTCATCGCCTACAGGGTATATAAACATTCGCGCTTCACTTGTTGATTAACAACCTCGCAGCATTGGCAGACAGCAGCACTCACTCACACACACATACACACACGCACGCAGCTATGTCGAGCAGCAGAAAGAGAGCAATGCAATTGGCGCATTAACAGTTAACCGTATGCGTAGGCTGCTGGCTGACAAACCGGGCAGCGCAGACAGCAGCAACACGACCATGTACTTGACGACGACGACGACGACGACGACGAACCTCGCCAATCTCTGTTGCTGCTTACCAGATTCGCACACTTGTTTTAGTAGAGAAAGCAGCGCCGTAGCAGCGCAGCAGCAGCATATATGGTCACTCTGTCTGTGAGATACTCAATGAGATCGCTGGCGCTGGCAGCGGAGCTGGACAGCGGCACGGGCAGCAACAGCAGCAGAAGCAGCGGCAGCGGCAGCGGCAGCGGCACTTTGATTCCGTTGCTTGCCGCTTGTCGAAATCTTGAGGGTTTGAACTTTGACCAGCTGGCAGCACCGACCACACACATACGCGCACACACACACACACAGAGAGAGAAACATCAAAAAGTAGAAGTTGCGGCAAATAGATAAAAATCAGGTAGTTTGACTGACAGATCGATCGATGGTTAATTGACTTTTAAAGAGCAACTATCGTTGCCGGCAAGCCAAAAGGCTCTGCGCGGCAGATTGCCCAATTGATTATTGATCCGACATCAATAAATAATCGCCGGCGAAATTTGCTGCAGGTGTTTAAATTGCAAATTGCAGAGACTACTACATATATACATATACCATGTAAACATATAATTTTTGGTATATAAATCTACCATAAATATACTATATACGACACTAACGTTGGGCATTCCGAGCATTTCAATCATTTCTCACCCAGTCCACGAGGCTCTGAGCGCGGCTTGGCTCGCCGCTTGCCGCTTGCCACTCTAACGCTCTCTCGCTCTCTCATACACTCGCTTGCCCTGCTGCTTAGTCTCCAACGTTTTCATTCATACGTTAGCGCCATAGCTTCTAAACAGGTGCTACGGAACGCCGCATTGAGTCAATTATAGAACATACAAAAGGTACAAAGTAGTAGATAATTAACTATGTGTGTATGTATGTGTATCTCTCTCTCTCTCGCTCTCTCGCTCTCTATGTATATTTGTATACGGAAATTGTGCTCGACTATCGCGAAACTAATACAAATACTTCATTCGCATGTGTGATTCAAGACATCAGACGCAACTATAAATATTTTAATTCACCATGAGAATTCATAATATTTCTATATATGTATATACATATATATTTGCACATATATATTTGTCTTAGATAATAAAAATAATGATATAATAAAAACAACTTTGTTCATGCCTGTCGTACCGCAGTTTACTCAACTAACAATTACTGGCTCTGTTTATAGCTCTATAATACAACTAAAAAAAATAATAATAATTATAATTGTAATCGATTATATATACAATATATATAAGTTTCAAGTTCAATAAGTTCAATTGTATTCATATACATACATATACATAAATTATATAATATATAAGATATCTGTACAATATGTGTTCTATTAAATATTTACAGTTATCTCTAATAGATTTCGCATGCCTTTTTGATAAGGAATTATTAAAAACTTTTCAGCTTGTGAAATTCATGAGTAATATTAAAAATACAATTTTAACAATTTAAAAAATGGTAATCTTATCAGATATGTTTAAAAGAATTATTATATAGTCTTACACTAAAGATTCCTAAATTCCATTATCGACAGACTTCGATCGAGCTTTGCCCATTAATGGCAGCTTCAACTGACTGGGGAATTCCAAGGTTTTGCTTTTTCTGCTGCACAGATCTAATCGTCTGATATCTATAGAGTATACCATATTGATAATGCTTATATTTCGAAGTACTTAAGTTCAAACATGTCTGCTCACTTGATAACGATAATCAAAATTCAATTCAAATCGAAAAGCATATGAGAAGCACTTGTATATATTTATGGAAATTCCGTGAATCTAGTCCGAAAATTGTGACGATTTTTGAACAACTGCTAACAGCTTATACATATAGAGTAGTGGGACTCGAGGCGCCCTTCCCTGCCGAAAATATTGGCAAATATTTACACTGCTCTTCTCTTTTTTTATGGGTTCTACATTAGTGGGGCGCTCGTCAGGTCTGTTGACATTCCACTTTGTACCGAGCTCTTGACTCATAGAATGAGTTGATTATCTGACTATCAAAAGTTCTTTTTGTATATTTGCACTCAGTCACTCAAGTGAATTGAGCATATCGGCTTGTGCATCTTTTTGTCTCTCCGTCTATTCGCCCGTCCGTCTGTATGAACGCAGACCATTTCATTGCCATTGAAGGGAGAGACTTGGTATATATACTCGTGTATACCCTCGTGATCGTAAACTGATAAGATCTTCCCAGGGGAATGGCATATCGGGAATATTGTTTTGCGGTATGTCAGAAGACTTCCGGCTTCGAATGTGGGGCGAGTGGGGAAATCGGATAAAAGGATTACAAGGCCTTGTACTTGATGAGGTTTGCATCTAGAGCGAGCATTCTGCAGTCGGTAGCGCTCGACGGCCATGTTTTTGCTTATTGATTGATCAGTTTCGCTCAATGCCCAAAAGTTATTGACAAAGTCGAATTCGCTGTTCGCTGATTAATGATCGTGACTTGCCGAACCGATATCGAGCTCTCATCAAGTATATATCTTAGGCACAAACTCATTGCGTTGACATGGTCAATGGCACCACCGGGATTTTTATCGCCCGGCGAGTCCTGATTGCCTAGGCTCAGTTCAATATTTGCTCGATTCTCGACTTAACGCATTTCGATGCCTTAATGCGTTTCATGTAAATTCCTAATTTAACTGCCAGTCGCGTCGCATCGCCCATGGGACTGCACATTTGTGCGGTTAGTTTATTGGCCGAGCTGGGCCGGCCAGCCGGCCAGCCGGCAACGGCTGACAATTGGCAACGGCCATAAACCGGTTTAAAGCCAACAAACCAAACCAAACCAAAGCCAAGCCAAGCCAAGCTGAAGCAGAGATCAGCGACCCAGCTGATTTCTGCCCACGGGCAGAGCTTTTTCATTCAATCTGTCAAATGCGAGCGAGCCAAAGGGCAGCTGCTGCAACTTCATTCGTTTCAGTTCGGCTACAAACTCACACATAGCATACGCACACACCCACACACACATTCACAAACAAATGTTTCGCAACATTGTCTGTTAGCGCGCTCAGCTTCGGCTTCGGCTTGAGCTTCTGCTTCAGCTTCTGCTTCGGTTTTTGCTTCGGTTCTCGACTTCTGCTTCGGCTTCAGCTTCAGCTTCGGCTCCAATTACCGGCAATGCATGACACATCGCTCGCTGTTGCTGATGAGCAGCCAGCATGACTTGTCTTTTCGGGTACTACGAAAAAAAAAAATCAAAAACAAGTAACTGCGCAAGGCGGGAGTAAACGACTAGGGGATGCCCTGAATTCAACGCACAGTGATTATAAATGGAATTAATTAAGCATAGGCAAAACGAGGGAATCTCATTCAAATACACATATGAATTTGTCTCTTATACTTGAAGGGAAAAGGGAAGGGCGAGTAGGAGCAAGAGATAGGAGGAACTAAGTCCGTGTATTCATTTCAGAAACTCCCACTGTAAGTTTAAGTTTATGGTATGGTATTCAAGCTAACGCTCAAAAGGCCAATAAACATAATCGATTTTTATCGATAGTAAGAGCGGAGTTATCGTAAGTAAATAATATATGTATACAGCATACTACATTACAAGCCTCTGTTTCAATTATAAGATTTCAAATCTCTAACTTTGTGGCTTAAGAGATCACGGCTACAGACCGATGGATGCACAGACGGACGGACAGATAGAGAAATGGAAAAGGACTTACGAACACGGCTGGATCGACCATCAGATAAAATCAGCGCGTGCTCCTGATACACTTCATGGTATCTGACGTGTCTTTGCCTGTCTGTTGCATACATTTTCACGTAAGCAATATACCCCGCATCAACATTCTCAATGAGCTCTGTGTACAAATATACGTCAAGCCGAAGATTAGATATGCTTGCATACTTAGCAATAATATTTATAGCATCTGTGCAAATTATTTGCAATCACTATTACTGAGAAAAAATAAAAAATAACAACTAAAAAACCAACGAAAAAAGCGTGATTTAGATAAACTAAAATACAAATATATATGTGTATAAGCATGTATGTATACATATATGTATATGCATATAGCGAGATCTGCTCAAGAACCTCGGATTATTGGGTTTGTACTGATATTCCCCACCTGGGCTTGAATATTTTGAATACATAGCTAATGCTCGTCATCGACTCTTGTCTATTCTGTCAAAGTTAGCACTTACAACTAATGACTAGACTACCCCAAATATACCCCCATAGGACTTTGTCTTGTTCCCTGTGAACTAAAGAGACCCATCAAAGACTTGAATGGAGTTCGAAGAGATCGGAAACTCACATATGTTATACTATATTATAATTATATATAGAAATATAAATGAATCTGATCTATGCTATAAAGTGAATTGGAATTGTCAACATAAAGTCCAAATAAGACTCTAAATATTCAACCTATCTGAGCACACACCAACAACTGCTGGAACAGCTTCCCCATCAGGCGTTACGAACCGCATTGAAATCTGTCATAGGGCCGAGCTGGGTTTGTTGTGTCTAGAGCCTCAATTGAAATGCTGGTTGGTAAATAAATTGTTAATTGATTGGCGCATGCGTCAAATTTGTTTGTGATGTAAACAAATAAAAAATAATAATAAAAAAATAAATATAAGCAAACCATAAAAACAATCACATGAAATCCAATTAAAGTCGCGTTTTGTCAGTTGTTCAGCTTAGGCATATTATTAACAGTAAAAAATAATTGGCTACATTCAATTATATATACAAAATGTACAATGTATTTTTAAACTAAATCACAAAAAAAAAAAAAAAAAAAAAAAAAAAAACATACAACATAGACAACAATAAAAAAAATCTTGGCTAGACTAGGAGTTACAGATGGGGTGGGATGATGAACGATGCATGATAGGGTTGGCATGGGTTTGGCATGGCGGTGTAGGTCACTTGAAGTCAGCATCGGTGACTGGCGGCGACTTGCGACGTCGGGAACGAATCCAGTCCTCGATGTACCAAAGGCTAATGGCCGTAACGCAAAGCATATTGAAACAGTTAAGGACGACCGGAGTGCTGTGTATGAGGCCTGGTAGTGGGACAGGGAATAAGCAAGGACATTGGTTGATTAGTGAATGCGGCAGGAGCGTGCAGGAATCACCACAGCTACTCACCGATCATCGGCCCGAAGACCATGGAGAATGTGCCCGACATCAGCAGCTGGAGGCCGGCAGCGGCTGGCAGACGCTTCAGCGGCACATAGCTGGGTATGATCAGGGACCAGAAGACGGTGCGGAAGGCCTTGTTCAGGCCCAGCCAGAGAAATATGGAGATCATCACGTAGAAGTTGGTGGTCATCGAGAGCATAAACCGGCCCAGGCACATGCCCAGGATGCCGACCACAAAGAACGTGCGATTGCTCCAACTGAACTTGGCCGTGATCAGTGGGATGAGGAAGCGTATGATCAGATCGAAGAAGCCCAGCAGCGACATGGCGAACGCTATCTGATTGCTGTTGAAGCCCAGATTGTTCAGTATGAAGGGCGTCAGGATGGCGAAATTGATTTCCACAAAATTGATCAACGTAATGCCCACGGCCAGGTTCACATAAGTGATGTCGCGCAGCAGATCCAGATCGAAGAATATGACAATCTTCTGCAGGAAGGACAGCTTCTTGCGGCGCTCCAGCTCCTGTTCGTCCTCCAGCTGCTGCTGCTCCTTGGCCGTCAGCTGTGACGTCGCCTTCAGCGGCTGCGTTTGCTCCCGACTCTCGATTTCGTACTCGTACTCGGGCTCGTCCTGATCGTGCGCCTCCTCCTTGATGCTGTGGCTCACCGAGATGCTGCGATGCTGCCGGCCGCCACCCGAGTCACGGCTGCTGAGACGCCTCAGCTCCAAGTGGCCATTCTCGCCCGGCTGCACCCGATTCCGTGTGCCGCTGCTGTTCAGCGATGCCCGGGAGCCGAACCAGCCGTCATTGGCACGCGGCAGCACCGGCGTCTCGGGCTCCACCACATGCTTGATAATGTCATCGTCCTCCTCGTCGGCCAGCGCCTGCGACTTCTCCGTCTGCAGCGCCTCCGCATCCTTGTTGCGCTTCACCACATGCCACTTCACAGGCTGATAGATCAGCGAGCAGGCGATCGTGTGCAGCGAGGCGCCCGCAAACAGCAGGACGGTGCTGACCACACCGAACTCCCGCAGCAGGAACGTGGCAAAGTAGGGGCACACGATGGGTCCAAGGCCGGCTACACCGAACTGGTATGCCGTGGCGGTGCGCCGCTTCAGCTTGAAGTACGTGTTGACCGCCAGCGAGGAGGCAGACACTGTCAGGCCGCGGCCAAAGCCGTAGATGATCGAGAAGCTCAGCAGGTAAATGGTGAAGGTGTTGGCGAACACCATCCAGAACAGACCCACAAAGGTCAGCACCGACCCGACCAGCGCCACGACACGGTACGTGAACCGGCGGAACAATGGGCCGTTCAGCAAGCCTGCGAACACATTGAAAGAAATTGACTTCAGATGGAGAATTCGGGAAGTTAACTAGGGGGGCATACATAAGTCAGAGTGCTCTAGGCGGGAGTGCACGACTACGAAATACCATTGAGAATGAGTATTGAGAGAGCTGTGTTGGTTCTTCTGGACAAGGAAGATTGCTTCAATGGGAAGTGCACGACTACAAGATACCCTAATTCAATTATTCTGGTTGCGACTCCAGTCGAGACTGCTCGACTAGGAGATACCCTGAACCCTCCAAGCTGATATTCTAATCTTTCTGCACTTCTTCTATGTACACATACATACACATGCGCTTATAAGCACGCGCTCTGCTAACTGCGCAGTAAGCAGCGGCTGCGCTTGGGCTACGCTGCAATGTGGGCAATATTATGACAATTTATTTGTTGAATAATTTCGTTTGTGTTAATGAAACTTTCAGAGCGTAATCATATGGTTAAAATGTGTGTACATTCCAAAGCACAAGTCTCTAGTACTTGAAATGCATTTTTTACAAATTGGGGGCGAAGGGGGCGTGGTATCCAAAATCTGTAAATTACAAAATCTTTGTGTCCATTAACTCTATATACAACGCAAATTTGAAGTCTCTAGGTTTAAAAGTGTTCAAACTAGGCTAAAAAACCATGTCGATTTTTCGATTATTCTTGATAAAAAAGTTATCGGATGAGTTATCGAAAAAATAAAGCAAACTGCCTATGGTATACACGAGTATGCATGCCAAATTTCAGCTCTCTAGCTCTTATACCTTCTGAAATCCTTTTGCTCATACGGACGGACGGACGGACGGACGGAGGGGCGGACGGACGGACGGACGGACAGACGGACAGGGCTATATCGACTCAGCTCGTCGTCCTGATCAAGAATATATATACTTTATGGGGTCTGTGATGATTCCTTCTGCCTGTTACATACTTTTCACAAAACCATTATACCCTGATTTCCCATTTTCAATGGGTTCAGGGTATAAAATAAAAAGAGCCCTAGTAGAGTTGACCGACTGCGCGATATACTCATCCATTCGCAGGCCAAGGCACACCCTCGGCTCGGCTCATCGTCTTATCAAGAGTAAATACACCTAAAGGGCTCTACCCATATACTACTGTAAAAGGAATGCCAAAAGCAATTGAGTTTAGCAAATTACAAAAAGGCACACAATCAATATACCCCCTTGGATATCAATAAAAGAGTATTTCTAAGCCATTGTCTGTACTAACTACAGCTCTAGCAAAACTGACAGAAGATACAATAGAATATACCCATTTCGCATTGACAAACAGGGTATGCTACGGGGTATGCTGCAATTCCTAACTGTCTGGCACTCTGCTTATCCCTCAACTCACCTGTAAAGGCCGAAACGGCAATCTGTGTGTTGATAATGGTCGTCAGCTCGGAACTGGTGATGCCCAAACGCTCGAAGTGGACTCGAAAGATGACGCCGAACTGCTGAGCCAACGCAAACGTGACCAGCTGTAAATGTCAATAGAGAGAGAGAGAGAGTGAGAGAGATGTAATGTGAAGTTGATTATATATGTACAATATGTATATATATTTCCCTCAATCTCTATAGAGAGAGGGATTGCTGCTACTCACAATATTGATGCCGCTGGAGATGGCCACCAACCAGCCCCAGCCGCCATCGGGCGCCACAAAATCATCGCCCAGATCGCCCTTGTCCCGTCGCTTCTTCTTCTTCTTCTTGCTGGGATGCGTTGTTGCTGTTGTTGTTGTTGTTGTTGTTGCCTGCTTGGGTGGCTGTTCGTCATACTTTGGCGGCTGCTCCTTGGCCACATTTAGTCTTAGAGCATTACTGTTGTTGTTGTTGTTGTTGCTGCTGCTGCTGCTCATGTTGTTGTCGCTGCTGGGCGGGCTGCTGTTGCTGCCATTTTTGTAATCAGTCATCGTTAAATGTTCGCCTTATGCTAGCATCACTGGGTGGTCACTGAGATCGAAGGCTGCTGCTGCTGTTGTTGTTACCAAAGTCTGCAAAAGTTGTGGTTGGATTGAAGGCAAGACAGATAGAGAAAGAGAGAGAGAGAGAGAGAGGGAGTGAGGGGGGAGTGGGGTATATCTAGCAGTCATACATCAGCATTTCACTGGCCAGCCCAACTCATCTACAGATCATGACCTCTGGTTAAGCTAATGCCTCAATCGCTTTGACTCTCTCGATAACAGATGCTTGCCAGCTCTCTCTCCCCTCTCTCTCTCTATATAGCTCACTCTTTTCCCATCTAGTGGCTCATCCCATATCAATACATGTTTTCAATTACATTAACTAGATCCCTCCCATAAGTTCAGTGCAAATAATACGAAACTCTGCCAAGCACAAATCGATTGACTTCTTTCATACGGAAAACATCATCATCGACACGTTATTAATTAAAAGCTTTCTTCGGCGGCGTTACGTTACTGTGCTCTCAATATATATACAGCGCCAAGGGAGCAATAAAACCAAGCGAATATCGACTGAGATAAGATTAGATGTTAGCCCATGCGAAATGTTATTATTGGAGCTCACATATTTTGCCAAACAGAACGTGTTTGTTCAACTGATTTTGCGCACAGACTTGTTAATTAATCTCATAATCATTAAACCATAATCAGCTGAACCTAAGCGATTCTCTGGCATTAGCCAGTACATACATCATACGTCATATATCATATGCGGAATATCGTATACTGAGCAGACATGCATTACCAATTTATATCAGTCTATTAGCTAAGTATATCGTATACCGTACATTGAATATCGTATGTGGACGCAGTGTGCTGATTACGAACACTGTATATTGAACATTGCATATCGTATGTGGAATCAGTCTGTTGAATACGTATACCGTATATTGAACATTGAGTATCGTATGTGGAATATCGTATATTGAGCAAATATATATTACCAATAAATGGCTTATCGACTATCGTGTGAAATCAGTCTGTATATCGTACATGAATATCGTATATGCTATAGTATATTGAGCAAATGTGTTAAGAAACAATATCAATCAAATAGTTAGCTTTATCACATATTGTATATCGTATATCGAATATCGTATGCCTTAGATTGTATGTTGATCAAACGTATTGACATGCAATATAAATTAGAATCACCCTCAGTGAGCTGTGTCGCTTTCGAATATCGTATCGCTTGCTCAATAGCATATTGTCAAACAAAAATTATTACAATCGTCGCTATGTCGTAAATTCGAATAGCGTAAATGGTTTCCTACGAATAATAGCTCTATATATCGCATATCGTATGTCATATATCGTAGATGGTATATCTTCTATCGAATATCGCAGCTTGAAAAAACACATTGTCAACCAACAATCTTTATATTTTTCGCATATCGTCTTTGGAATCTCGTAAATCGTATATCGTAAACTAAGCACATGTAATAGTGCAATAGTTATAATCACTTCAGTCTGTCATAAATCGAATATGGAATAACTGATATCATAAGTTTAATGTCGCTTTTCGTATATTGGCAATTAATTGCCTTCAATCACAATCACTTCAGTCTGTTAATGTATGTATTTCATATTACCGTAAATATAATATCGTAGGTCAACAATTACTAAATGAATATCGTAAATCGTTTGCCGATCAAACGACTTTAATGGTGATTTCCAAAAAACTATCCCGAAAAGTAGCAGCCGCTTGGAACGGCCCAAACTCAATGCGGTCCCTAAACGCACTGACCACCAATTATATTCCATTTGCTCCCTCTCTTCACATAATTAAGCTCACAACACACACACTCACGCACACACAAAGTAACACCCATTATATAAAATTATTGGTGTCGTTCTTGTCCTTATCGCGGCATTGCAATATTTTAGAATTGATATCGAATTGGCTCTCATATCGGTGGCCCTTGACAGGCCGACCAATATCGCATTGACCAACTCATAAATGCCAATGACGGCGATATCATGTCAGCCGTATCTTTAGCTTTTCACTCCACAGGAAAGAAAAAAAAAAAAAAAAAACAAAATCCCAGCTATTGACGACGTCAAACAGAAAAATTGGCACGCGGTGATAAGCCAAGTCGGACAGTTCCACATTTGAAGGCAGTTCAAATACTGCTCGTCTTCTCGTGCGCCTCCTTTTCTAAAAAACAGCAGTAATATTTCACGCTAGGTTTACCTAGGGCGCTTTCAAAACTAGCACCGCTAGAGCTGTGCTCAGCCGTGGAGCAACAGAGCTCAACTGTCCGCCTCAAACTCAAACTCAGACTCAGAGTCAGAGCTGGACATTATCCAGATGATAAGCTAAGCATGCGAGAATCGAGCTTTGGAACCGCGTACGATTAACAATATGACAAACTATATATATATATGCTTACATATATACAGAGAGAGGGAGAACAACACTGAATCACTTTGTCTGTCATATGCCATATGGAAGGTCGCTAAAAATTGAAATTTAAATTGTTTGCTAGCGAACTATAATTACTAATAGTTTTCCTACTCAAATAACGCTTTCAAATAAAAAATATAATTTATTTTTAATATTATTTTGATGACGCCTACAGACAGCGCTAAAAGTAAGCAACTAAGAGGCTATTTTCGTATAGAATTCCTTTCAAAATACTATAATATAAATAATATATCTATGTAAATTGAGCAAATCATATCTTAGTTTCTTTAAAAAATCAAATATATTTTATTTTAATTTTTTCTCTTAACCTTTTTTTTAGTCTCCAAGACCAAAATTACACATTCACATTAGCATTTCTTTAAAGCGCCCATTATTCGAATGCAATATATTATATTTCTCTTGATTTTTTTGAGGGAATATGCATAACCCACTTTTTGTATGACTTTACTTTAAGTTCCACAGAAATCTCATATCCACATCTCATCTATCCACATATATAAGAAAGCATCTAACAAGTTATATATATTATCTATAAGATATGAGAATGTCTATACACATACATAAATATAACATATAATATATGACAATTTCATTTCCCAGTTTTTCATTTGTTACATTTGTTTTAGAAATTCTATAAGTAAAGCACTTATAACACATTCTTTGTGGAAAATCAAATGTGGAATATATGAATATAAACATGTTTTGCGTTCTTATTTTCTACGTAGATTTCATATATGAGATGTTTAATAAGAAAATATGTAAAGTATTTATATAATATATTAAAGAATTTTGCATACTTCGGTATTACCGTATTACTGTATTACCCAGTAAAATTGTGATTTATATTGAATTGACTAATTATGGAGCACAAATTACGAAACGATTTTGATAAATCAATTAGAGCTTTATAGATTATACGGGCTATAAATCCGAATCGAAACTGACTTCAATACAATTTATGATGTGAGCAATGTTTAATTGGACTCTCTAGACTCTCTAGATAATATATTTAGTGTATATACATATATACATGTAGATTCACACTACAGCCAAACCAGCTGATCTATTCGTTGCTGACATAATAATAGTTTTTCTTTTTTTTCTTTTTTTTTTTCTTCTTGAAATATGTAAAACGTTGCCGAAGCAATCAATCATGAGTGACGAATACATATGCTAGGCACTGTGGTGCCACTTGGAACTCAAGGCAAGCAAAGTGATTGCTGTTGATATGCATATGCATATGACATTACTGGAGATACTATGTATAAGGCCTAACGATGATGTGCCAAACTCAACTGAACTATTCCATCGCGCGCTTTCCGAACGGAAGTGAGCCACTGTGCGAAAATAAGCTGCCCACTGTCGCCCACTGTAAAACTCGCTTTTATTGACAGCGTAAGTCAAGCATATAAACTTAGATACATACACATAAATATAAAAATATACACAAATACATACATTTATAGTTATAATCGTGCATAGTTTATATATATAAGTTGCGAATCATTGTACGCTAGGAAGTCGTCAGCTTTGTGATTATGAAACTCAGTTTTCGATTCGAATGTACAAAAGTTCATGTAAAGATTGCCCCACATTGAATGAGAAGACGAGATTAGAGTGAGTTATGCTAGCATATAAAGTGTGCGAGGCGCCTCAAGCTGTCAGCCACTGTTTAAATCAACTTTTCAAGTAATTAACAAACGAACGAACGAACGTACGGACGGACGGACGGATGGACAGGGGCTGGGTGCTGGGGGCTGACTTTTTGGCAACAAGGTGTTAAGCCGCGTGCGCGCCGACGCATTGAGCCCGTGCAAAGCTTTTGACGACTTGTGATTGATGGACGTTTAACGGCATGACACCTGAGGTCTGCACCGATAACAATGCCAAATCACGCCCTACACATGACAAGAGGCATGGCCAGGGGGAGGGGGCGTCGCTGGGCAGAGGATAACGAGTGCACGTGCTTTAGCTTTCCCTGGCTAGCCGCTGACCCTGGCAGCTAGCCAATGCCAAGCTCTTTCACCAAATATTTTTCACAACAAAAACACGCACAACACACAAACACAAACACAACACAACCCACACAGACAGGCACACGCACACACACAACGTTTATTAGCCGGCATTCGTTGAATGAACAAACAACAAAAACACAATTTCAATTTCAGTTTCAACAATAATTTAATTTCGACACTAACCAACAACGAACGACAACTTTTCCGCAACGTTCTCCAGCGCGAACTGAACCGAACAAATTTGTAAATTATAGTATTAACAGTCGCTAGCAAACCACAAATACAAATGCAAACACAGCACACAAATACACATACAAACTCAAATACAAAACAAATTCAAACAAACACACACAGTCACACACGCGCTCTCATCCATACACAATTAACTGTTCTGCTCTTACATTTAGTCTCTCTTTCTCTCTCACTCTCTCTCGCACTCTCCTTTGTGTTCCATATTATTTGGCATGTGGAGCAACATTTTCAAAATATATGTAGATATGTACATAACATATATATATATATATATATATATATACATGTATGTATGTATGTATATACACTTTCGCTTGTCGCTGTGTGCGTATTATTTTGGTCTTTATACGTTTTCGATATTTGGGCTCAACTGTTTCAAAATACATAAAAATATATAAATCATGGATCTCATACGATCATGCAGTTCGAATATTGAATGCTCTCTGGCAAAGTTTGTGATCGATATATATGATCGATATCGATATCATATATCATATATGAGATGTGTATGTTATATGTTATATGTTATATGTTATATGTTATATGTTATATGTTATATGTTATATGTTATATGTTATATGTTATATGTTATATGTTATATGTTATATGTTATATGTTATATGTTATATGTTATATGTTATATGTTATATGTTATATGTTATATGTTATATGTTATATGTTATATGTTATATGTTATATGTTATATGTTATATGTTATATGTTATATGTTATATGTTATATGTTATATGTTATATGTTATATGTTATATGTTATATGTTATATGTTATATGTTATATGTTATATGTTATATGTTATATGTTATATGTTATATGTTATATGTTATATGTTATATGTTATATGTTATATGTTATATGTTATATGTTATATGTTATATGCTATATGTTATATTTTATATGTTACACCCAGCAATCTTGTAAGCATATACCCCAATTACAAGAGTATAAGATCGAAAAAGAAATATTTATATGTATGTATGTATACACACATATTTATTTATTTCTGATAAGAATTTTTGCGACTTTGCGGCCCACAATTATCAGTGAATAGGGCATACAGAAACACACACACACACACACACACACACTCACACACTCACACACTGGGACACCTAAATACATATTCATAAATACATTACGATAGGAGAAACGATTACAGTTTGATTTGGCCGCCGTACGCACAGTGTGCTAGGCGAGCAGCAAGAGCGAAAATCGAAAACAACAAAAGCGACTAACTGTAAAAGTCACGATTAGAAATATATGTAGGCTCAAGGCAAATATTGCGCTTTAACATCATCAGCAAATACTTTTCCATTTCAATTTGGCGTTATAGCTGTTGTTGTGATTTCGCACCACTGTGACTCTTTGGTAGTGCCTGGCAATAAGCCATTGCCAAGGGTAATGCTTTTAGGCAAATTGAATATCAGATGTGTATCTAAGATCTTTAGGCCCCAGCCAAGCTATGCCACATATTGACTCGTTGGGAAATGGAATTCCGCATCGGATTTCTGATTCGATTTTCTCACTCTCTCTCTCTACCTTTGGGTACTCTATTGTGCATGGTCTACATATGTAGCGATTTATATGTGTGGGTATGTTAAAATATACAGATATATAATTTTATAAAGTTAGAACGAAGCTTAGTTCACGAATATAACTTTTGATAAAGAATGGAGAGTATGGAATGGAGAATACTATTTCAAGTTTAGAGTCGGATTTCATTCAGCTTTTGATTCACATTTATATTTATATTTAAATTCAGATTCAGGTTTACATTTGGATTGATTCAGACAAGGACTCAGACTCAAATTTCGATTGAAATTCAGATTTGGAACAGATTCAAATTTTTTGATTTAGCTTTAGATTTATATTCACATTTATGCTTAGATTCAGACTTAGATTCAAACTAGGATTCATATTCGGAATTGGACTCAAATTCAGACTAGGATTAAGCTTCAGATTTAGACTCAGACTTTCATACATTTTAATTCAGACTCAGCCTAGGATTCAGATTCAGATGCAGATTTACATTTTGATTCATTAAGATATTTTAGCTCAGATTCAGACTTGGAGTCAACTAATAATTTACTTGCAGTATTACATAAATATATTATATATCTTGATTACTCTATGAAAGTTTGGTCTTAATTCAAATACATATGTCCCACATTCATTAGAGAATCGAATGCCAATTAGCATTGATATAGAGGCATACCTAAATAACTATCTTTATCAGTATATAAACATACATATACTCTATATACTTACACTTAGATATTATTTATAACTCTTCAGCCTTCAACTTTCTGATGTTGTTCGATGGCCTTAGCTATAATTTATATCGTAATTGGGCGGCTTTTTCAGTGGTCAGAACTGAAACAAAAGTATATATGAAAAAAACAAAAAAACAAAACAAAAAAAAACATTCCATTTAATTGTGAACCTTTGGACATTCCGTTTGCAATTTACAATTGTCATTGATAAGCTTAGTTCTAATAATTGCTGTTTGGCTCTCTTTGGGGTGGGGTGCAAAGCGCAAAGTGGGTGTGTCTTCCGCTCGGTTCCTATTCAAATCGGCGGCCAACAAGTGCGTCCATATATATACATATATACAGATATATATGTATATATATATATATATATATATGTTAGTCTAAAAGTGTATATGTTAGGCTATATCAATAAAGACCTGCCCCCCAAAAAAAAAATTTTTGATTACCCAAATCGAAACACATTTGCTGCAAATTTTAATCACATCGATAAATAGACATATATTTATTTATATATATAGGCATACATATTTATCATATACACTTTATACTAAATAAGAAGCTTTGAATCATTTATTTCACTTCCAAGTTCCACATGACGTATATCATCTGAGTTCAACATAGTTGAGAGTCCGCATTTTCCTCATGTTTCACAGCTGTTGAGGCAGTTCATTTTATTTTTATTTGTTTTTTGGTTTTATTTCTTCCCGATATCGACGGAACGTACGATTATTTTTAAGGCAGCACAAAGTCCAAGGAGCTGAATACCACCTTGACTCAGCCGCAGCACGTTGTCGATAAGCTGATAATAGAGCGATAAAATTATAGACAAATTTGTTAAAAAGGAAACGCCGCTGCCCCGACTTAGTCGTTGCACCTTGATCGGAAATCAAAATAGCAGTAGTTAATATCAAACTGTAAGAACTTTAGCTCTAACTGAACTATCTTAGTATAGATCTAAAGACAGTCGAGATCGAGTAAAGGAGAGGAGAGTTTTATGATTGGTTTTGATCCTTGAAATAGGGCTATATATATTTTAATTTCATTTCAAAGAAAATGAAGGAGTATACTAGGAGTATGCTAGTTTGATATATACATTGCTAGATAGATATACATTGATATCATGTAGAAACGTTTCTATTTTTAGCGAAAACAAATAGACTTGGTATACAATGTAATTAAGTTGTTTATATACTACCGAAAAATGTAGGTCTAAGCTCTGTCTCGTCTGACTCTAGCTGTGTTCGTATGAATATTGATTGTGTTCTCTCCTGAAAAGTCACTGGAGAAATGTTAGGCCTCCTAGCTGGTGCTAACTTACATATGTATATGTTATATGAAAACTATTATCACACTTCCAACTATTATTAATTACAGCTTGTCGAAAATAGTCAAACATATATACAAAGTATCTGAGTTAAAGTCATCCAAAGGTTAGTGAAAAAGACGGGCGAGCATTAACAAGTAGGCGGGCTCTGACCGAGAGTGACCGACTAGAAGATACCCTGAACTCTGTGCAGAGCTGTCATTCCAATCAATCTATACTCCTGTTATACAAACTGGATATGAATTCAATCTTAAAATGCCCCAAGAACAATTTGTTTCTCCATGCAATTATTCCTGCGCAAGTGGAATAATATGTTACCTACTTTGAGGCGCGCGCACAAAATTGTCTTCTGTTGTAGTGCACATTAGATGGTTGAAATATAATTTCAATGGTAGTATAGTGTAATAGAGCTATACGATTTTTTCAATATGTTTGTCGTATATATTATCGTATAAGGGAGTGGCAATTATCGTATATGCTAGAGTTTTGAAATTTTAAATGAAATATAATGTTGAAATGGATGCATCCAATATTTCCATCCATCATAAACACGTTGCCATCATTTTATCATTGAGATCCTCCGCAGATGAAGATATATGCACCTATAATTTGTATAGTAGAAAATATATAGTATATTAATATGTTTCAATACCATCATCTAGAGCAAATCAAAATCTGTTAGCTTAATATTATATATGTAGACACATTTTTATATATTTTTCTTGTCTGATGATGCATCAAATTTTTGGTTGAATATGGGGTCGATTTAATGTGAATTCATTTTGGAAATGAATCCAAAAAATCGTAATAAATCAACCGCATGTTCAAGAAAAAAAATGACATGCCCCGGGTGAGGCTCGAACTCACGACCTTAAGATTATGAGACTTACGCGCTGCCAACTGCGCCACCGAGGCCTTGAGAGGCTGCAGCATTGCAGCTAATCTAAGCTGCATGGTCAGATATGTATGGGTATGTATATAAATATTTATATATGTGTGGATATAGATTTATTTTGACTATCTGTGTTCATATCATCTGCTGCACATGCAAAGCTCTCATTCGGATAAATCTGCAATCAAGGAGCATATTGAAAGCACTCGTTGACTGAAGGCTACCAGAACAAGGACATGCCACTAACTGATTTAAGAAGCTTCTTTTAGTGACTTGGGTGCCTGGCACTCAGCCACTTTTTGTTTGTATATATATTTTAAGCGCTGAATCTGTACAATGCAAGTTTAGTACCTTAACAACACAATTAGAATTTTTATATAACACCTAACCTTCTGATGTATTCAGGAGGACTTACAAATATATATTTACAAGTATCCCTAAACGACTTATCTCATATTTTTGGCAAAACCCAAGCGTTTTAATCGCCTTAGTGGTCTCGCAGGAAGCAATCTTCTCGCTAGTCTGCTCCGGTGTCTAGCCAGTCTGTCACTATATCGGCTAGTGTGATTTAAGAAGAGGAATATATATAAACTCAAAAACATACATATATACTATATTGTATTTTTGTTTGTTTGTATATATATATTGTATAGTAACGAAAATGAACTTCTACTTCAAACTCGAAGTGTTGCATACCTCTGAGCGCATTCCTAGAAAATATATATCATTGCATGCTTCTAGGCTTTTCTAATATCGAATGTTCCGATTGATTAATATTATAAGTAATTATAAGTAATTTAGTAATACGAAATAGATTTTAATTTTAATTTAACACAATATATTGAATCGAATATTACATACTTTGTTCATATAGAATTTTACACATTTGATGGGTTTCCGATTTTTCTGTTGCAAAGCAAAGCATTTTGTCAACGACCAATAATCCAGTGATACCCGAGCTAAAACGTATTTCACTAGATTATGGCTCGCAAACAAATGTTTTAGTTTAGATTTTTTCCATAGACCGATTACAAATTGAATGATAAATCACTGATATCTGACTCCCGAACTGGTCCGGGACATCGTTCAAATAGAGCACGTGAATATCACGAGAAACTCTCGTGTATATATAACATACGATATCGATTAAAGTTTTCCCGATTTTTCTGTTGCAAAGTAAAGCATTTTGTCACCGAGCTAAAACCTAGTTAAAACCGATAAATAAAAGAATTCCACTAGGTTAAAGCTCGCAAACAAATGTTTTAACTTAGATTTTTGCTATAGACCGATTGCAAAATAAATGATAAATCACTGATATATGACTCCGGAACTTGTCCGGGACATCGTTCAAATAGAGCACGTGAATATCACGAGAAATTCTCGTGTATATATATCGATGATAGTTTTCCCGATTTTCCTGTTGCATAGTAAAGCATTTTGTCACCGACCTAAAACCTACTTAAAACCGAAAAATAAACGAATTCCACTAGGTTATAGGTCGCAAACAAATGCTTTAACTTAGATTTTTGGTAAAGCATTTGTTTGTTTGGAAGTTATATTTCAAAAAAATTTCGAATTGAATTTTCACTCAAATAGATCACGTGAATATCACGAGAAATGCATACGTATATCTATAATACAATATATTAAATATCACTAAAAAACTTTTCATATATTGCACAATTCATAGTTGTTAGTTTTTCCGATTTTTCTGCTGCAAAGTAAAGCATTTTGTCAGCGGTCTATAGCTTAGTGATACGAAATATAAACGTATTCTACTAGGTTATAGCTCGCAAACAAATGAGTTAACTTAGATTTTTGCTATAGTTGGAAGTTATATTTCAAAGAAATTTCGAATCGAATTTTCACTCCAATAAATCACGTGAATATCACGAGAAATACATTCGTATATCTATAATACGATAAATTAAATATCACTAAGAAACTTTGTATATATAGCAAAATTCATAGTTGATAGTCGTTCCAATTTTCCTGTTGCAAAGTAAAGCATTTTGTCAGCGGTCTATAACTTGGTGATACGAAATATAAACGTACTCCACTAGGTTATAGCTCGCAAACAAATGATTTAACTTAGATTTTTGCAATAGACCAATTGTAAATTGAATAAAAATCACTGGAATCTGACTCCGGAACTTGAGACTAGAGCTGGTCCGGAGCACCACTCAAATAAAGCATGTGAGTATCACGATAAATTCATAAGTATATATATAACACGATATATTAAATTGAATAGAAGACACTTTGTTTTTTACATTTTCTTGTTGCAAAGTAGAGCATTTCGCCAACGAGATAAAACGTAGTGCTAACCGAAACGTATAGCACTACATAATACCTCGAAAGCAAATGTTTTAACTTCGATTTTTACTATGGACCGATTGCACGAATAGTTGGAAGTTACATTTCAATGAATTTTCAATTGTTTCGCTCATCAGCGCAAATTGAATGAAAAATCATTGATATCTGACTCCGGAACTTGTGACTAGAACTGGTCCGGGGCATCGTTCAAATAGAGCACGTGAATATCACGAGAAATTCATATGTAAGCTATTACTATATATATGTATATGTATGTATACATTTTATAGGCAACACGCGAATCAATCAATATAGAGACAATCAGTGATGCTCAAATATATATATACATGTATGCAACATATGCTCAGAATTATATCGAACCAAATTTTGAGCAAACATCGCATATGTGTATCTATATACTGGTAATATATGTAGGTATACTTTTTTTTTGTTTTTTTGTTTTGTGATCAGCTGGCAATGGATAGTAATTGTATTAATGTGTGAAGATTCCACAAAGGGTTATCAACTGAGCAAGTACAACGCATCCATTGCTCTCTCTCTCTCTCTCTCTCTCGCACGCACTCTCGTGCTCTCATTCTCTCTGTTGTAAATGGAACCAGTTTGACCTTCAGCTCAGCTGGACAACAGCTGAGTGATGGATGCACTCAAGACGATAATTACAGAGAGTGTAAAATAATAATTTGGGTACGGATACGTAAACCTATCAGCTACATATAGGTAAAACTAAGATTAGCTCTATGTTTGTATGTAATAGTTATGTAAGACCTATAGGCATCCTCTATATGTTCTACATGTATCATATACATATACATATATATATGTATATGTTTTGAGTAAGTCTTTCAATGGGTCCCTACTCAATGATTGTTGACTAGCCAGTTTGGACTCCATATGTACTATGTACTATGTAGGACTGGCCCGGAAATATAGCCAGCCAACTGTTGTTCCCGTATCCAATGCTAAATAAATTTGTCGTCTTTGTCGTTCTTGTTGTTGTATTTGCCGCTTCAGACAACGGAACTAAAAGTATATCAGTCTGTCAATCAAACACTTTATCAGTGCGCCAGTTAGTTCATTTCCTTTTTCGCCCATTGCCATACAGTGGCTTGCATGGCATGGGGGCAATTTGTTAAGGCGTGTGCAACAACATCAGGGAGATTATCAACATCTACATATATGCAATTATGTGGGTATATATTACGAGGCAATGGGAAAATAATAAATAATAATAAATACGTGATTAAGCGAATACTAATAGCGAGTGTAATAAAGTTACTAATCTTTTTAATCTGCCCAACTTTCTATGACGAATCATTCCATAGCTTCATTTACAGCGCATTATACAATTCGCAGTTGCCAAGTGCTAAAGGAAAATGAGAAAAATAATTAAATCAAATACAGTTTACTTCAGTTGAACTACATCGATAGCTGCACCTCTCTCCTACTGTCTCTCTCTCTCTCTCTCTCTCTCTCTCTCTCTCTCTCTCTCTTTCCCTCTACCCACTGCAGCGCATTATAAAATTCGTATTGGCCGAATCAAATTATTTCCAAAAACAAAAAAAGGCAGAGCAAAGAGGAAAATGACGCGAATACACTTCAGTTGATTTAGCGACTCCGATAACTGTACAAACTCGCCCACTCCTTCGTTCCCTGTCTCCCTCGCTTTTATTGTTTACTTTTATACATTTGCCGTGATTGTTGTCGAAAACGTAAATTTTCCAAGGGGTAATACGATATAAATATGTACATATATACATACATATGTACATATGTATATGCCTACACACACATGCATACAACCGTATGTTTTGACAGACATTTTACTGTTGTCCTCTTACAAGACAATAAAAATATTTAAGCTGTTCGTTCGCGAAAGTTCTAAGCACCGTCAGACTTACACCTCTTCTCCCCATCTATCTCTCTCACTCTCGCTGAGATTATTTGCATGTACGCACACACACACGCATACAGATTTACGCAGCATAGGCACGTACCCATCTGTTTGCGCATATGCGTGTGTGTCAACATATGACGTCACTGGAGGAGGAGCAACAAGTAAAAGTAACAGCACATCAGGAAGCAAATGTGGCAAACAATCCGCCGGCAACATGGACTAGTATATGTACATATGTATGTCCATGAGGCAGGCTTGTTTGCATTCTTTTTTCTTGCTCTCATTATCGATTCTTTATTAAGTCGTTTTTTTTTTTTTTTTTGGAGAGCATACACTGGACAGCAGAGCAGCTTAACAGTGTCCACACACGGCGCGGGTGAGCGCGGGCGGGCTATTGTGGTACGCATGTATTACATACATATGTGTATGTAAATGTATCGAGTGCCTTTACAAACAAATCTACATAGCTACACATACATGCACATGTACATGTGCCCAAGCATGCGTGCGTTGTATGCGTGTGTATGTCGCATCAGTAGACCGAAAAGCACGTAAAAGACACGAAACTGGACGTTCGCGTAAACATGTGTGTGAGCCGCGTGCGAATTTCATTTGTGATTTTAAGTTTTCAGCTTTTCAATGTTCATTTCCATTTCAGTGTCTCTCAATGTCGGCAGATAGTTGATGATTTTTTAAAATTTATATATGTATGTATGTGCATATGTATATATATAAATTTTATTTATTTTTGGTTGTCAAGTTTCCTGACACATTGTTAAGAGATGTACATATGTATGTATGTGGTCTTAGACAATAGAAAATGCTTTTAAAAAACATGGAGAAAATTTCGAAAAATTTTCCTTGCTCCAACAGGAAGTATAAAATTTACTAAGACAATATTTTGGAGTCTTAACATATTGTATGTATGTACATACATACATATGTATATCTACTTGCTTTGTAATATATGTACATACACAGAAACTTATGTATGTGTGTAGGAATATTATGTGCATGTATGTATGTACATATATGTATGAATATTAACTGGTTACAGATTAGCGAGAGTAGAACAACAAAGACGATGCAGTAAAGTCGATAGCGAAGTCTGCTGATGACAGGCCCCGGAAGGTTCTTGAAATAGTTAAACAAACAACCTGCGTGACCTCGAGCCTGGAACATTTCCAGCAAAGTACATATGTATACATATATGTATATATACATACATAGGTATATCCATATGCATACATATGTACATACATATATGCTTACAAATATTCAGGCTTTAAGACTATTATTAATCCCGAAAATCCCTCTCCGAAGTACATACAATATACATACTCACACATATGTATATATGTATATGCATATACGCAAACAAAACTCTTCTGCACACACACACAGGCACACAACAATCATACACACGTCGAAGATCTGCAAGGCAAAAGCAACAAGTTACAAAACAGCGGGAGTGAGCGAATGATTGCGTTAATGTTAAGCAGACAAAGAGAGCGGGAGAGCAAGTAAGAGAGAGAGATAGAGAGAGAGAGAGGAAGACATGCACAAATTGGGAGCGCGTTTGCGCAACTGAGTCAATGGATAAGCGAACAATGTGTTGAATCCACAACGCAGGCAACGCAGGCAACGCAGAGTGCACCTTGCTGCAAGACGCCCAGCAACAAATGTTACTCCAGCCATGGCCAAGACAAAGAATAAACACAAACGAGCTGATACACACATACGTATGAACAACTATGTATGTATGTAAGTGTACATTTGTGTTTGCAGACATGTGTTTATATACACGTGCACGCAAAAATATACATACATACATATGTATATCTTCCATGTGTGCATGAACCTCAACAAAGAAACAGACAAGGAGGAGCGGCTAAAAGTTAGCTGAGGCGTAATTAGTCAGGGCAGTAAAAGAAAAAACAAAAAACAAAACAAGTCAACGTAGCTTTTGTAGGATTTGTTTTGTTTTGGGGTTGCGCTTTTGGCAATGGCAGCAGAGAACAAAATGACCAGGAGTAGCAACAGCAGCAGACAATGCTCTCGGGCATTAGAACGCGATCTTGACATACACTGACTCAGCAGCGCAGCTGTCCCACACACTCGTTCTCTCCAATAGAGTCGTCCACTTCACGCTCTCTTCCGCTCTCGCTCTCGCTCTCGCTCTGACTTGCTCTCTCGGATTTTACGGCCAGGCAGGCAGACAGGCAGACAGGCAGGCAGTCAGGCGGCGACGTCGACGGCCAGTCAGTATCGATTGAACAGTCGCGCGTAACACATCGAACCGATGCGGAGAGCCCGGCTAGGCCCCCACACCCCCGTTTGTAATAAATAGCGTTGCACGAAGCGACCACGCTAGCAAACGGCAAGAATACGCTGAGAACGACGGAGGCGGCACAGCCAACCAGCAACGCGAGAGAGGCAATAGAACACAAAATATATAAAAGAAAAAAAACATAAAAATAAAATACAAAAACTAAAGCAAAGAAACAACAAAAACAGACAGAACAGCTGGAAATTAAGGCGAAACTTGACGAAACGTAGACGAGCCTAAAAGAGAAAACAAATATTACCATTCTATATTTTACATATTGTTTCTGTTTTTTTTTTTGTTTTTTTTTTGTTTGGTTCGTTCCAAATTCAATTTGTATAAATTTTGCGCGTTTTCGGCTTAAAACTTAGTGTTTATTATAATTCCGTTAAAACGTGCCTTGTAACTTAATATACATATATTTTTTTGAGGTAAATATATACATATACATATATGTACTTATGTATGAATATTTAAAAAGCATTTTCGTACTCGCTTCTGTGGCGGTTTTAAGTTATAATAAATCATTATAATACAAATTGTAAATTACGCATGGAAAAAACGTCGCTCAGATAAGAAACGAAACTAAATGGAACCAAGCAATATGCGAGAAAATTGATAAAATAAAAATAAATAAATATATATACCTATATATTTATATATGTATCCATATATATCGGAATATATGAAATCAAAACAAGTTACATGAAATTGTTATAATCGAAAAAGAAAAGAAAGTAAAAACAAACAAAAATAACAAGGTAATGCTACAGATTTGACATCATTAACATAACACAACACACAGGCTCACACATACACTCACACACACACACACATAAGCAGCCAAGTAAATAAAAATAAATTAGCAACTACAACAAAAATAACCTTGGCACTACGTTAGAAAACAAAAAAGGAGCAAAGTAAAAAGTAAAAAATAAAAAAGTATAAAAAAAAACAACCAGCTCAAATACACAATAAGAAAAAACGTTGTTTTCAGAACATTGACAAAACACATTTTTTTCCCAATTTAAATTTTTTTTCTTTGTGCTTGCGTTGGCGACAAATATCGAAATACGAGCAAAATTCTACAAAAAAAAAAAAAAAAAAAAAAAAAAAAACAACAAAATTCTAAAAAAAAAACGCAAACAAACAAAACCCAACGCGACGCTCCATAAAAACAAAAAGAAACGAAAAACGAACAACGGAACGCAACGCGCGAAAATTTCTGAAAGAAAAAAAAACACAAGAACGGAACGAAGCTGGTGCAAAAGAGAATAATAATAAAATAAAATAATATTCATAATTCTTTAGATACCGTCGATGCACTTACTATATAGACGAAGGACGGGCACAACAACAAAAGAAATTGCACACCTGATACACCCAAAGGCAGTGAAAAGAATATAAAAGAAAGACAACAACAAAGACAAGAGAAATCAGTCAAGCAACTAACAACAACAACAACAGCAACAATGACAACAAAACCACCAAGAAAAGTAGCACCCGATGGCGGCTGGGGCTGGGTTGCCTGTTTCGGCGTCAGTTTGGTCAACGTAAGTTTAAATTCAACTAATTTTAGAGATAATCTTAGTAGTAAATAACTAAGCAAGTAAGTAGTCTCTCTGCTCTACAGCTCCGTTAACAGTTAGGATAGGTTAGTTTTAGAAATGTGCGTCATTTACGATAAGATTTTTGTACTTTTCGGCGTCCACTTATATCCCATTTGTGGGAAGTTTTTATAGGGAGGGTACACTCACCATTATTCCGGGAAGTATATGGATCATACTTTTCAAGATCCCTGCTAGTAAATAGAGTTTCAGTCCTTGAGCCCGTTATATCTGGTATTGTAGCTTCGCATGACGCTCTATTGAGTTAACTCCACTTAGTTTAGTCCATTGAACCATTCACTAGGCTCAGATGATATTTCAAGCACTAATGTAATTAGAGCTTAAAAAGCCAATTAACTAAACTTTGAGTATTGCCGGTACCTGTTTCGATTATAATTTTCTTTATTTATAATTTTCTTTATTTATAGTGAGGGATTACTCACCATTGATCGGGGAAATATATGAGATATACTTCTCAAGATCCCTGCCAGTTAATGGATAGAGTTTCAGTTTTTCCTTGAGCCGGTTATATCTGGTACTGTAGCTTCGCATGCCGGTCTATTGAGTTAACTCCACTTAGTTTAGTCCATTGAACCATTCACTAGGCTCAGATGATATTTCAAGCACTAATGTAATTAGAGCTTAAAAAGCCAATTAACTAAACTTTGAGTATTACCGGTACCTGTTTCGATTATAATTTTCTTTATTTACAATTTTCTTTATTTATAGTGAGGGATTACTCACCATTGATCGGGGAAATATATGAGACATACTTCTCAAGATCCCTGCCAGTTAATGGATAGAGTTTAATGGATAGAATTTCAGTTTTTCCTTGAGCCGGTTATATCTGGTATTATAGCTTCGCATGACGGTTTATTGAGATAGCTCTACTTAGTTGGTTTGCCTCTACCACTAGCCCAATTCTAGGGTCCTATGTATAAATATATATATGTATTATGAGTGTAATATCTAGTACATTGAACCATTCACTAGGCTCCGAAAATATTTCAGCCATTAGTGTGTTTAGAACTTGAACTGAACTCAACTTGAACTCAACTTGAGTATTACCGATTCCTCTCTCGATTATAAGTTTCGTTAGTTATTTATTTTTTAATAAATTTAACTTCAACACTTAATGGACGCATTGTTAATTGCTCCGAAGTTTTGCTAATGACAACAAGTGTGCCATTTTTCACATCAGCTTTATTATATATATAAAAAAAAGTTGATGTGTAAAAATGACAAACTTGAGGCATCATTATCGGATGAGTACGTAATCCCTAAGGGTTCCGTTGCACACAATTCAAGCAAGGAAAAGAAGCCTTTGGGCACCTATGCATTCCAATATAGACATAGAGATGCATACATAACACATGTAAAAATAGACATACATGTGTTTACGTATGCATTTATATGTGTATATCAATATAGAGCCATGTATATCGCGAGCTCTCGATGGTACCTGACACATTTAGGCTGCGCAACGAGTTGCAAACAATTGCGCTTGACATTGAGCAAATAGCACAATATTCATAAACAAGTAAACATGCTGTGTGGTTCGGTAGTGCACGACTAGTAAATACTCTGAACCGATTTTGTATTCACTTCGCATTTCTCCCTCTCACTCTCACTCTATGCCTATTACCACCACTCGCTGATATTGCTGCATGGCAATTTTGGGAGAGCGAGCAATATATAACAAATCGTATACAGTTAGGTATTGCTGGCTAACTCCCAACCGACCACGAGCTGGGAGAGTAGTGCATAGGCTCGAACACACCAACACATGTACGACCTTCAGACGCATAAGCTTTGCATGGGGCACCTTCCAACGGTGCAAATTACGCATATGAAGATTCGGTATACAAACTTCATATGTCTGACTCAAGGAAGGACCTTCATTGACCACTCGGAAAAACTCTCTTTGTATCAGCTGTTGCTGGGGGCAGCCTTTTATGCTTGCTCAGAATATCTCAATAACGAAATCTAAAACAAATTAGTGAGATCTTCTGGGCAAAGCTCAAAAGACACCAATAATATAAATATATATATCACTAGGATTCACAATAATATAATACCATAATTTATAACTAAATCACTTTTCAATATAGATTTATCACATGAACAATGAAGCGCCATGAGCTTCGCACTAAAATTTTGTACTGGATTCCATTGATAAGTATCAAAATTAAAGTGCAAAGTCCCCTGGGTCTTAATCAAGTATAGATTTAAATATGATATAGATATATAGACAATAAACGTTGTTAATTAGCCCTAGAATTGTGTACGTCGACGATTTTAACGATATATATTAGAAAAGACGTTAAGATCGCCGGTGTGCAAAACCCATAGGACTACGAATTTCCTACTAGAAAAAGAACTGATATTTGTTATATATATGGATATGTATATAGATGATAAACGTTGCTCACTTAGCCCCATGAATTTTGCAAGTCGGCTCGCTTGGCGATATATATTAAAAGACACGCCAAGATGCAGACCTGCACGATTCATAATACTAACCCATAACACTAGAGACGTTTCTTTTTCAGTCTAGAATTTTGAAGACGGTTCTATTCATCGATATATATATATATTAGAAAACACTTTAAAAAGGCGCTGTTAGCCCCATGAATTTCGATGTTCGGGTCGTTTGACGATATGTATTAAATGACACGTAAAACAGCCGCACACCGAAATCTATAAGACTATTTCAAACATCAATTGATTTCACTATAGAAATTTTCCTGTTAGATAAAGAATTGATTTTCCACGCGCCTCGTTGCTTATTTAGCCCTTGAATTGTGCAAGACGGCTCTTTTAACAATATATATTTAAAAAAGAAACCTTTAAAAGACCCATCATGCAGAACCCATAGACTAAAAATTTCCTTTTCTGGCAGGCACTATAAAAATGTCCTGCTACATAAAGAACTGATTTTTGTTATTTATATAGATTTGTATGTAGATAATTCACGTTGCTTACTTAATCCCATGAATTTCGCAGTGTGGCGCATTTCACGATATGTATTAAAGAGCACGTAAATGAGCCGCACCGCGAAACCCATAAGACTATTCCAAACGTCAATTAATCTCACTATAAAAACTTTTCCTGCTAGATAAAGAACTGATTTTTCATTGATGAGTATTAAAACAAAACCATGTATGACTTCACAAATATGTATATTGGATACGGAATAGATTTATAGACAAGGGCACGTTGCTTATTTAGCCCTTGAATTTCGCAAGACGGCTTTTTTAACAGTACATATTAAAAAAAAATTTTTTTTTTTAAAGGGCCATCGTGCAGAACCCATATATTTATATAGATTTGTATGTAGATAATTCATGTTGCTTACTTAATCCCATGAATTTCGCAGTTCGGCGCATTTGACGATAAGTATTGAAAGACACGCAAAAGGGCCGCGCCGCGAAACCCATAAGACTATTCCAAACTTCAATTGATCAGTCTATTGAAATTTTCCTGTTACATAAAGAATTGGGTTTCTACACGTTTCGTTGCTTATTTAGCCCTTGAGTTTTGCAAGACGGCTATTTTAACAATATATATAAAAAACTTTTAAAAGAGCCACCGTGCAGAACCCATAGACTAAAAATTTCCTTTGCTGGCAGGCACTATACAAATTTTCTACTACATAAAGAAGTGATTTTTGTTATACAATATATAGATTTGTATGTAGATAAAACTCATTGCTTATGTAGCCCCATGAATTTCGCAGGGCAGCTTTCGTAACGATATGTATTAAAAGACACGTTAAGGAGAGCAGCGCTGTGAAGCCCACAAGACCAATCCAAACATCTCTTGATCTCACAAAAAAAAAAAAAAAAAAAAAAAATGATATCTAGATAATTAAATAATTTTCACTATATAATCTAATGCTACAAAGTTGAAGTCGCTAAATTTAACTTGATAATAAAGTTCAATAATTTTTTTTTATTGTTGGGAGAGAGAATAGTTCTACAACAAAGTCAAAGTTCAGCAAGTCAAGTATCTTGGCAAGTTTTAGATTCAAAACCTCTAATAATACGAATCACTTTGGCTGCTTTAGTTCGTAGCTAATTGCCTAGTAACCCATAAAACAAATATACAATAGTAATAAAAATCAAACTTTGATAAGATTATCAACTCTTGAAATGCCCAAATATTGGCATAAAAATTTTCTGTTTTGGTCACACGACAATTCCCACAAAGCGATTAAGCACACACAGAAACACTTCAGAGTTTTGGGCATACTTTGACATTTTAATGCGCAAATTAAAAATTGAAACACCCTCGTAAAACTTAATTGATGTCAAATTCTAGCCTCGTTTCCAACTAAAGGGGAAAAAACACGTATCAATAATGCAATAATGCAGTTTTATGGGCGTAATACGAAAACAAACAAGTAAAAGTGGTCCAGTGGGGAGGGAGCGACTGGGGAATACCCTTAAACCAAGCTGCTATTTCGATCATTTGTTTCTTGGAATGGATTTGTATGGAGTTTACTGAAGAACTTGATAATTATCGATTATAATATGAAAACTATGATAAGCAAATGGTGTAGGATTTATTCAGAAAATTTAAGATATACAAGAATGTATAGATGTATATACTGACTGAGATTACTGGATAGAGAAAGCTCTTTGTCGGGATAAAGCATAATATACCCAGAGTTCCGACTCTCAATAACTTCTCGGTAAACAAAACAAAAAGCAAACCAAAGCATTTAGATCATCATTGCCATCGCCCTCATAATCATTGTTAACGTATAGATTGCTTAGTTTTTGATAACGCAAATCAGTCGATTATATGACCAAGCCCCAGTGGCTGGCTGGTTAATCTGTTTGCTTTCCGTTATCTTTCGCAACACGTTTAATCGCTAATTTAATCATTGGCGAGGCAAATTAGCTCTTTTGAATGGATGCTTATAGAATAATTGAATCAGCTGTGAAATGAGGCTCACAGAGCCAGAGGCTCGATTAGGAAATCTAAATAGTAGCTCTCTCTCTCGCTCTGCGTCTCTCTCTCTCTTTTTATATCTCTCCTTATAGTGTTATTCGAGAATAGAAAATTTAATCATCTCATTAAGTTATTGCCAAATAGTGTGCGAATCTAATTTGAGCGCTATTCGCTTATGGATCTTATCACGTGAGCTGCGTTTATGGCCCTGCGCACATGGCTGGGTCCGAAGATAAAAAATAGAATTCTTATTAAAAACTCTTGTTTGCATTGATAATAAAAAATGAATAAAATAGTATCGAAGCCTGAATACACTGACCTCATCTGACATATAGAAAAGAACATTCTTGTATTTTTTGAAAACTTACATTTTTTTCATGGAACTCTCTTTAAATAAGAATACGTGAAATAAAAACCAGTAATAAAGGTCTAGTCGAGACTGCCCGACTACGAGATACCCTGAACTCTTCGAGTAACTGATATTTCAATAATTGTTGGCACATGCACACGCACGCATAAACATGCATTGGCTGCAGTGGCGGCTTACTATGGGAACTTAATTGTTTAATAACTTTTCTTGTGGATGGACTATCTTCATGACACTTTGAAAATATAAATATAGCATAGATATGCAGGTATTTGTCAAAGCACAAGTCCCTAGTATTGGAAATACGCCTTTTACAAATTTTAAGGTGAGGGGGTGAATTAGGGGTGGGGGTAAATTTCGAAAAAACCAAAATTGTATAAAATATAAGCATATAAGTATACATGAAAAATTTGGGGACTCTAACTTGTAGGAAATATAATTTTAAAACTGATTTTCGATAATGTTTTTCATCGATAACAAAATAATCGGGCAAGTTATCCGCAAAACTCGATATGTGCGTGGTATACACGGACCTAGGAAAAAAAATTTCAAGTCCCTAGCTCTTATATCTTCTGAGATCGACGCGTCCAAACATACAGACAGACGGACGGACAGTCAGACGGACAGGGCCAAATCGACTCAGCTCGCCGCCCTGATCAAGAATATATATGCTTTATGGGGTCTGCCACGCCTCCTTCTGCTTTTTACATACATTTCAACAAAACCATTATACCCTGATTTCCCATTTTCAATGGGTTCAGGGTATAAACCGAAAACAGAGTTATCTCAGCTGAAAATAAATTAGGAAAAAAAATATATTATTAGGTTTGTCAAATAAATATTTACGAGTATCTAAAAGTAGCACCTACTACTAAATTATCTTCAATATACTAGAAATACCATAGTAGTGTTTGCTACTAAAGACTATGTATCTACTACTAAAATACTATCCAGCAATTGAAATACTATGTACTATTAAATTTCTAATAGGAGTACTAGAGTGCTATCTATTTCTAAAGTATCCCCTACTTATAGTACTACAGATAATACTGCATTCTTACTATCTAAAGTATGATCTATCTATAACTGGAAAGTTTTAAAATTAAAAACGAAATATATATATATAACTGTTTAATATTTTATCATTACCTAGTTATTATTTACCTAAGCCTGCTTAACTCTATAAGAAAATAACGAAATAAAGTATATTGAAAGAGCAATTATTTATAATTATATCTAAACAAATATATATTTGGATCTAAGGGTATATTTTATATAGATATATTTTATAATATATATCTAATCACATATATAGTTGGATTTCATATAGATATATTTTATGTATCAATTTCACACTTGAAAATGTCGATAAGCCTTTTTTAATCCTCATATTAATAGAATCACAGCGTCGCACCTTAATTAATAAATTTATAAAGCCCAAAAAAAAAAAAAAAAAAAAAAAAGATATAAAAGTAGAGATAATAAACCTACAAATACGTGCCGAGACAACGATTTTTTTTTTTTTTTTTTCATTTTTAATTTTGATTAAATTGGGATTCAAACTCAAAATAAGTTTTGAATTAATACGAAATTGCATTGCATCATTTCTCTGCAAGCTAAACAACAGAGATTGTAGTATTAGCTAGTAATATATATATAGCTAAATCCACATTTGTGTGTGAGCTCATCGTATAATTGCCGCATTCAGCCGGAACCAAGCTAATCGCGTTGATTTTCATATAATCAGCACTAGATATACAATTCGATTTTGGCTCTAACAAAATACAAAACAAATTCGATTTCCAGACAAAACAAATTCGATTCGATAGACAGTGCCAAGAATGATATAAATAAACGTCAAAGCAAGAATATTGAGTTTTATAATATTTCATTGTGATATATCTTACAGAGCAATGACTTGAACATTGTGAAGAAAGAGTACAATCCACAAACAACGGAATAATGCTTGTTCCCAAACATATAGTTAACGCGTAAGGTATATAGTTTATATGCCTATATTTGTAGAATTATGGAAATCGCTCTAGCTAATCTAGGGTTATTCTGATGAATTTTTATATCTCTTGACTCCAAAAAGATATAGCAAAGAGTTTCTTATATAAGAAGAGAGGCGGCATAATAAAGGCCTATATGCTCTGCTCGCCTCTGCTGAGCGAGCATGCAAATTGATATTGAGCAATCTCTGCGTGGACTTTGTACACATATAGCTGTTGTCGGTTTTTTTGTTTTTTGCACCTCACAACGCAAAACGCCCACAAAGTCGGAACTTTCTTCCACTCGTCTATAGAGATAGTTGTCATATATATCTGTGTGTATATATGTGCGTGTGTGTGTGGGTGTGTGCAACAGTGTTTACCCATAAATTATATCGATGCGGGGTTGTTTGACTGTTCCGTTTGCATTTGCCTTTGTCGATTCTCAGTGTCAATACTCAAATTGAAGCTCTGCTGTTGACAATTTGCTAGCTGCTGTTACTATTTGTGATAATATGCGAATCAGCCAAAGCGCTCCCTTCCCACTACTACAATGACTAGAAGGAGGAAGAAGACGAAGCAGACGAAGTAGTGCCCGGTTTTTATGTCGTTGCATCAATTTAGCGAAATCCAAGCGATATAACAAATATCGTCATTGATTTGGGTTGTTTTTTTCTTGTGCTTTGCTTTCAGTTTTCATTTGTATGCTCGCCTCATGATAACTGATAGGAGTATATACGTCTTCGTATACATACGTATAAACGCCAACTACTTTCAGCTAGGGAGACTAGTGTGAGTATATATTTTTTGGAGTACCGATAGTGGTGTCTAGTAAAACGTTAGTCCCAGCTGATTTGTTTCGCCCTTACTCTATGTCTGGTATAAATTGAAAGTTTTGTTTACTTAAGGTGCTAGAAAGTTGACAACCGAATGCCAAAAATATCTATATAGATACATTCACGACCAACGGATATGATAGGTTGTTTCAAAGCCAAGGTTCTCTTCGCATTACACATCTTCCCCTCCTTATAGATGTGCATATAGCTAGATAGATATTTTTGGGTTTCGTTTGTCAAAATTCCAGCACCTAAAATAATAATCTTTCAGTTATACCAGATATAGTAGGGGCGAAACAAAATATAACTTGAGAGCTACGTTATAGTAGACACTGGTGTAGTAAATCTTCACTAAAGATTGTCTGTGTCTTATATACAGACGTCTATAAATATAGGAAAAATCTATTGAAGAGTTTGACAGCTAATATAAATCATAATTTAACGACTATCCTACTTTTGACATCCATAATGGATTGCAAGTAAATTGTTCTATTCATATTGGTGTTTACCAATATATCATCCCAAAGTAGAACTCAAAAATTGTATGGTAGAGACTCGCTTCTTGAGTTTTACAATAACAATTCGCGAACGCGTATTATGCAGTCGGTGATGCCCAATTGCTATATTCTCTCAGTTGTTTGCTTTTGTGTGTTGTTTTCACTTGATTTTTGTATTCTTTTTTGTATTTTTCGTTTTCTTATCGACAGTGGGGCGATTAACACCTCGGCACGTTGTCGCTAAGGTTCTCAGAAAAGACCGATGGGTATAGCCAAGCGCAAGACTAGACTGAATATCGTATACGAAAGCGCCAATTTAATCAAATATTGGCAAATAAGTTTCGTATATCGCATATATATACATATATCAATATACATATCTATATATACTTATATAGCAGCATATTATTTATAGACCTTTTTTGTCCCCAAAAGCCGGTTTCAATTTGCTGCTCTCGATGATGAAGTCACAGCGAAAACAAACAATGGCCCAAGAACGATATATCTCATTTATTATAATGCTAATTATGGCAGCGTAATCCATAAAAATAGTTTATATATACAATATATGTATATCAGATAAATATACATATACATCAGACATATGATATTTAATTTCTTGTTTATGATCGAAATTTAATGAGATTTGCATTACTAATGAATTTCGGCTGTACATACGCAGGAATATCTTGTGAATATTCAGCGCTCCAATTTGTCATGCAGAGTGAATGCAGAAGAGGAAGAAACTGAACTTTTAGTGTGCATTGAACTCAAATCCCACAGCAAATAAGATAATCTGTCAATGCTTAGTGCTGTTCGAGAGCTCGATAAACAGGCAAAGTATTTGCGATAAGTTCCCAGAAATATAGTGAATCAAGATATTTTCATCAGAGTAATAAAAAATATAGAATACACTAAATATGTATGTATATATAAAATATACCAACTTGAGCAAAATTCATCCATAAAGGTTATTGCTTAGATTTAAAAACTTTCGATAACTCAACTCGATTTTATCGAAAATGTTTGAAACCAAAATTGAGCTGAGTATATATATATATATATATATATATATATGATATGAACATCTTGAAGAGCACTAGAACGCGCCTTATCAATAATAATGTGAATAATGTATGCTCCATCAAGTCAAACATGTCTTCACAACTTAAACAAAATACTTCAATTTCCATTGAGCTCAGAATTAATGGAAAAAGAAACTGCATTCAATAAATATATGTAGATATACAGAAGTCATATTCCCTTCTAAGCACATTCACCCAACTATAAAGACTTCCGTAATTGAATTGAATTCATGGCACAGTTACCAGATCTGTCATAATTATATAATTAAGAGCTGAGCATTGGACTAACTTTTCGCCGCAATTACTTTGTGTAAATGAGTTGAAGTCTCATTTACACACAAATATATCTAATTGCTCAAAGCTATAATTATATATGACTAAGTTTGATACGAAACGAACTCAACGGCTAGTGAGAAATCTTTAGCGAATGCACGACTGTGATATACCCCGACTGGAAAGCGAAACTAAAATAAAACAAGTAAGAAAGCTCTAGTCGAGACTGCTCGACTACGAGATCCCCTGAACCCTTGGAGCAATAGATATTTCAATAATTTTTCGCGACTCTTAGCTTACACAAGAAACACGCACACACACACACAGACAGGCACGTACGCACACACAGGCACACATACACACACACGCATACAGACACACATACACAAACACACACGCATACTCACACAAACGCATACACACACACACATACACACACATACACAAACACATACACACACAAGCACCCACGCATAAACACGCATGGGCTGCACTGTGCGCTTACTATGAGAACTTAACTGCTTAATAACTTTTTTTATGGACGTACGATCTTCATGAAACTTTCAGATTATGATTGTAACATGAATATGCATGTAATTGCCAAAGCACAAGTCTCTAGTATTTGAAATACGCTTTTTACAAAAGTGAGGGTGAGGGGGTGAATTTAAGGGTGGGGGGTAAATGTTAACAAAAACCGAAATTGTATAAATTGCATATAAGCATACATTAAAAATGTGGAGACTCTAGCAATAAAGGTGTAGAAGATATAATTTTATAACTGGTTTTCGATAAGGTTTTTTATCGATAAAAAAAGATCGGGATGAGTTATCGATTTTTAATGATAAACTTGATATGCGCGCTGTAATTACGGACATTTTAAAAGAAATTTGAAGTCTCTAGCTCTTATATCTTCTGAAATCGACGCGTTCATACATACGGACAGACGGACAGACGGACAGACGGACGGACGGACAGACGGACAGACGGACAGACGGACAGACAGACGGACAGGGCCAAATCAACTCAGCTCGTCACCCTGATCAAGAATATATATACTTTGTGGGGTCTGCCACGCCTCCTTCTCCCTGTTACATACATTTCAACAAAACCATTATACCCTGATTTCCCATTTTCAATGGGTTCAGGGTATAAAAATTTGCTATCTACAAACTAAATCAAATGGATTGAGTTAGCGAAGCAATATATAGTCAGTTCGTACTGCGTGTGGTATATGGGAATGTAGAATGTAGTAGAATCCGGTTATAACAACTCCGCTTATAGCGTATGTACGGTTATAGCGACGAAACTTAGACTTATACGGTTATAGCGCCTTCCGGGTCTAACGACGGTCCCTTGAGTGTTGCTATAATCGGATTCTACTGTATATATAGATTATATTTTCATGTCTGTAAGATCGCATGGCTAGCAGAAGACTATATAGAATCAGCTCATTGTCTTCCCCCCAGCTTCTTAGACCTCGCCATGTATCGTCTAACATTTTCACTCAGCCAATCCACCCAAAATACCCATGTGCAATGGGTATCAAAAATAGTCTAGAAAAATGTGTAATTTTTAATTTTTATATTGGACAAAGTTAATTGATATGATAATTTCGGCGCGTTGCTATAAACTTTTAGCATAAACATAAAAAAGCAATAGTAATTAAAGAGTTAGATACAAAAAACAAACAAACAAAAAATGCCAAAACAAACAAATAATAAACAATAAACGAACTAAACAAAATTCTGCACTGCTAAAAAATACCCTGCATTGGCGAAGTTTTGCAAGGGTTTGTTTCAGTTTTAAGAAGTAGACTTAGTAAATTTACTTTAGGTAACTAGCTTAAATAAGCTGAGCAAACAAAGTTTGAAGTAAACTAATCAAATGGATATTGGCAGGTAAATGCGAAAAAAAAGTAGAAGATCGCTGCAAGACTTGCGCTAATTGTTTAGAAGACATGGCCAACTGCAAATGGTCATAATTTGTTTTGGCTATTTGATATGAAATTGATGCTAATACCAGAATCACGAAGCAGACGTTCAATAAACCGAAGACGAGGCAACGGTGCGGACGGACGATGGGCCACAACGGGCAGCACGTGCACAGAAAGCAGTCTACGGCTTAAATGGCTCCGGAAAAGCGTTCGCGGCTGCCAGCGAACTGCATTGAGAGCTGCCTGCATTCAATGTCAGCGATGAACAATGCTCGCTGCTGGCCGTGACGACAACTGTTGCCAATCAGGTTTTAGTTGCAGCAACAACAACAACAGCTAGTTACAGCAATGAACGTGCAGCTGATGCTGCTGCTGCTGTTGCTGCTGCTGCTCCTGCTGATCACGTGACTTTATTGCAACTTGTGTTTTGTTGTTTCCTGCTGCAACTGCTGCTGCTGTTGCTGTTTGTTGCCCCAAAAAAAAAACTTGTTTGCAGTTCAACAGCGTTCACTGACAATTGTTTCTAGCTGCTGTGTGTAATTATATATATATATATAGAGAGAGAGGTATATATATATATATGTCTTTGGATAAATCACATGATTGCGATCATGCGAAGCGCGAGTGAGCCGCCAGTCCGGCCGGCCAAACACCCGCTACGCTGCTGTCCAGCCTTCAATGCTTCATCCGCTCAAGCGTTCAATTCATTTCGAGAGTTCAGTTCGTTATACATATATAATTGTGTGCATATATGTATGTGTACGTCTGTCCGTATATCTGCTCGACATTTTAATTGAAATGTTTGACAGTGGAAAGCAGACCCAGTCACAAGTCACATTCACAGTGACTGCTGCTGTGTGTCCACATAGTGAAATGTACTTCACAGTTAATTGCTTCAATTGCCAACACACACACACACACACACACACACACATAAGCGCGTGCACACACACAGACGCAATAAATTCAATTCAAATTTATTTAACATCGATCTTTGAGACACACAACCCTCCCGCCTCTCTCTCTCTCTCTCTCCTCACCCCTCTCTCTTTTGCTCCCCCTGTTATCCCTATCTAAGGCTATAACAACCAGTTCGTTCCCCAAGCCATTGCCCATTAAACAAAACGCATTTTTCAATTAACGCAAATGAATATGAGCCACAAATGAGAAACAATATAGATTATACATATATACATATATATATATATATATATATATATATATATATGGGGCAGGGGCTGCTCTCAAGTTGAAGGCGATTTTGTTAACAAACTCGTAAAATTACACAAAGCGTAAATTTGCTTTTAATTATGAGAGAGTCGACGAAACATTAATAATTGAACTGTACAAAATGCCATTGAACTTAGCCAGAGCTCAGCTATAGCTAAGAAGATATACAATTGCATTAAACATATGTACATGCATAAATCTGCAGTTTAGATAGTAGCAATAAATCTAGGAGTCTATTTGCAAAAAGCTAATAAACTCTAGATGTTTTGCTTAATCCGATATGTTAGTGGAGTTATCACATATGCTCAAGTATAATTTGTATTGTATAAAGCCATAGTAAAATTATATATACATACATACATTTATTACTTAAAGATTCACAGTCAAAGTTTCGTAAGCCTATTTTGAATGGAACACATGAAACGTTCCATTCAAAATGCATTCACAGGATATAATGGTGTTGTGGCATGTCTGAAGCACCCAAACTAGCTCACATATGCAAAGATTGAGAGTATCTCCTAGTCGAATACTCCCAACTAGACGACCTTTGTTCATATACGCAACGATTTAGGGTGTCTCTTAATCGGGCATTTTCAAGGAGAACACTCTTGTTCACATATGAAACAATTAAGGGTATCTCCTAGTCGGTCATTCTCAACTAGTGGACTGACTTGTTTACATATGCAAAGATTCAGGGTATCTCCTAGTCGAATACTCCCAACTAAACCACTCTTGTTCATATATGCAACAATTTAGGGTATCTCTTAGTCGAGCATTCTCAAGGAGAGCACTCTACTTCACATGTGCAAAGATTTAGGGTCATTCTCAACAAGAGGACTTTGCCTTGTTTACATATGCAAAGATTCAGGGTATCTCCTATTCGAATACTCCCAACTAAAGCACTCTTGTTCACATATGCAACAATTTAGGGTATCTCCTAGTCGAGCATTCTCAAGGAGAGCCCTCTACGTCTCATATGCAAAGATTTAGGGTATCTCCTAGTCGGTCATTCTCAACTAGTGGACTGACTTGTTTGCATCTGCAAAGATTCAGGGTATCTCCTAGTCGAATACTCCCAACTAAACCACTCTTGTTCATATATGCAACAATTTAGGGTATCTCTTAGTCGAGCATTCTCAAGGAGAGCACTCTACTTCACATATGCAAAGATTTAGGGTCATTCTCAACAAGAGGACTTTGCCTTGTTTACATATGCAAAGATTCAGGGTATCTCCTATTCGAATACTCCCAACTAAAGCACTCTTGTTCACATATGCAACAATTTAGGGTATCTCCTAGTCGAGCATTCTCAAGGAGAGCCCTCTACGTCTCATATGCAAAGATTTAGGGTATCTCCTAGTCGGTCATTCTCAACTAGTGGACTGACTTGTTTGCATCTGCAAAGATTCAGGGTATCTCCTAGTCGAATACTCCCAACTAAACCACTCTTGTTCATATATGCAACAATTTAGGGTATCTCTTAGTCCAGCATTCTCAAGGAGAGCACTCTACTTCACATATGCAAAGATTTAGGGAATTTTCAACTAGTGGACTGACTTGTTTATATATGCAACGATTCCTTGTATCTCCTAGTCGTATACCCCCGCTAGTCGAGCATTCTTAACTGGAGAATTCTGAATCGTTTACAGATGCAAAGATTCAGAGTATCTCCTAGTCGAATACTCTCAACTAAACCACCCTTGTTCACATATGCAACAATTTGGGGTATCTCCTAGTCGAGCATTCTCAAGGAGAGCCCTCTACTTCACATATGCAAAGATTGAGGGTATCCTCTAGTCGGTCATTCTCAACAAGAGGACTTTGCCTTGTTTACATATGCAACGATTCAGGGTATCTCCTAGTCGTATACCCCCGCTAGTAGAGCATTCTTAACTGAAGAATTCTGACTCGTTTACATATGCAAAGATTCAGAGTATCTCCTAGTCGAATACTCCCAACTAAAGCACTCTTGTTCACATATGCAACAATTTAGGGTATCCCCTAGCATTCTCAAGGAGAGCCCTCTACTTCACATATGCAAAGATTGAGGGTATCCCCTAGTCGGTCATTCTCAACAAGAGGTCTCTGCATTAATAAACTAGTATTTCACACTGCTGAATGAAGAATTTAGTTTTCCACTTGATAAATACCAACAAAAATATGTTACAATTACTGTTGCTAGCGCAACTTCAGTGAACCGCAAGTTCGAGAAGAGAATGGACGCTTGCATCCATCCCCAATTACGCATGGTAGCAGAGTTTTGAATGATGGAATACGTCAGAAAATTAAATTCCACACATTGGAGCAAAGGCCAGAGTGGAGCAGAGGGCGACACTAGGTGTGCCAGCTTTACTGCTTTTACTCGGAACGAAGCGCTCTCTAAAATTAAAATAAAATAATAAAAACAACAAAAACGGAAACCATCGCAAGTTAAAAGAAAAAAACAAAATAGAAAAAAGAAAAAAACAGCACAAAATATGTCACGCAAAAGTTAATGGGAAATCAATAGAACAAAAACAAAAGCAATGGCAATGACAATGACGATGACGATGACGACCACGGCGATGGCAATGGCGACGACAACGACGTCGAGGACACGAACAGCCAAATGTCTGTGGTTCATTGAAGCTTGATTTACGACGGTCACCAGACGACAGCGGCAACATCTAGGAGGAAAGCACCTAAAACTTCCGAGCCGAAACGAATCGGGTCGAGACAAGACGAGTCGAGTTGAGCTGACGACGTCATTTTTCCGTCTGTAGCTCTTCCTCACACCCAGACTTAAAATAGCTGGCGACGTCATCATGCCAAAAAAAAAAAAAAAAAAAAAAAAGAAAAAAAAAACGAAAAAAAAATTCCAAATAAAAACAAATATAAAAATAAATAAATAAATTGATAACGACAATTGTCACGCAATTATCAAAGTGTCTGCGACGCGAACGACAAATGCTCATATCTTGAACGGAGACACAAGCCAATAATTAGAAAAAATAAATAAAATATATAGAGAGAGAGAGCGCTTTACATTCCGTCAGGCACGACGCTTGCTCGTGCGCGTAACTGAACTTTGACCCAACGTTAACTGACCTGTCAGACGCGGGCACTTGATAAGTATTCTAATTCCAAAATATATTTATATAAATAGAATAAGGAATGCAATCCAATTATATTTAAGCTCGATATACGATGTTTAGTTACGATATTCGATATATAAGATATGGATATTTAATTACCACATCTGATATCTGATCTAAAATTTACGATATTCATCTACGATAATACAACTTTAGCGTAATTCAACTGTAATATACTAAACTTAATTATCTATCAATATATACGATATACGACATCCTAGATATCTACGATTTGAGATATCTACGATATTAGATGTCCAAGATGTTAGATAATAGATATCCATGATAAAGATATCTACGATATTTTAGATATCTATGCTCTAAATCTGCATTCTAGATCTACGATACAAGATTTCTATTATATTATTATATACGATATTACTACATTCAATATCTACGATAGACATCTAAGTTATTAGATGTCTACATTTTGAGATATCTACGATATTAGATGTCTAAGATGTAAGATATCTACAATAACAGATATCCATGATAAAGATATCTATATTCTAAATCTACGATATTACTATATTCAAATTATGTACATTATTTATTTATAATATCCTATATTTAAGATAACAATCTTATATATTGATCTATATATGTGCGTGTATTTTATTAAATCTGTTAGATGCACATTTTAGGGCCTAACAAATCAAATAGCTTTGATAGATGAGCGTTAGCTTAGCCTTCAAATTGAAAGTTCGCAGAAACAAAACTTAACCTAAAAGGTACGATACGATGGACAAAATAATAATCAATCAAATGTTAAGAAAAGCTCAAAATTTATATTATTATTGACGGTCTATCTATATTTTCAACTATTTCACTGTGATCCATAGCAAACTCAGCTTCTTGAGATCGATAATTCCATCTGGATCCCCTTACATAGTATTGTAATATTGTATATGTAATGGGATCTAGATGGAACTATAGACCTCCAGCAGCAGACCCTGTTATGGGAACATATATAGATCGTCAATAATCATATATATACATACACATCAGTTATACATATATAATATATAAGGTTTGCTTTATATAAATGCTTTGTTTAAAATATTTAGCAAAACTCATATTTAGTATATAGGTATGTATGTATTATATTGTGATTTATGTGAGCTGCTAAATCTACCAATTTGCCAGAAAACTTGCCTGACCGGCAAATACCCCATACCAAAATTGAAATTTATAGTTTATACTATATATTCAGTTTAGGTATAATGCCGATGCCGTCAAATAACTCGAAATATATGTATATATATAAGTATATGTATGTATATACATAAGTTATAAGTTATATATGTATATAGCTCGCTTTTTTTTATCGATTTGAGCTGTGCTGCAAGCGAACATCCAAATATCACGTTAATTTCACGCAAGTGCTCACAGCGACTAGCTGTAAATTGGATTGGAAAATATTGCACAAATGTTTACAAATAATAAAAAATATAGTAGTAGTTGTGCACACACACACACACAGAGACACTACAAAGTCGCACCCTTTTGAACAGCTAGGACAAGGAAGGGGTGTTCGGTGCGTGTTTGTTGTTGGTCAATAAATATAAATCTAAAGCTGATTTAGAGCATTTGCGGCTCAGCGATTAACGAACGAACCGATTTTTGTTTGACTTTTGATGTTTTGCGCTAAAAAAAAAAAAAGAAAGAAAACCTGACAGGCAAATATATAGCTACATATACAAATATATACATACACATATATATATGCTAATGTATTTGCATAATCAATGGAAGAACGACTGTGAATCGAATGAGTCAATGTTTTGGACAACAAATCATCAACAACAACAATAATAGAAAAACACTTCAAACATTTGTAATGGAAAAGTCGAACGATGATGTTGATAATGATAAGCTCATACAAATTATACAGTAATGAGATTAGCTGCCTCAGATAAGAGACTATATAAAATCGTTGTGAATGTAGAACCTCACTTATGTGCCACTGTACAAGCAGATTATCATCGGAACAGTTCTGATCAGGCCTTGAAATACAAATGATAATAATAATTAAAATAATCAAATTATATATTATTGTAATGTTCAGATGTATAAATTGGTTAAGAGATCATCGGATGGATTCAGATTAGGATAAACAACTCCAACAATAGAGCTTTCTCTATATATCAAAGCGTTGCTATCCATATCCATATATAAACACAAATCCATGATTTGCATCGATATAAATGATATAAGACTAATACTAATATATACCAAAATGAAATGTATAATATAAACACTCGTATACGATAGAAGTAAAGCCGTATATAAGGTAATACAATAGAAGTAGATCGTCTTATATATATGCAATCCTATTATTATTGGATATAGCTGATACAGACAACCTACTACAGCAGAGTCAAGTCTTTGCAAGTATATAAACAATTTATACTCTGATATATAGACACAACTGTAGACAAAGATATAGATAATTTATACTCTGTTATATAGATATAGCTATAGACAGTCCACAATGTTATATACTCAACTGTAGACTAGAATATAGATGTAGTATACTCCATATATACAACTCTATATAGACTCAACTGAAGGCTGTTATTGGAACTGTGATTAATACACTCAACTGTCTATATACGCTCTCCAATCAGAGATCATTAAAATTCCTAGCATACAAACAGATCTTAATGCGAGATATTATCCAAATACTACCTACATGTATAGCACAATCTATATATACAACACATTCACATATCTGGTGCGATAAGCTAACTGAGTTGGTGCGAATCAATTTTTGCCATGTCGCGATCACATGCGATTTGACAAAATCAAAGTGCGCCCAATTATAGAAACCCCTTAAACTCGATCGCTAGGCAACAAACTAGCTGCTGCTCGGGCCGTATTCCTATTGCTATTGGCTACGGGCTGCTATGGCCATATCTATTGGTATTTAGGGAGCGTGTGTTTATTCTGACATTACGCGAGCGCGTGTTGCTTTCTAGTTTCAATTATGATTGGTGATAATTCAATTATCGAGCAATTAACGTTTTGAATGAAGCGCCCATAAACATCTAACACTAATTTTACGAATTCCAGGCCGTGGCTCTGCGCCGGCAAGGTGAGGAGAGGTGGCTGTTGCCTCGACGGGAGTGAAATGAAAAGCAATACACGCGAATGCTAGAATCAATAACAGCCATAATCAATAAATAATCGTTGCAAAGTCACAAATAAAGCACTTCACGAATTATTATCACCGTTATCATCATCATCATCATCATTATAAGCATCGATAAATATATATATGATATATTTCAAGCACCTGTTTTAAGGTGGAAAACAACAAGAAATTTTTCACTCAATAAATTGGCTGAGAAATGGGATCTATAGATAATAAAACTAGAATGGAATCGACTCTCTTTGATTTAGGAACAATAAGAAACGGCTTATATAACCGCTTTCAATATAAGGCTTCTCACTGATGGCGAAGTCTTACAATAGATAATATGCATTAGAGATTTAACCGTTCAAGTGCTTAGAATTCATGAGATTCTTTACTGAGCGGATAAATGCAGATCTCAAATTGAATTTCATATCGAATAAATTATCGGCAGATAAATGAAATATTCATTGGGCAAACAGCTGAGAGAGTTTCAATGGTGGCTCGAAAATGGAGCGCGTGAATATAAAACTAAATATCCAGTTGAATACAAATGAATTCACTGTCTGAGGGTAGGGCATGGAGTGTGCTGCTGGTGGGTCTGAAGGTTTCGACCCGAAACATCGTTGCCCTCATTTTATTTTTCTCAATGTACTTTTTGGAACAGTGGAATCATTAGCCTGCTGCATGATACGCGAGTGAAGGCTCTTTGTGTTGAGGGGGATTGACAAGTGACAAAATTTCAAGTGCATTGACACATATATCACATTGGTATTACAGAAAAATTGACATTAGCTGGTTATACGTAATAGTGTGCTACGGTATAGGCATAGAGATAAGTTCTCTCTCTACTTACCTGGCCCTGCCTTATCGTACTTACGGCGCGGCTGCGCTGCTGCCGCTGCCGCTGCTGCTGCTGCTGCTGATAGTGAGTCGAAATATGATGACGTTGCCATTGACGATCGCATTGAATTCGCATTTTTGCTGATTATCAATTGTTTGGCCGATAAATCACGCGGCTGGGCGCACCCGATTAGCTCCTACAAATTGGCCAATATAATAAGCGGGCTAAGGTCATATATTATAGACTAGCGTCAATCGGTAGGTCTTATCCATGGCTTCCTTAGCCCAGTGCATCTGTCATAAAGTTGGTAATTAATAACTTATTAATCAATAATAATGAGCTGACGACTTACCCAGGTGATACAAATGCTTGTCTTGCTATTAGGAAAATAATTATTGCAGATATATTAATGTAAATGCATCAGTCATCAGACTGTTTGCTAAGCAATCATTATCAGTCAATGAGTCAATCAGTTCATAAATATGCAAGTTCATCAGTCAATCATTAAGTCAATCAGTGCGTAGAAACTGTCTAACACATGCTGTTCAATCAGTTTGTCTGTCAATCAAGCAGTCAATTAATGAAGCAGTAAAGTCATCAGTCTTCTACATATTGGTTAGTCAGCGCATCAGTCAATCGGGCAAATGACATTGTGTTATATATGATTTTCAATCAGTCGGTCAGACATACTAGATAGTGAATCAATCAATAAACATTGTAAAATCAGTCAGTCAATCATTTAATTATTTACCGATCAATCAGTATAAATTGTACTTAATCCCCCTGTCAATCAGCAAGTCTTTTAAGCCAGCCAAACATTCAATCAAAAGAAAATTTAATTAAATGTATTAGTTAGCTGTTCAATTAGTTAGTCAATCCATCAATAGACTAAGCCATCAATCATTACTAACTGTTTTACATATACTGTTCAATCTATCAATCAGTCAACAACCTTGACTGAACTATATGTAAACATATTATTCATAGCCAAAAGAAGCATCAAAAGCGATAAACAGTTTCACTCAATCATTCACAATATGACTTTAAATATATAATCAATCATATATACATCAGTCAATCATGAAGATCATAATGTATAAATATTTATATTTAAAAGTAAGGTAAAGTTAGCCTCCATCATTGGCTATAACTTAATATAGAAGTCATATAAAATTGCTTATAATTTGTCAACTCTTTATCGTCCGTCCATTTCTGATACCTGAAGCATAGCATCTCGCTCACCTGTGAATCTCCCGCTCTCTCGTTCTCTCTCTGCATATGCCTAAGCGCCAGCTTTGTTTGGGTACAGGCATAGGCACCGGTGCTATCAATTTGAGACCGGAACCTTCAATAGCTGTTCAGATAACGCATTTCGCTCGAAAGAACTTTTGCTTCAGTGCTCTTATATAAGAGCTTAGTGCATGTCACTCACTTAAAGCGCCCCTCTAGCTGCAAGGTTGTGTAGCCTCTAGTTAGTTAATGCTTGAAGAGATAACAGTTGGTAAAGTCCATTTACTTCTTGCTTACAGTTGGCGACTCGCTCGATTGAGCCGTCCTTTGGCCTGCTGTTTGGGGACACGCTGCGCGATCTCAATGTGGGCACCACTGGAGCCGCTGTCATCATCAGCACGATGGACGTGTGCATGAACTTCTCGGGCCTGTTTGTGGGGCCGCTGCTGAAGGAGTTCTCCTACCGCAAGGTGGCCATCGCTGGCTCCCTGCTGTGCGGCCTGGGCCTGGCCCTGACCTCGCCGGCAACGACAATGGCGCACATTCTGAGCACGTACAGTGTGATCAACGGCATCGGCGTCGGGCTGTCCACGTCGGCGGCGTTTGTGGCACTCAATCATTACTTCAAGCATAAGCGCGGCCAGGCGGTGGGCCTCTCCATGGCGGGCACGGCGATGGGCATGCTGATAATGCCGCAACTGGTGCGAATCCTGCTGGAAGCGTATGGTTTTCGTGGTGCGGTCCTCTTGCTGTCGGGCGTGGCGCTGAACGCAATTGTCGGCTCGGTGCTGCTGCAGCCCGTCAAGTGGCACATGAAGGAGGAGTTCGATGACGAGGAATTGATGTGCATCTCGGCGCTGCCGACGCCGCAGCCGCAGCTGACGGCCGGCACTGGCGCAGCAGCGAATCCGGCGCCCACCTTCAATGTGATCAAAGAGGATGGCAACGAGGAGGATGCGCTGCCAGAGCTGAATACGCTGCTCTTCAACAAGCATCACCATCAGCACGGCCATCCGTCGATGCGCAAGAACTACTCGGAAATGGCCATGAACACGATGAACGGCTCCAGACTGGGCCTGACCAAGCGGCCGACCTTTCCGCGCATCATGTCCCTGGCTGGTGTGCAGTCCGCGGACGTGGGCAGCGGCAGCGGCGGCTATCCCTCACAGGCGGAGATCAATACGACGCAGCTGCGCTGCCGCAAGGCGTCCGTCACCTCGAATCTGTCCTACATGGACTTCACCGGCTCCATACTCCAGGTGCATCTGAATACCGGCGACGATGAGTTCGAGCGGAATGATCTGGAGCTGCGACGCGTTGGCACCGCCACCGGCAGCATCCTGGGCGGACATCGTGACAGCTTCATCAAAATGAAACCCACCGAGCTGGAGAAACAGCAGACCGAACTCGCCGACGAGGAGGCCAAGAAGAATGCCAAGAAGCCGGGCTTCTGGCGTCGTTTTGCCGATCTGCTCGACATTGCCATGCTCAAGGACAAGATGTTTCTCAATCTGCTGTTCGGCCTGTCCATCTTTTACGTGGCCGAGATGAACTTCAAAATGGTGACGCCCTTCTTCTTTGCCAACTTGGGCTACTCCAAGGCGGATGTGGCCTACTGTCTATCGATAACAGCCATCACGGACATCGCAGCGCGTATCGTACTGCCGCCCATCTTCGACAGGACCACGATCAGGAAACGCACCATCTTCCTGATCTCGATCATCTTTGTGGCCATCACGCGCTCCAGTAAGTATAGATTGGAGGCCAGTCCATTCATCATCCATCATCCATCTAATGTTTATATTTGCCTTGCAGTTATGGCAGAGCAAACGGATTGGACACAGCTCATGGTCTGGCTATCGATTTGCGGCTTTTTCCGTGGCTCGGCGCTGAGCAACTTCACGCTGACCGTCTCCGAGTATTGTTCGCTGGAAAAGCTGCCCTCGGCCTTTGGCTGGCATCTGGTGGGCAAGGCGTTGTTTGTCATCAGCTTCGGGCCACTGATTGGTGAGATCTATAAGATTGTATATAACATCAATTTGTTTATAACTAATTAACTAATTGATTGATTTCAGGTTTGATTCGTGATCTTACCGAGAGCTATCCCATTTGCATTCACGCGCAGAGCGTTTGCATTATGATCTGCGCCGTCGCCTGGGGCATTGAGTATTTGGTGGAGTTTATCCAGTCGCGTCGCCGCACCGCCGATGTGGCACAGGAGGGCGCAGCTGAAGCAAGCGGAGCAGCTGGCACAGCGTCAGCGTCAGCGCCAGCCGGCCAGGATGTCAAGCTGTAATATGAAGGCCAAAGATCAAGAGAGAATTAACAGAGATGCAGAATGAAAACAGCAACAATATAAGAAAAACTCATCAAATGCAAACTACTTAATACTTACTTAACATATACATAGATACTTAATAAAAGTACGTCTTTGCGGGCTATTTACAGAGAGTGTTAGCTGACCTAACTAACTACACAAAATACTAAATAGCCCAAGAAAAAAAATAATAATAATAATTAAAACATAATAATAATATAGCAATTGCACTGTGTAACCCTCTCCTCTAACTGTATTAAACTCTCATTTGCCAGTCTACTATATATATACATATATATATATATGTGTGTAAAGTTCGTTCCACTTGAGATCTGTTAGTGGAACGAGCTTTAACATCATTCATACCTATTAGTCTCTATTATTATTTTATCAACTCTTTTTTTTTTTTTTGTTTACTTATTGTATGAACTTGTATGTGATAGTTCAAAGATAGCTTGTAAGTTAGAACGTAAAGCGAGCATATTTTACAATGTACACAAAAATAAAGCTGTACAATATTAATATGAACAAAAGGCATTAAAAAACAAAAAAACAACGACAACAAATCAAACCAACAATAAATGAAAAACTGGCTTTAAAATTGATATACAAATATACATGTTTATATATACTTTTGAAACGACCACGGAACACACCAACATGAGCTACCTAAAAATATATCTACATAAAACCAATATATACATATAAATATATACTTTACCTAACTATAGAAAAGAGCTAAAAACACACTTAAACTGGAAATGGAATTGTTTTACCAATTTACACCTGATTCATATGCCTATTTATAGAAACATTTACAAACATATACACGAACCAGAAGCCAAGTTAAATGAACTGAGTTAACAAAATAAAGTTATATTGAAACAGGATTTATACATATACACCTAAACACACTTCTCCCAGACAAATTTGCTGGCAGCTGTGAAGGTTAACTAAACTTGCAAATGCCAATGAGAGACAAAGAGAGAGGAAAGAGAAGGCAAGTAGGAGAGTTAGTTAGTGAGACAGAGAGATGGATAGAACAAGGTACTGACGAATGGAGATGGAGATATAGAGAGAAGGAAATAAAGGCAAGGAAGAGATAGTTACAGAAATGTATTTTAGAAGAAATATACAACTATACAGAGACAGAGAGAATGAAAGAAATTTAGGGAGAGATATATGTAAATTTTATATAATAAAAGTAGAAATCGGAGATGCACATAGAGAGAGGGAAGAAGTGACATAAAATCAGAAATATAATTGCAGATACAGAAAGACAAAAAGAAACAAGGATATATATATAGAGAGAGGGAGAGAAAGAGAGAGAATAAAGAGAGAGAGGGTAGAGAAAGAGGGGTGTGGGAGAGAGAGAGGGTAGTGAAAGAGGGGGGGGGGGGAGAGAGAGAGAGAGAGTAGAGAAAGAGGGAGAGAGAGCGAGAGAGAGAGGGAGATAAACATATATACAGAGAAAGACAGTACACTATAGATAAAGAGAGAGATATAAATAATAGAAATAGAAATAAAAAGTTGGAAAAGAACAAAATTTATAGAGGGGGAATGAAAGAGATATTGAACAATAGAGAAATGATACAAGAGGGAGAGAACCAACAAGAGATAGAGAAGGCGATAAGAGAGAAGGAGTTACACAATGAGAGCGAAAAAGTGGGCGTAACCATCATCTATCGGAGTGCAGCCTAACCGAGTTACAATGAGATAGACAAAGGATACAGTGAGATAGAAGAGAAGGATGGAAAGAGATAATGGCATACAATATATATTAAATTGAATGAAAATAACCCACCAGAAGCGAGCAACAAAATGTTAACTACAAATATATATATATATATATATATATATATATATATGCATCTGTATTAGGTTCTCCATTTAGCCAATAAATTGCCAGACAACTAACATGCAACACGATAAGTACACCTACACAGGTGTGTATGTGTATAGCTGTGCCTAAACAAATGCTTTGCTGGACATGAAATAATGCCTTATTGTAAGATATATATAAATCGAGAAAAACAATGACAAGAAACATGATAAAAGAACAACGGAAAGCAATAAATGCTGCTTAAGTATATAGAAAATGCCATGACCAAAAAGCATACTGTTCAGATTGGGCTACAACAATATAGTATATATGGCAGCTATATGCCACGCCCACACTAACACAAAACATTGAAATGATTTAATCCATTAGGAAACTCACAAAACAGTATGTACTTAAAAACTTGAAAGGAATATGTTGTGTGTAGTATATAAAACCCGATTTTTTTTTATGAATATATATATATATATGTACATGTATGTATGTATATAACTAACATATATGATATGTATTACTGTATACTTGTTTAGAAATATAGTAACTATATTTAGAGAAACAGTGTTATCTTTTGGATATGCATTGACGATATTGCCTTATACATAACATATATACAATATAAATAAATATATATGTATATATAACTAGATGATATATTATCAAATTTAAATAAAGTGATATAATAACAGACGACAGTTTCAATTGGGGCAATTGGTATCTCCTAGTCGGATATAAATGATTTTATACTCAGGCAGATATCGGTGCCGGTATCTCCCAGTCGAGCAGTCGAGCAGTCGCACGACCCCGCACAGTTGAAGGCCGTTTGAAATAGAAAAGCAAATTGTAAGCGATAATGGTGGTTCCGTAAAATCAACTCGATTGTAAAGCAATCACTGTCTCTTTCCATATGGCAAATATGACGAACTTGATAATGATAATGATAATGATAATTATTACATGGCAGAGATCTCGGGCACAGTCGGTTGCCGGCCATAAAATTGGCGAGCAAACCAACCAAGAGAGTACGTCTGGCTAAAAAGTGCCCCTAATGCGTGAAGAATAAATTTAAATTGGTATAAATTATACGCCCGTTAGTCTCCAGCGACATTTCTAGTGAGGAAAGAGGCTTCAGGCTCCATGCACTTGTTATAAATCTCACGGGGATTTCAGAGAGATGGCACTTTATCTAAACAACCAGACCGAACGCTGTTGGCACTGTAAATAGTTGACTGATAACGGAAAATATTCTAAATGATAGCTGATGATTGTTGATACCAAGAATTCTTGGAGCTGTAATTGCATGTTTTGCCAGAAAGAAAACAACAAGAGCGTTGTTAGGGGAGAAACACGCGACCGGGAGATACCCTGTAATATTTAGAGAGCTGTCTATTTTAGCGGAGAGGAGGTATCCAAACTCGGATGCTAATATATTCATTTTAGGAACCTATATAAATAAAGTAGAAGTCTACATGACTTGGGGTATATATTATATCTGTTTATTGATACCAAAATGGGAGTTATTGAAAAGAAATCAAAAGCTCGTACTACGCATTGTACAAGATCCCCAAGCTCTCATAGACGAGAGCATGGTAAAGTCCATTAAGTCTATATAATCTTATAAGAATACAAACACTTTATTTGGGGCTCTACCACTTCGCCTCCACTCACTCTCTCAGAACCATTATACCCCAACTCGGCGTTTTCAATGAGTCCGGGGTATAGAGAATACCGTGTGGACCGATGGTAAATAAAAGGTAGATCCCATCTGAAAGAGACTACTCTATGTGAATGGGGCTTGCCACGGAAGTTTTGACACGGCCATCACAGTGTAAGGTGCTGTCCAAGCATCCATAGAGGAGGCACACTTTTAGCTGGCCCTAATCTAATCTTCCTTCAGTTTTTATGGCTTAAACTAGCATCACAATTCAAACTAATTGCTACTGTCAGCCGTCAGCAGTCAGATGCTGATGATTAATAGGCAAACGGATGATGAGATCTTCAATCTAGTCCCGGCGCGATTCACTTACCGGACGACTTCCGAGCAGCTAAGATGACTGCAGCAGCACCGACAGCACCGACAGCTCAATCCAAATCCTATCAATGGGTAGCCCCTGATGGCGGCTGGGGCATACTCGTCTGCATTGGCATGGCGCTGCCATTCGTAAGTGTAGACTGCACATAGAAGAGAGGAGAGTTATATAGTATATATATTATATTTAGTACATGTATAAGTATACCTCTCTCTCTCTCTATAAATATCTATATATCTATCAATATTGATCTGATCCATGTGCGGCGCTTTCTTACAGATCAGCGGCCTGGCAGCGTTGCCCTCGTTTGGCCTAATCTTTGGCGACTTCCTGAAGAGCATCGGCGCCGAGACGAGCGCCATTGCCATCATAACCAGCTCATTCTTTTGCTCGCTGAGCTTTGCGGGTCTCTTCTCCGGCTCGCTGTTCCGAAAGTTTGGCATGCGGCCCGTGGGCTTGGCCGGTGGCATCCTTTACTTTGTGGGCACGGGCATGCAGGTGTTTGCCAATACAACGCTGCAGCTGACCTTCGCATTCAGTTTGTTGCAGGGCACCGGATTCGGCCTAATCATTCCCACCAGCTATACGTCGTTTAACAACTATTTCGTGAAGAATCGCGTCATGTGGATGAGCTTCGCCCAGTCGCTGATTGGCCTCGGCTCGATGGTCTATCCCATTCTGATGCAGATGCTGATGCAGACGTACGGCTTCCGTGGCTGCCTCCTGGTGCTCACGGGCATCAATGCGCACGCCGTGCTGGGCATGCTGCTCATGCATCCCGTCGAGTGGCATATGCGGCGCGTGCCTGTCGAGGAGGAGGCACAGCAGCTGCAGCCTATTGTTCAGCCAACGGTCGTGGTGCACATTCAGCCAGAGACGCCACTGACACCGATACCAGAACTCGACTTTGGGCCAAAGACAAATGGCGGGGCTGCGGCGGTTCCCGATTCATTGCCAGTTTCGCGTTTGGGCTCACGTCGTGTCTCGCACGTGGACGAGCACATGCTGAAGCTAATTTCCAGTCGCTCCTCCAGCATCACCAGTCTGGGCAACTGGTCGGGCCCAATAGTTGTCACCGATGCGTCTCCACAGATGCAGCACAGCCTGCAGGCATCGCGACGCCATTCCATTGTCAGCGACCCCATTGTCAACGCTCCGAATCCGATGGCTAATGCATCCGATGGCAGTGCTGTGGTCAAGCGAAGCTGCTGGGGCACCATTGCCGATTTCCTCGATCTGCCGCTCCTCAAGCAACCCATCTACGTTAACATCGTGCTGGGCATCACGTTCGCTCTATACTCGGACATCGCCTTCTTCACCATACACCCGTCTTATCTGTTTGAACTGGGTTACAGCAAGGTAGGTTATATTAATATAGTTGTATTAGTAAGTCATAGTATATTAAATAATTGCATAAGCTCGAGTTGAATTGGAATTCTCGTCATTCTATCATCTTTGAAGTCACGCCATATTATTTTTTCATCCTCCTACGTTACCAATATGACTTCACCTAACCTCAACATCAAGAACTCCGTTCATAATCTAATTGTATTAAATTCACTGCCCACCATTTTGATTCTTTGCTTCATCCCTCTCTGCATTAGCATGTCAAGCAATGCTATATTTCTTTCTCATACTCCTTCATATGCAACTGCGACTAACCTAAAACACAAAAACTTCTTCACTGATTTGACTGTACTAAATTCAATTTTAATTATTAATTTTACTTAAGCACGATTCTTGAACTGTTCACAATTATTAATCTTAGCTATCACGCATGCTTTTTATATATTTCGCAATTCCTTCTGCCCTATAAGTACACGTAATCTCAATTAACTCACGAATGTACAAGGCAATGATGTGCGCCATATTAATTCCTTGCTTTGCTTTGCATTCACATACTATCCACTTACTATGCATACACACGTATGCATGTGAAGCAACACCATGATCTTTTCTTTCTCCTTCTTTTTCTCTCCTTCCGTTATACATACGAACGTCCACACGTGTTTGCAAATTCCAAATTTTAACTTGCTTATGTACTTCGTTTTTCAGTCTCCTTTATGCCTTCCCCTATGTATGCATACACACGAATGTGTAGAGCTATCCACCATTTTGATTCTTTCCTTTCACGCGTTCTCCTTGTATACTTTTACATTTACTATGCATACACACATATGCATGTGAAGCAACATCATGATATTTTCTTTCTCCTTCTTTTTCTCTCCTTTCGTTATAAACACGAACGTCGCCACGTGCTTGCAAATTCCAAATTCTAACTTGCTTATGTACTTCGTTTTTCAGTCTCCTTTCTGCCTTCCCCTATGTATGCATACACACGAATGTGTAGAGCTATCCACAATCTTGATTCTCTCCTTTAACGCGTTCTCCTAATATACTTGTCACACACACATACATATACATCATTTGCACTTATTGAAGCAACGCCATATTGGTTTTTCGTTCCCCTTCATATGCCATTTCGCCTTGACTTAAATTCAGTTTAACATGCGCAGAAATGTCTAGAGCTGTTCGCAAATTTTCTTCTAATAAAATGAATGCACTTTTTTGAATTTGTAGGCTGGCCGCAATTTGTGTTGTGCTTTGTTAAATTTAATTTTATAAAATAATATAATATATTTAATCAGAAAATGCACCGTTTATACTTACATTTTCTTCTACATAACTTCACTTAATAAAAATTTAATTATATTTAATTTACTTTTTTACTTTCTAATTTTTACAGCTGTTCGCATAATTTATTACACTAGACTCACTTTTATTTAAGCTATTTTAAGTATTTACTGTCACGCATGCGCACTTATATGCCTGCCTTACATTATCCTACATCACTAACTACTAACTACTAATTTGATTTTATTAAAAATCATTTTTATTTACTCGCATGTGTCATCTTGATTCTGCATTTATTATACTCGATTTTCAATTTTTTTATTTTACTAAACTTCACAACCTCACACTTCAAGCACTCCTTTACGACTAGCTTGATTGCATTGAGTAAATTTACTTTTCTATGCTAGCAGAGCTGTCTGCCATCTTGGTTCTGCACTTTATATATTCGATTTGTCATTTTTCTACTCAACTTCCCACAACCACAAACGTAAAGCATTCCATTGCATATATGTGCATATATGTACTTGCTATCCTCCATTTTTATTCTGTACCTTATATACTTTATTTTTTCACACCTAACAAGGAATTTCTTTACTTATTTGAATGTATTAAATTCTATTTTTTTTTTTTTTATAATTTTGCTTTTTCTTCCACTTTTATTTACTCTCGAATGCTGCTTGCATATTTTATTATACTATGTTCACTTTATTTCATCTATTTTAAAAATTTACTGTTACGCGTGCGCACTTTATATGCTTATAGGCTTTCATTATCCTACATTGCTTCACATAACCTTACACGTCAAGCATTTCTTTACTACCAATTTGATTTTATATTTTATTTACCTTGAATGTGAAGAGCTGTCCGCCATCTCGATTTTTTATTTACTATACTTGAGTTTTAATTTCATTTCTATACATACAAAACTTCACATAACCTCAAACGTCAAGCATTCCTTTGCTACTAATTTGATTTTTTTAAATTCACTTTTATAAATTCGCATGTGTCGAGCTTTCCGCCATCTTGATTCTGCATAATATATACTCGATTTTTCATTTTCCTACATAGCTTTACCTAACGAAGAACTCCTTCACTAATTTTTATGGATTATTCACTTTATTTACTCTCGAATGTTCAGAGCTATTCGCATATTTTATTATACTATGTTCACTTTATTTAAGCTATTTCAAAAATTTACTGCCACGCGTGCGCACTTTATAGGCTTACCTTTCATTGTTCTACATCACTTCACATAACCTTACACGTCAAACATTTCTTTACTACTAATTTGATTTTATTACATTCACTTTTATATACTCCTGAATGTGAAGAGCTGTCCGCCATCTTTGTTCTGCATTTATTATACTCGACTTATTTTATTTTTTATTTTACTAAGCTTCACAACCTCACACTTCAAGCACTCCTTTACGACTAATTTGATTGTATTGAGTACATGTACTTTTCTATGCTAGCAGAGCTGTCCGCCATTTTGATTTTGTACTTTATACACTCGATTTGTGATTTTTCTACTCTTCACACAACCTCAAACGTCAAGTATTCCTTTACTTACATATGTGTGTATGTATTAAGTCACTGCTATGTATGTGTGGTACTCGCTGTCCGCCATTTTTATTCTGCACTTCATAAACTTGCTTTTTTCCTACCTGCCTACAAAGAAATCTTTCACTAATTTTTATTCTATTAAATTCACTCGCATATTTTTAGAGTTGTTCTCCAGTTTTATTCTTTATGTATTTGCTTTTTCAGTTTCCTACATAAATTCACCTAATTTCAAACATAAAGAATTCCTTAATTTATTTTTTATTCTATTTAATTTCATTTTATATAAGTATTTAAATTAACTTCATATATGTATTTTATTAAATTCACTCTTATTTGCACAATTTAGAATTTATACTTTTCATTTACTTAACTTCCTACATAAAATCACAAAGCAGAGAATTCCTTCACTAATTTGATTGTATTAAATTCTCTGTTATGTACTTGCAAATGTGTAGAGCTGTCGTCCATTTTTATTCTGCACTTTATATACTTGCATTTTTATTTTCCTACATAATTTCATCTAACTTCAAACATCAAGAATTCCTAAACTTTTTTTTACTCTATTTAATGTCTTTTTATATTCGTATTTAATTTCATTTCAATTATGCATTTTATTAAATTCGCTCTTATTTGCACAAATTACAATTTTATGCGCGCCCTTATATACCTTTCATTTACTTTAGCTGCGTGTGCGTAAAAATGTTCTTATGCACACATACACACAAAAACGGCAGCCCATGCTCATGCACACACACACGCGCAAACGTTTGCCCACAGAAGTCTCTGCTTGCCATCCACCATTTTGAATCCGCGCGGCAAACTTTTGCGCAGGCCTAGAGCTGCACCACATTCACTCTTATTGTGTGTACTTTGCTTTGCGTTTGCGCGCACTTGCGTACATAAGCATGCGCGAGCACATTAAAATGAGCATTTGAAAATTCTAGAGAAATATGTGTATGAATTTTATAAATTCGATTTATATTTGTTTTTCGTTTTTTTTTTTTTTTTTGTTGCCTCTTTAAACAATGTTCATAGCAAAGCACTTTTATACACAAAAAAATGTATGCTAAAATATTTCTACATGTATTGATGTACTTACACATTCTTAGCAAAATTTTTAAGTCTTTATATGTATATCACTTTAAATTCACAAGAAAAAAAAAAACAAAAAAAAAAACGAGACGATTGTTCACAAAAGTGTTTCCTCGGTGCCGGCCAAACGTAAAGTGATTAAATTTGCTAGACTTTCTGGCGAGCAGCCTCTGCCGGCAGATTTTTTGGCCGTTTTTTATAGGCAGAGAGCTAAGTCGGTGTCTAATTGTCTCATTCGCACGCAGTCGCAGCAAGCTAAAATTGCAGCCTAAAAAGAGATCAATAGACAATTGGTCGCGCGACTTTTCAGTTTTCGGTCGAAAAAGAACCGTTGTTTCTTATTGGCGTTGCCAGCAGATCGAGAGATTGTTAGAGTTCAGTGTCGACGAAAAACTTGAAAGTTCGTTCGTTCACATCAAATTCAGTTCAGTTCATTTAATTTTCGTTATTAATATGTATTATTATTATTATTATTATTATTATTATTATTGAATTTTCAGCCTGATACTGCAAATATCATAGCTATTGGCGCCGCTGCGGATCTGCTATCTCGCATATTTTTAGCAATTACTGCGATTTTCATTCAAGTGCCTGCACGTTACATTTACTTGGCTGGTTCCCTTTTCACTGTTTTCACCAGATTTGGTAAGTGGCATATGAATACAAATGATGCTAAATAAATTAGTCTATTTATTTATCACTACAGCTTTCAACGGCATTACTGATTTCGTAGGGATGGCCTGCATCACAGCCGTGCTTGGCTTCTTGCGCACTTGGATCCATGTTCCGCTGCCCTTGGTGTTTGCCGATTACTTGCCAAAAGATCGGTACGGTAACTCTATTTTAAACTGCCAGAACTAAATAACTTAAGATTTTGTTTTTGGTTTTGTTTTTCGCAGATTTGCGAGTGGCTACGGTCTGTTTATGTTTACGCAGGGAAACGCAATGTTTATAATTGGTCCAATCGTGGGTTATATACGAGATCGAACACAAGACTATTTGTTGGTTTTCCACATTTTGAACGTCTTCATGGCCCTCTGCGCTGTGCCATGGATCATCGAAATTTTGTGCGTTAAATTTCGCCGGCGCAACAAACTCGAACAGAATAATGTGTGTGAGCACGACAATGGAAACAACAGGACGGTGCACTAAAAAGCGTTTGGCTGTTGTAATTTTATGCGTATAGAATAAACGAATGTTAGTTTTCATACACAACGTAGGTATAATTGAATAAACAGAGAAGCAAACACAAAACCGTTTGTTTTCCCATTTGAAATTCTCAGAAAAGCTCTACCAAGAACATAAAATTATCGAGTAGCTATCGGGTATGCCTTCGTATTCAAATCAAGCAGTTGCTTAAATATTTGTATTATGTATATTTGTAATTATATTTATATTTATATATTTGTTTATTGAAAATTTGGTATGCTCATTTAGTTTTTCATTTCGCGCAAGCCAAATTTGAACTTTTGTGCACACAATCATCGTATAATATTTTGTTATCGAGTACAAGTGTCATAGCATTCAGCTTGTCGTTGTCCACGAACAGCTGATAGCTGCACCATGCGCGGTCACACTCACACGACACATCATATTTGTTTTGCTTGTTTCTCTTTTGTGCCCCACTTACTTTTGCTGAACCCCATTCCCCCCTTCACAATATAAAAAGGTCTCAATTAAGCTCTGAACAAATGGTACTGCAACAAATTAAAATGCTCCTGTTGGGCATCGTTACGCTCTTCCGGCGCGCCCTCTGCTGCTTCTCGCGACGCCGCAAGCTTAGCCACAGCGGCGCCGACCAGCTCCAAGCCGTGACGATTGGCGATTTCCCAGCCACAGCGAAGCCGGCGACGTCGAGCAGTGGCGGCGCCAAGGAGCGCGACTGGAACTCGTGGGACGACAGTCCGCGCACCGTCGAGGAGCACATCGAACAGTATCGCCAGCGCATGGCCCAGCCGCCCACACCGCCCAAAGAAGAGCCCGAGCCGGACTTCTTCAGCGTAAGTGTATGCCAGAGGCGCTCCGAGCACACGCTCTCATTTCTGTTCATGTGCAGGAACTGACGCCAGTGATTAAGCCGCAGCCGAAATACTATCTGGACGATGCGGCGCCGACGCCAGCGCCCACAGACTTCTCAAGACTGAAGGCACAGGACATTGTGCCCATTAGTGTTAATGTAAGTAAAGCAGCGAGAGCAAGTGCATCTGTGCGCGGTCAACTGATCAAGGTTTGCTTTGCAGGCCGATCTCGAGGACTGGGTGGATGACAATGCCGGCGGCTGGGAGGAGCTGGATACCTCCCTGACGAAACAGATCATACGGGACAAACGGCGCGAGCTGCGACATCAGCGCCAGCCGCCGCCCAAAGCGCCGCAGCCGAGCATCGGTGCCCAGCGGATCAGCGATGTGCAGCGCATCGCGTAGTCCGCTGGCATCCGCCGGCATCTGCTCCAATCCATTCCACGATCCATTCGCCATCTATTTATCGACAAGAAGACAAAGTTTTAGCTACCAATTGGCCTTAGTTTAATGAACCCCGACTTGAGTTCTCTCTAGTTTTATTTCGCTTTTCGCCATGGTTGGGCACAATAAAGCGCCAGCCACGAATCTATGCCTTTCACTCGCACTTCCTCCAGTCGCCGTCGATTGCATTTCCTGACGCGCTGCGGTTTGCCATTGCCCAATCATCGGTGTCCAATTGGTTTGGCCACGCATCGCTGGATCGCCCGCTGGCTTATATAGGCTGCTGTCGCTCGAGGCAGCGCTTCAAATTGCAATCGAAATGTTGCTGCTGATGCTGGTGCTAGTCGGAGCGGTCGCTGGTGGCTACGATCACAGTGTCAACTACTGGCAGGCCTTTGCGCCGGGCAAGCTGCTGCAGCGGCTGGATGCGCTCACCAATGCCGATGACGTGCAGCCGGGTCGGGCTGAGGCTCTAGCGGCACAGCTGCCGGTGGCCCAGGCCAAGCTGGACGAGGATGCGGCCGATGACGATACGGATGCGGATGAACTGGAGACGGAAACAGATGCAGCTGATGATGATGACGTGGACGTGGAACTGGAGCCGAGTAGCCACAGCATCGAGGGCCATTCTGGCGAGGATTACGAGCGCAATTACGAGCAGTTTGTGCGGCAGTACTTCGATCGCATACCCGAGGACAGCGACGAGGATGCGGCCGAGCAGGAGGGGAGCGTTGAGTCCCAAGCCGAGGCAAGCAATCTGCAGCAGCAGCAGAAGCCCAAGCAGACGCAGCCGACTAGCTGCCGTCGCGTCCGTCGCCACGGCCAGCTGTGCGAAATATGCCGCGAGCCGCGCAACAACGAGGTCTCCGAGACGTGCAGCTACTCGCACGAGGAGCAGCCGGAGCAGTACGCCTACGGCAGTGGCAGCCAGTACAGGCGCTATCGGGACATAGCGCCCGAGGAGGATCAGAGCGAGGAGCAGCCAAGGCAGTCGATGCCGACGCCACGGCAGCGTCGCTATGGCAAGCGGCACACGACAATTGTGCAGCCAGCAGGAGGCGCCACCAGGAGCAGCACTCCCAGCAGCAGCAGCAGCGGCGAGAGCAGCAGCCTCTGCGAGCGTCGCCTGGTGGGCAAGAGCGTCTGCTACGAGTGCAAGGATGGCGGCGGACAGCAGCTGCGCCGCTGCTACGACGCGGAGCTGAATAAGCTGAGCAAGAGCAAGAGCAGCGCTCAGCCGCACGCCAGGCAGTCGCAGCAGCAGCGCATCTACAAGCGCACCATCAGCTACAGCTATGCCCAGGGCAGCCGCCAGGGCGATGGCGTTGACGATGGCCTGACCACAGCGGCTCCAGCTCTGGCCATGAATAGTACCGTTATGCCAGCGCTGGCCACGGGCGCATCCCCGCCTCCTGCTCGCCGGCTGACCAAAGTTGTGCGCCGACGTCTGCCAGCAAAAATTACTACTGCTTAGTGGGCGTGGCAATGGCAATGTTATACAAATCAATGTTTTTTATTTTTTCTTAATTTTTTTTTTTTTTCGTATAATCTAATCTGTATCTAATCTATATAAACATATATGCGTATATTGTAAGCTAAAACACTTGGCAAACGCCTATATTCCAGACAGCTTCAAGTTTTTTGAATAAAAGAACTAAAAAAAATAAATATATTTATATTTTATATTTTGGAAATTTCATAAGGTTTATTAAAGTTGAGGTATTCCTAGGCCTATATGCAAAATTAAATTTTTATAAATTCAACAGAAATTCTGTAATGATTTTTAACAAATTTTGTAAAACTTAGAATCTAGAAAATGAAAAAAAATTTCCAAAATTTCTAAATGCTAAACAATATACAATTCTAAAAAAAAAGAAAACAAAATTGAAATAAAAAATAGTTTGTGCAATTTCAAAATAAGATAAAATTAAAGCAAAAATAAACAAAATAATAATAATAAAAATAATAATAAATAATAATAAAAGTAAGAAAATAAAAAAAATTATTATATATGTATATTGTAAATAAATCGGAACAAAAAAAAAAAAAAATTAAAAACCTTGAAAACCTATATAAAACCTATATAAAAATATGTATATAATTTTGTTTACAAATAAGAATATCTCAGTCTTAACACTGAGGAGGTCCCGCTCTTTAAGTATAGTTTAAGGAACTTCTTTCCGATTCTAATTCTCTGTATTCCGAAATTCTCCAGCTCAGAAATCTTCAGAGATATTTATGCGTAGACTGAGGTGGTCCCTCTCCAGGTATAGTTCTTATTAGATCATCTTCATTGCTGTTATAATCCAAGTTTATTTTCCTTAAATCTGAAATTCTCTCTCTCTCTCTCTCTCTCTTTCGAATTACCTCAGCTTAACGTTGCTGATCAGCATTTAGCCTTTATGACGCATGGACTTTGCACACAAAAAAGCAAAGAAAAAAAATTATTAACTGAGATCACATTAGTTAGATAAGCCGTTGGCTGGATCCACGTGAGGGCGCTTATCAGGGCCAGGCGAATGCGATTGGCAACAATAATTGATTTCAGATTGTGTGACAATTTATGTATATATAATTGTTATATACACCCTATATGTCTATCATATATGTATGTGATTGGGTGGCGACACCTGCCCCCCTTTGGAGCAGCTGGCGAAAAGTGCTTACGACTCGAGATTGCATTCCATATATAATTGCTGTGCTCACAGAACGGCGATTCGCCTCACATAGCTCCACTCGAATCATAAAAGCAAAGGCGGGAACATTTTTAAATTAGCAGTTAAATTTGTTGTGCAATCAAATGAAATGTCAACGAATATGGTTTCTTGCTTCTTCTTCTTCTTCTTCTTCTGTTTTGTTTTCGTTTGTTTGCTTTATTTATTCATTTACTTTTTGCCTTTTCTAATACATCGTTATTATAAAATTCTGATTTCCACATTTCTGATCTGTCTGTCTGCTGGCCTCATTGCTCTAGGAAAACACAAAAATCCAGTGAGAGCCTGGCAGTCGGCCATTACCGACTGCTGAATACTCATTCACGACCATTCAGAAGCATTTTCCGATTTGCCACGCCCCCGATTGTGTACATATACATATCTTACAAGGCGATTGAGGATGTCACCATCTCTAGATCTAGAACTATATAAGCTTTTGCCACGCCCCTATAGATATATGCTTGAATTGTCAACGCGAATATATTCTTATATTCCGAATTTCAACTCTGTAGCTCTTCACGCCCCCACAGTGGGCGTATCGGAAAAATCTTGACACTTTTTTAGAGCAATTTCAAATCTATCTAGCGCATAGACGCATGGACAAGGGGACAGACAGACAAGCGGAAGGACATAGCACATATAACTAATATACCCATTTCATTTACGTGAATGAGTATACAAATAAAAGCTCGATTGTGGCGGCTATTGCTCTCTCGCTCACTGCTTGTGTGTGTGTCTGCCATCTCACTCTAATACGTAGCTGAAGAGGATGTATATACACAACTATATGCATATATCTATCGTGATATCTGTATGTATGTATGTTTGTGATTAAACAAAGCAATTTGTAGCAGCAGTAGAATGAAGTTAGCTCTTTTCATCTCAGGCAAACTCTAGATGCAAAAATAGATTTATGTGTATAAATATATATGCTTAGTATTTGTATGTATGTATAGGCGCACATATCGATATATGTATGTATGTATATATTACAATATATTTTAGTTACTGTTATTACAAATGTTTCTTGCACGCTCAACTCGGCGCCGAATCGTAGACGTAAACAGAAGAGGCCAAACCTTTATTTATAAAATAAGGTTTTGTTTTTGTTGTTTTCTTTTTCTTTTCTTTTTTTTTAGTTTATATAATTAAACAATACATTTATGTTAAAAAAAAAGTAGACATATTTTTTATATACACATTTAGTATATATAGTTATATATAAATTAACAACACAAAAGGTGTTGTGTGTGGGGGGGGATGTTGTTGTTGTTTCTTTTTTTTTTTTAAGATTTTCGCTCGTTTTTTCTTGTGTTAACTTTTTACGCTTAATTACAATAGCAAAAAAATAATACAATAATAATAATAATAATAATAAAAAAAAAATTCTAAAAGAACGTTACAAGAACAATTTGCAGCTCGTTGATGATGATTGTTGTTGTTGTTGTTGTTGCGCCACGAATTTTTGCTTTAGTTAGTTTCAGGTTGATTACGGCAAAGACACATTCCGTCCGTATTGCTTTCCGTTTGTTGTTTTTACAATTTGTTGTTGCTGTTTTGTTGTAGGTGTAATTGAGTTGTTGCTGTTGCTGTTGTTGTTGTTGGTGGTGGTGGTGGTGGTGGTGGTTCTGTTGTTGATGCCATTCAATTGCTGTTGTTGCTGTTGTTGTGGTTGTTCTGATCAACGCTGTCCATGTTGGGCACATAGTCGAGCGCCATCATGCAGGCAAAGACGGTCATCACCATCTTGGGCTTGACCTCGGTTATGTCCTCGGGCAGGGCATAGACACGGGCGCCAATCTTGCGCGCCATGGATATGGCATACTTGGCATTGGCCAGGTTGTCCTGAAAGCAGAAAATTTCAATTGAATATTGAATATTGAATATTGCATATTGTGAATTCCCATTGGCCATTGGCTAGCTGCGTCCACGTACCTCCTGTGTGCCGCTGGTGCGCACCAGCTCGTAGTTGATGCTGCCCTCCTTGATGGCATCGATGAGGTCGATCACGATCTTGCCATCGGCAATCGCTGGATCATTGAAGTTCTTCAACTGCGACTGCTTGCCGGCGTCGGAGAGGCGTGTGTTCACCCACTGCACGATCTCCTTCTCAATGATGGGATTGCCCGTGTTGGCCAGCCGGGAGAGAATCGACAGAGTGTAGGCGCGCATCAGCTGCCAGATCAGAGCTGCAAAAGAAACGGGAAAACGGGTTAGAGCTCGCCTAGACGCTCAGTAACATCAATTCAGTTTAGCCCAATAGAAGTCGAACTAATGCCCGACTGTTAAATACCCTGCCTAGAGTTTGTGCTTTGATATATTTGAATATAAAAATCTAAAATGCTCTAGAATTTGTACTATAAACTTGGAATGACGACAATATGGGATAGCTAGGAATATAGAATCAAAGATGAAACATTATCAACTTATTCTACTCAAGTCTCAAGCTTTAGCAGTGTATAAGATCACTGCTCTCAGGCGATTGGACAAAAGGACATGATTGGATCCTAGACTTATCTCGGCGAGAATATACATTCCCATCTTTAATAACCTTTAACAAGACATATGCTCTTAGGTTATAGCCTGAACATGATATAACATGCAAATCTCTAGCTTATTTTAATAATTATATACGTTAAAATTCTACTACAACTTTACGAAAAGTTTCCTGTGACCCTATCTTTGGCTATCTCTATATACTTATATCTGTATCGCTCCATCTTGTCTCTTCATTATCTCCATATATCTCTCTATATCTCTATTTCTCCATATTTCTATCTATTTATAAGTCTTCTTTTTATATTTCTATCTCTATACCTCTATAAACTGATATCTCTATTTCCCTCTTTCTCACTATCTGTCTTTATCGCTCTTTATATGTCTCTATAGCACTAAATCTCTATATCTATATAAAGATCTATCTATATCTCAATCTCTATATCTCTCTATATATATAGGGAAAGATCTCTCTATATGTCAATCTCTATATCTCTATAGCTCCATCTCTTTATATCCATATTTCCATAGTTCTTTCTTTCCATAAATATGTATGTCTATCTCTCTATAACTCTTCTCTTTATATTTCTATCTCTATATATCTATGTCTCAATATCTGTATCTCCCCAACTCTCTGACCCACTCTCTTTCTCCTTATCTTTCTCTATCTATCTACATATATCTATATGTCTATATCTCTCTATATCTACATATCTCTATCTCTCTATATATCTATCTCTTCATATTCCTATATCTCTATAATTATTCCACCCTTTCTCTTCTCTCTTTCTCCCTATTTCATTCTATATCTCCATATCTCTATATCTCTCTTCTTCTATCTTTCTCTCACAAAGCTTCGCTACTTCTCTATACAACTATCTCTCGTCCTGCTCTTTACATACCCAGCGTGAGCGTGGCATTGCCATCGTTCAGATCCTGTCCAGCGATGCCGACCAGCGAGAACTTCAACTGTTTGCCCAGATCAACGGCATAGTTGCAGTTCTCCAGCTTCTCCATGAACTTGCGCAGCGGGGTGAATCGCTTGTGGACGCGACTCCAATTGACGATGCCCGGTTTGATGACATCGAACAGCTGGAAGATGACCAGGCCGTCGGCCAGATCCGAGTACAGCCAGTTGACGTACGGCGCCACGCCCATCGAGTTCATCCAGTTGCGATAGGCTGCAAGGCAAAGACGAAGAAGAGGCAGATTAAACAGGGAATCGCAGACATCGGCAGAGATTCGGACTTACTCTTCTCCTCGCGCGTCTCCTCGATGGACTCGAGCCCCTCGATCTGCTCGGGCTTGTCCAGGCCGGGGTGATTGTTGAACAGATTGGCCACGAAGGCCAAGTTCAGCTTGTAGACGCCGTTGACGACATCCTGGGCCGTCAGGAAGCTGCGGCAGTTCAGCTTGGCCGCCTGCTGCAGCATGATCTCGGCGCGCTGCTGCAGATCGGACTCGCGCAACGCATCCAGATTGACGTCGGCCTCGTTGCCGGCTATCTGCTTGAGCAGATGCGAGTAGATCTCCGAGTCGACAATGTCCGACTGGAAGTTGGTGCAGCGGCGCGAGATGCCGGCGCGCTCCAAATGATGATTCACCCAGCGCAGCAGTATGGCCTCTGGCGACATTTTCATCAGATCCTCCAGTCGCTCATTGTCGAAGAGCAGGCCGGCCAGGCCGGGACAGCTGTCCAGGGTGATGTGACTGAACAGGCCAATGCGAATGATCTGCCAGAGCAGACCGAGCACCAGATGCGGCTTGCCCTTGGCCAGGTCGTGGGCATCGATGTTCACGATGTTGCAGCCAATGGCCTGCGAGGAGACGAGCGCCAGCGTTAGATTCTCGAACTCCCGGTAGACGGTCAGGTTCTTCTTGTTGATGGCGCGCTCGTCGATTGTGTCGGGGCAGGAGTGATTGATGATCTTGCACAGCAAGATGCCGTCGCTGATCGACTGGTAGAGCCGCTTGCCCTCCGGATCGATGGGCAGCAGATGCTGCAGGTCCTTGTCATGGCCCAGATTTGAGTTGATCCAGTCGGAGAAGGCCAGCTGCTCCTCGAGCCGCACCGAGTGTGTGGTGCCCTCGGACGATATGCTGGACATGCCGCCTAACGTCTCGAGGTTCTCCTTCTTGGACACAACCGTTTTGAATGTGCTCGCCACATCCTTGGACTTGAGGTCCAGGCAGAGCGTCTCGAACTCATCCAGATTCAGTTTGCCCTGATGCGCCGTGCGCTGTTTGCCTTTGAACTCGTCGATCATCTCGCGCACCTGGTAGCCGGGCAGCTTGAAGCCCACCTGATTTAGGGCGTCCTTCAGTTCGTTCAGATCGATGAAGCCATCGTTGTTCGCATCCAGCTGCAATCAGACAAGATCGAGACAGACACTGGGTTAATCTCAGCAACAACAATTCCGTGCCGTCATCGATTACAGCGACGATGACTAAGAGGCCCATCTTACTCATGGCCGCATTTCTAGTTCAATTCGCTGACTCAGCGCCTCCAATTTGCCTACGTACATAGCCCAGAGCGAGTGGACTGACTGATGCCAATGCTAAGCAGATGCCAGGCAACGATCAGCGATCGATCTAGTGCCGTAGTGGCATATGGATGTGTTTTATTTGAGACTCATTACCTCACCTATGTAAAGAGTGAGAGAGGCAGAGAGCAGCGATCCCACTCCCATTCCCATCTCTTGCTCCCCCCACTTTGATGGCTTCTCCGCTATCTTGGACGCTCTTATCAGCCGCCTTGATTAATTACCCGCCCTCGGCCAGCCCCAGTTTCGTCTTGCTTGCCATCACAGCAATTAGATCATTGGTAAATATCTTGCCAAGGCTTTCCCCAAGCACGCCCCCCTCCCAGCCACAGAGCCAGCCCCAAAGGCGCTTGCATATCATTTCACAGTGTCTGGAATTGATTATCGGACAGCTCAACTGACGTATGCGTCAATATATATATATATATTGAGAGAGAGGGAGAGAGAGAGATATATGTGTATACACCCCTATACACGTATGTATAGGTGCATGCGTAATCGAACTATCATTGTGACAGCTTAGCAAATCGTGCGCAATCGTTATCGATATCGGAATGCCTCAAACGTTGCGATCATCAGCATTGAAGTGGCATGCGTAATGCCGGAATGCCACAATACCGGAATGTGACAAGGTTTTTCCCTTTTTATATATGTATGTGTACGTATGTATATATATTTATGATAAATATAATTACATTTGTTATTATTTTTAAATTATTAATTTTAACAAAAATTATTTATATTATATTTATATTTATAGTGTTTAATATTTCATAATAATTATAGTAAAATGCACAAAAAAAATAGTGCAAGATGTATATAAGAATAAGCATAATTAAATTTATTAAAATATATATATATATATGTATATATATTTTTTATATATTATTTATATATATCATTTTATTTTTTATTTTTAATAATAAAGAAGAATATATATATATATATATATATATTTTTTTTTTTACTTTATATTTTATATATATTCTTATATTCTTTCCCTCTCTCCTTTTATTCTTTCTGTTTCCTCCCCCCCTTTGTCTCCTCTTTTTTTTCTTTTGCCTCCTTTTTCTCTTTGTCTCCTTTTCTCTTTCCTTTTCCTCTTCCCCTTCCCCCTGTCGTCTTCCACTTTTCCTCTCTCTTTCTCTCTCTACCCCACCCTCCTTTTTTTTCTGTGTTCTAAATATTTTAAATATTTTTTAAATGTTCTTATTAATTGTTTATTGTAATAAAATTATTCTTATATTCTTAGTCGTTTTTTTTATAAATTCAATCAATTTTTTTAACAAGATAAAGTAACCCATACTTATAATGCCATATTATAAATAAGCCAAACATCCTAAGCCACTTATTAATCTTGGGCCGTATCCGATGTATTAATAATAAGCCTTAAAAACTGAAACTAAAGTCCAGATTCAGTTCATAGAAATAAAAATTTTAATTCAAAAAAGTCTAGAAAATAAAAGATATAAGATGAAGAAATATATGATATAGTAGGCATTACTATTAAATGCTCTCAGATTGAAGAAACTTCTCCACAGGGAAGTACCTGATAATAATTTTGAAAACTATAGAAATTTCCATCAGGGAAATATTAATTCAAATCCCAGGCCAGCCTAGCCTAGTCCCATCCCCATCCATGGAGCTTTTATAGTGTGTGTCAAGTGGGTGATTGGCAATAGAGAATGTTATTCTGTTTTCTGTTTTCTGTTTTTTGCCCACCTCAATTGGAGAAGTGCAAACACATTTCGGTATGGGCCAAGGAACCGCAAGCGTTTCTGACTCTGGTGTGAAATTCTCATCATGGCCAGATATAGGCATGTATAAATGGTATGGCTTGTATGTATTTTGTGTTTGTGCTGTTTGGCTCGATGGCGTTGCTCATGATGATGATGATAATGATGATGATGATGACGATGTTGGCGGTTTCGTTCGTTTGCTTCGCGTTGCCCGATAAGATAAGTTTTGTGGTAAAATGGCAACAAAATCGAAAATAGCAGCATTTCAGTTATATGGTAATGCTTACGACCGCATATTGGTATATATATATGTATATATATACCTATATAAGGGCAGAAAGAATGGAAACGAATGACTGATGTGGTACCTGCACGGGTGGCCTAAATGGTCTAGGCCAAATAGTTTCGCTGTGATAACACCACGCACAGGCGAAATGGCCAGCCTGGAATGACTGACATTAAGCGGAAGTTCGATTTGGCCCTCTGGTCAGTTGATTGTGATTTCGAGGCGCGTGAACTTTATCAAAGGTGTTCACTGTGAATGTCTATAAAATACAACAACAACAGAGCGAATATTTTCTGCTGTTGCTGTTGTTGTTGGCGCTGTTCACCTGTCTGTGTTATCGATTCTGAAACGACCATAAAGTGTTCCCGACAACACAGTGGAGAGAGACAGAGAGAGCAAACACCTCTTGATTACGTGAGTCCGTGAGTAATAAAATACAAAATTTGATTTGAAATGGCAGAGGAAATATTCAAAAATGCAATTGCAAATGAGGTACTGGCGCCATCTAGATGTCGCACGCATGTCGACGTAACAGAGAACATGCGAAGGCAATGCAACTTGCATGATTATGTGGCGCCATCTAGATGTCGCCACCATATAAACACACACACACGCACATTTAGATACATGTACATACTTCGGGCAGCATCTCCTCCAGATTTTGTCTGAACTCCTCCACAGCCTGGTGGTGCTCAACGTTTAATATATCGGACATTTTTCTTTGATATTATTTATTTCGTTAGAACTTTTTTTGTATATTCGATTTGAATGTTCTCTTAAATTCTTGCGCTTAGCCACTTAATTTCTGAGCAAAATAAACAAAAACAAAACAGAAAAAAATTATGCGTGGATTAAGTAAATTGACTGAAGGCAAATACACACGCACACTTAGAAACGAAAACAAAAACAAAATCCACTGTTCAAGGAAAGGAAACAGAGTAAGGCAAAGAGCACGCAGGCACACACACGTGCACACACACACGGACGCGATCGATTTGAGAGCGCGGCACGAGTGCTTGGACGACAGGCGACAGAGCTTACAACACCGTTATGTGCAAAATCAATGAGAGCGCACGCGAACCGTAAATGCAACAAGAGCGTTGAAGCTTTGGCACAGGTCGCGAGCGAAAGCGAGAGAGCGAGAGAGCAATAAGGATTTATGGGAAATACACTGGAATTCAAATTGGAATTTACTCTGCGTTCCGGCGTTTTGCTGTGGGCGCCTCTGGACGAGCTGTACTACTAATTGAGCGCCTGACGCAGTGCGCACTATTTATGCCTTTTCTATTATCAGAAGGTAGCAGGCAGCAGGCAGAGGCAGAACCAACAGGCCCACTCGCTCATTCGCCCACCTCTCCCACAAATCGAACGCGCAGCAGGTTTTTTTTCTTCTCTATCTCTGCTTCTTTCATATTTGATAACGGCTGAGCGAGCAGCCGGCGGCAAATCGATCGCTGGAAGACCAAACCATATTGAAGAGCGTCTGTTTTTATGCCCTGAATCATCATACGTATGGATTGCCTCGCTCTTGCAGCACAACTTTGTTGTTGTTATTCTGATTATATTTCAGTATGGATATTATTGACAAATAGGAGTTAGTCACATTGCTTATTTTTACGAACCAAGCAAGCTCCATAAGTTTCATTTACTATATCGGAGTTAGTCATTGCGTTGAATGCCCCCCTTTTAATTTGCATATTTCAATTCGATTCAGTTTCATTTTTAATTAGCTTGACACTTGATTTCATTAAAAAGCAAAGTCATATGAGCTCACAATTAGCTTTTCTCAATGTGAGCGTGCATGTGTGTGTGTGTGTGTTTATTGGTATTTTGGTCATTCGCTCTGATAAGAGACAGCCAATCAGCTCAACCAAGCGAACAAACCAACAACAACAGCAAGCACTCGTATACCTTGCTCTACATTGTCAGTCAGTCAGTCAGTCAGTCAGTCAATCAGTCAATCAGTCAGTCAGTTAACAAGAATTGTAGCGATATCGATTAAGCATATCAGATTACATTCGATTAGCGCCTGTTGTTGTAATAGGGTTGTCATAACATTCGATCAGTTAAGCTGCACTTGTCCAAGATTCTAACTTGGGTTCGCCAGCCATAGGGCTTATCAAAATGTACTAAAACTAGACTAATTTTGGGTAATCTCTGTCAGATTATAGACTCGTAATCTGAGATTGAAATCCGTTAGAGAGAGTATATTTAATAGACTTGTGAGCAGAGTAAGGGCTTAATTTAAGCAGAAAAGAGCCAACTCTTTGCACTGTTATTGCTATGTTATTAAACTGTTATTGTTATATCTTATCTTATCGAGCTGTTATTATTATGTTATTGAACTAACTGCTCTCTAAAGCTCATCTAAATTGATTCGACCAAAAATAACAAAAAGTTTGCATATTTAGAGCATTCGCCGCTTGATCGATTGTTATGTAAATGTCCAAAAGTTCTTTCTCTTTTTTATTTCTTAAACAATATGAATATATTTCAACTGATTTTAGCGGAAACTGTGGCAACTCTTGTCGGAGTGCCAAAAAACCAAAAAAAAGAACCTTTGGAAAATTGCTTACGCATTGAAATTGTATCTCTGCTCGAATACCTTACGTAAGTCGATGTATTTGAAGTAGGTATGTAAGCGGTTATAACTCATATGTACTTCAGATATGATGAACGAAACGATTTGAGAGAGCGAATGAGAGAGGGAGAGAGAGAGAGAGCTGAGAGTGAACTCAACTAACATGTCATTTAAACGTAATTGGGTTTTTAATAGCCATTGTATCAGGCAGGGAATTATGTGCCAATTGCCGTTCGCCAACTGTGATGTGTTGTTAAACATAAATTTAAAAGCGTTTTGCCCAAAACAGATAAGAAACAATTTGTCGATAAGCAGTTAGTTAGTTATTTATTAAAACTCTAGCCTGAAAGACAGTTCAGCTTTGTTCTCGTCACTTCCCATAGTAAGTACATGATTCCCTTTCCCTCTATATAGTATTTACAGATGTCTGTTTCCTTGAGATATGCTCAGTTTTATTTGATTTCGGCTCGTGATGACGAGTCCCAAGTTCTCCATCCACACAAAGGCCTGGCATTGTTCTAGCTGAAAGTCTTTCAGTTCATGGACTTGCCAGCTGTTTAAATTAATTCTTTTGGTGGTCTACTTTTTACTGTGACTGTGCCTGTGTCTTGTGCCTGTGCACTGTGCTTGCACTTTATCGTTCTAGTCTGTTCATTGTTCTGCAACGCTTTCCATTCCATTCATTTCAGCTGACAGCAGGTTAACATTTCATATATGTATAGTATATACTACGTATTGCTTACAATTGTGTTTAAACAGCTTTCGATTTACGTGCGGTGCATTCATCAATTGCTCCAATTCATAAATGCGACTAAGCTTCCAAATTATCGATGGCATAACGATAACATTTTGGAATACATTTTTCCCACATTTCTTACATGATTATATAATATACGATAATATATGCAAATTTCTACACATTTATCAATTGCAAAAATGTTTGGCATTTGCATAAATATACTAGGTAAGTCAATTAATATAAGCTAATGGCACTTGACATTGTTAGTGTTGAATAACTGTCTATAATCAATTTAGAATTTATTTTGTATACCCTGAACTCATTGAAAATGCGCATTCAGGGTTGATTCGTTTTGTGTAAATGTATGTAGCAGGTGGAAGAAGGTGCGACAGAGACTATAGAGTATATACATTCGTGATAAGGAGGAGCAGCTGAGTCGATCTAGGCTTATACATCAGGCCTAGGCCTCCAGTTTATGTGGCTTACAAGATCACAGCCTTCGTACTTGGAATCTCATAAGTCACAAAGGCTAGAGTACTAGACCTAGGACCTAGAGCTAAATACCTTTCTTTGAAATATGTAATGAATGTGCTAAATCACATTCAAATCTGAAGGAAAGGTATCTACCCCTAGCTCTAGGTTTAGTACTCTAGCTATATTGACTATTGTTATGTATAATAATGTCATATATTATAACTAGATTTCATTGTCATGCTTCAAAATTTGTTTAAAGTCTATCTAGAAGAAAATGTATACAACAATGAAGTTCCCATAGTAAAGTCCGTAGGAGCAGCTCAAGAGAGAGCGAGAGCCTATGCTTTTCTGTGTGTGTGTGTGTGAGTGAGTGCGTGCTTGAGACTATCTGTGTGTGTTTGTGTGCGTATGTGAGGATGTGTATGTCTTTGTTAAAGTGCAAAATGCTTCAAATAGCAAATTCGCACAGTGTTTAGAGTATTTCCAAGTCAAGCACTACCAACACTAGATCACTCGCATGTTTACCTCTCAATTAATAACATACATTAGTGGACTAAGCTGAGCTGTGACAAAAATGAGTCAAACATGTCATGTGTGCATCTATCTCTCTGTCTATGTCGCTCTGTAAGCGTACGAGTTGGAAAGGTACTTTTTATTTACCTTGAGCTCTGGCAAGTTCAAGTACGTTTCTTGGCCTTTCCACTGTCATTGCATAGAGCCACTTTGTTGGCTCACAGTTAGAGCGAGAAGACAGAAGAGAAGAGAACAGCCAAGAAGGTAAGCCAGGTAAAGAGGTCACAATGGAACGGCATACGGCCAACACTTACACACACGCACCGTAATTATGATTCTTTTGACAAAGAGACGACGCGCGAAAGTTTTGTTAATGAACTTTAGCTGTGATTGTCAGTTGGAGTCAATTTACGGCAAATGAAGTTCATTAGCGGGCCAAAAGATGCTAAACGCTATTTATAGTCTTTGCCTCTGCCTTTACCGCCGCCTCTACCGCCCCTCTACATCGTTCATTCTCCTTTGGACACTGGCCTTTAGTAGCTTAGTTATTACCTGTTTGAGCATGCGTTCGGGTCATGTCTAATGACATGTCGCGGCTTTAATGGCTGCCCTCTGTGACGCAAACAACTCGTTTTTGCTTCCCCCACCCACCAAGAGGGAGCTACGAAATTGCCCTCAATATAGTGCACAGTTATGTATTCACACGCACACTCGTAGAGCTCTATATATGTATGTATGTATGGCTCTCTATGCATTGTATTTATCGCATTTGTACTTTGTTATGGTCTTATTTCTGTTGTTGCTATTTTTCGCTTTCGTTGAACCGGTTTCGTGGCCTGGAACCAGTTCACTAGTCAAATTCCAATTGCTCATGCCAGGCACGAACCTTTGTGGCAGCAGCTTGCGGGGCTTTAATGCTGGCCCAAACTGCATGCAGCTCCAGCTCCAGCGCCAGCTCGAGCTCGAGCTCCAGCTGAAACTCCAACTCCAACTGAAGCCCGACCTCGACAACAAAGGCGGCATTACATCAGCGCTTGACGTTGATTGAATCGACAACATCAGCATCAGCATCGGCATCGGCATCGGCACCGCTGACTAACTCGAACAGCATTGAAAACATGTTAATCAACACTGTCACAGTCAAAGTGTGTTGTAGTTGAGTATCTAGCGAACATATCTATGCATGCCACAGAGCATAGCTCATTGCCAGTCGATCGTAAATAGTCAAAGGAAATCAATTGAACAAAAATTAATAATGAGCCCAGCCCAGCCCAGCCCAGCCCATGATTATGCATATGCCAATCTATTTACAGTTCTTGCTGTCTCAGTCAACTAAATGGCTTTAAGTACAGGGGCAGGGAAAGACTATCATAGAAAGTAGTTGACACCCGACAAAAGTGAGCATTGACTTGTTCAATTGTATGTGGAGACTGTTATTTGTTCTTTACCATATTGTTTAACTATATTGCTGATAAATTATTGCGAGTATTCTCAATAAGATTAGTGTACGTGTTATCGATTTATCGAAATTTATGTCATACTAACGTCGACAAGTTCCTTTACATCCTTCCATTTCAGCCCAAGCCTTAAAGTGGCTCACTCCATCTATAACTCTATCAAGCCACAGCCATATAATGCCGCAGTCACAATAACCACCCCAAGATTTTCACATTTTCCAGCACCCATAACTCAAGCGATCTATGATAGGCCGACGCCTTGCTACGATTGGGGAGATCAAGAGGGCAGCGGAGCAGTGTTTCGAGCGTGGGAAAAACACATTTACACAATTCTCTAACATCGAATAGCTATTACATATTAATTTGTGGTTAAAGGGGGCGTGGTATCCGAAAGCTAACAACTATAAAATCTTTGTATACATTACATGGATCTGCACAGTAAATCTGAAGCCTCCCTCCCTGTTAGTATTCAATTTTCGCTTAAAAAACTAAGGTAACTTATTGATTATTATCGATAATAAAAAAATGGTTTGATTTATCGAAAAAAATATGACAAACTCGTACTGCATTTGGTATACAAGATTATATAGTGAAATTTCAAGTCTTTAGCTTTTGAGGCTTACGAGATCTCGGCGCTCATATGCTAGATAAACTCAGCTACGACAGCTATACATTTTTCCATATAATAATAATAATTTAGTCAAAACTAATCAAATGTATAATAATAATTTGTATATTGATTTATATTTTAATAATCACAATTTGTACATATGCCAATAGTTAAATTAAAAATAATGATAACGTTATACTAATTTCATTGTTCATAACAATACATTTATATAATTAAATATAAATGAAAAAACTCTCTCTCTAATTTGTTTATTGACAATTTTGTCACCTGCACCAGCGTCCAGTGCGTTGTCAATTCGTGTTGTCGTCTTCATCAACTTTATTATTGTTGTTGTTGCTGATGTTGTTGTTGTTATTGTTGTTGTTGTTATCGTGGAAGTCAATTGATATTTGTAACACGTACAGCAAATTTGACTCTGCTTGTCGACTCGAGTCGACTCAACTCAACTCGAGTCGAGTCGAGTCGAGTCGCGCTTGCATGTAATAAATTTTTATGTAGAAATTGGCAATGCGACCAACAAGATAAAGAGTCGAGCATTATGCACACACAGAGAGAGAGAGAGAGAGAGAGACAGAGACAGACTGAGAGAGAGAGAGAGGTAGACACTACTTACTCGGCAAGCTAAGTGAATTGTATAATCAGTAGTGACACATATCCGCCGCATAGACAAGCCCAATGACCACTTGCCCCTGGCCACGGACTCGACACTTTGTAGGTTTGTATTAATATTTTTGTTGTTTTTTTTTTTTTTTTTTTTTAGTGCGAGGCGTGGCCCTTGCCGGGGACTGATTGCAATTTGTTGTGCATGAAACATAATACAGTATGTATATTAGTCACAAGGATAAATGACGACTAAATGACTCAGCCAAATGGGGAAACTACGCGCGAACAGACGGAACTCATAATAGAGTCGAGACTTACCGATTTATGGGAGGGTAGCGAAGGGTGGGGCAGTGTGGGGGCAGTGTGGGGTATGAGGGGGCAGACGGTCAGCACACACACCCTGAGGGCGTGTGTTAATTAGTGTAAACGCCGCTTGGCCGCATGACAAATTAACAGTTAGCTAGTAGCTGCGTCGCTGCTGCTGCCAGCCCCAACAAATATTGGTAATGAGGCAGTAAATCGTTCGTTGTCTCTGTTTACATGGGTACGCCTCTGCCGCTGGCCCTGCCCCTTCCCCTGCCTCTCCCGCCCACGCTGTCTCCCAGTCACCCTCCATCTCCCTCGCTCTTTGTGCAAAGTGAAAACTCGCCAGGCAAATAAACTGATCAAAATATATACACACATGCATATACAACATATACTTTGGGAGTGCAACAACACACACATACACACATGTATAAACGTTGTTATCGTCGCCATAAAGTAACTGGTAATCCGAGTTCAAGGAACTCTGCACGCAAAAACAAAAAAACCAAAAGAAAGCTTAAAAAAAAAAAAAACTTTTGCATAAGGACAAACGACAAGTGACAGCTCCAAAAAAGAGAGAGAAAAAAAAACAGTCAGACAAAGAGACGGACAGAGTTGCCACACAGCTGGCATGCGATGCAATAAACGCATTAAAAATCACTTTCGCTGCAGCGAACAGTGGGGCCAAGGCCGTTATGACCAAACTGAAATCTATATTAGGCTAAATATACTTTTAGGACACTATATAACTGCGAAAGCCATAAAAAAAAAACAACGCCAGGAGACGTTCGTTCCATTCCCCATAGGTGGATTTACAACTAATATTAGTACTAGGATATTGTAAATATATATTGAAGTATTTATATACATAAATTTATTATCATCGTTTCATATGCTGTTGAAAACATTATGTTTATCACAAAATTTAGTTGTACAACATTTAATGCTTAGTGGAAATACTTTTCATGTTTGGGAAATATTATAGCATTATATAACGTAAGACCTTCGGGATTTGAGCTCGCGCTTGGTTTATGGTTTATGAGAAAAAAAAGATATAGTTTTTAATACAAATTGTTATTGTATAAGTGCATAATAAATAAGCATTTATGCATATATTATAGTTATTGATTTCTTTACGCTTATCACGTATTTTACAGTTAGCACACATACACATACACACGGACACAGTGTGCACAGTAAATATGTAAATTTGCTTTCTTAATTTTGCTGCATTTCAAATTCCAATAGCACTGATGTCATATGTTATATGCACATGCATACACACACACACACACATACACACACACATAAGCATATGTATGCATGCCTGCATTTATTGTTATCTACATGACAAATACATAGGCGAAATCGTTTGTTTCAATTTGAATGCAACACGAGCCACTGTGCTGCTCGTGTTGCACGACTTTTGAATGGCACTGTAAATCGTTTTGCATATGCATTAATAAAACGATGGAACGTCATATGGGCTTTGTCTAAATGTAAAGAATGCTTAAGTGGATGCATAAGTAGCGTTCTCCTTAAATGTGCCCCATCTCTCTCTCTCTCTCTCTCCCTCTCACTCGGTAGGCAGTGCCCTTTGCACTTAGAGTGCACTTGATAAAAGCCATGCCACAGCAGCTACGCAAACAACAACCGCAATTGTTATTGTTGTTGTTGCTGAGAATGGGCACAGAAGAAAAGAAAATAAAAACAACAACTGCGCAGACCTAATAAACGCAGCTCGATGAATTATGTGCTGCCCGTCTCTATTCAACATAAGACATGCATGCACGAAGTAAGCGGGCTGATAAACCATAAAAGTACGTATGCATGTATGCATAAAGCATGCATTCACACACACACACACACACATACTCACATACTCACACATAAACTCTCTCACTCCCTCCCTCTATCACAAAATGCAAGACTTTGCAGCAATTACTGCTGACACTCCCACACACACACGCACACGAACCGACGCAAAGACAAACAACAGCAAATGCTTTGTGCGCGAGTGTGGCAACTCTGTCTCTGATTGACATAAACAAAAGCAGAGTCAAAAGCAAAGCGGCGGCCACTTAAATGCGGAACAAGTCCCGACCTCGTGCGCTCTCTGTCACTCTTATGCCTGTGTGCCTGCATTAGTCATTCGGCGCAGCAGCAAAAGCTCTGATTAATAAAATCAACAGCAACAACAACAATAACAAAATCCACATTTAAGTGTCAATCAACGCGAGAGCCAGTATAATTTAGCCTGCCACCGCCTACGCTGCACTCATTGTTATTTTAAGCAGCGCTCCTCTCGCTCTCGCTGGTTCTCTCACTCCTCCTCCACCTCCTCCTCTTACTCGGTTAGTTTCATTTGTCCTTTTTATCGTTTCGCTTGCCACGCAGATTTATGTATAAGTACGCGCGCGAGCGCGCTCGTAACAATGCCACATTGTGTTTTGATTAACGCTACGCGCGTGCGCTCCCGCGCCGCTTGCTTAACTGTTAGCAAACGCAAATGCATTAAGCGGTGAGTGGGCGGACGAAGACGAGGCAATAGCAATTACAGTTGGCAAATCGAAAAGCTACACCTGAAAACTATTAAATGTGTGAGACAACTGTGCACGTGTGTATGTCTGTCTCGGTATGCGTGTGTCTATGTGTGTGTGGGTGTAAATACTCGAAAGAAATTGTACACAATTACTGTTGCCCCTTGAACCAGACAGCGGGGCCAAAGCAACGTCGCTGCTGATGTACTACAGTGGTAGCTCGCTTAGTCAGACAGCTCAACAGCTGCGACTAGGTCAGCGCAATATGTAAATTTATTGGAATCTATGCAATTGTATGTGTGTGTGTATATGTATGTGCTATTAGTGCACATTTTTCATAACACTGCAACATAGCAAACACATGCATATTCGCCTAGCAGAGTTTCTACTGTAGTTGCTCTTCGACTTTGGCTTGCTGTTGTCGCTGAGTCGTAGTTTTTCACGCTCTCCCATCTTTGCCAGAGCCGCCGTCTCTGCCTCTCTGTCTTCGTCTATGCCTTCACCGCTGTCTGTGTATGTGTGCGTGTGTGTTTTTATTTTAAGCTGAAACTGGTTTTTGTTTGCCTTCTTTGCGCTCTGTCGTGTTGTCATACTATGAAAATACTTTAGCCCATACCCACATACAAACATTACTCCTATGTGTGCGTATGAGTGTGTGTCTGTGTGTATTATTCAAATGTTATTTTCGCGAAATTCATATGGAATTCCAAGTAAAGTGAAAGAAGCATGCGTTGTTGTCTTGGCCGTTGCCTAGTTTGACGAGGATTAGTCATGTGGGTGTCGAAGGTGGGGGGCAGGCTGGCACAGACATTGAACTTGTGCGTCAGCAGGGGCAAGCAGCGCATGCGCTGCTGCTGAGCTGCTGCGTTGCTGCGTTGATACGCTGTGGCTGTGGCTGTGTCTCTTGATTTGATTTTGCACTCTGGCTCTTCTGCATGCACGGCCAGAGCACAAGACATGGCGCGGCCACCACCCAAGGGAACTTATTTTTCCCCCATGCACTGCGCTGCGCTCCCCCACGCACACACATACACAAACAGACACACATACATACACAAAAGTATATGTATATTTATATACATATCTGTATAAGTGTATGCATGCGCTTGGTGGCGCATTACCGTTAGTTGTTGTTGATGTCGCTCTCTTCATGGGGGGTTGTTGAAGGCCATTGTCGCTGTCGCTATCGCTGCTGCTGCTGTTGCTGCCGCGGTCGACGCCGACGCCGACGCCCACATGCACCGGTTAACGGTTTTGCGACGCAGCCTTTAAGTGACTCATGCAATTGGGATACGAATTCAAGCCCAGCCCCAAAAGCCTTTCTACACTGTCGCCCAAAATATATCATACACTTGCACATATCGATCTAACACAAGAGATTATATAGATGTATGTATGTATATGCATATATGCATACATATTCATATTTAATTATATAGTTGTATATGTAAGTTATGCTAAGCGCCGTTTTGATTCTAAACTCACCTCTGTAAATTTCTCTTTTATCTCGGCCTTTTCATCATTGGATAAAGTTTTTGTAAATTTGTTTAATGTTGCCATTTTGTTGCTGTTGTTGTTGGTAGTGCTGGTTGGTGTTGTTCTCGTTGGTGTTGCTTTTTCTTAATTGTTATATTGGCTATTAGTTAAATAAATTATAGTTAATTTCACTTTATCGCCACAGTCGCGTTGCCTCTGCCACTGCCTCGGTCGCTGTCGCAGTTGCTGTTGTTGTCGCCGTTTTGCCGCTCTCTTATTGTTTTTGTTGTGCGAAAAACTGCGCTTGCTGCGTTGCGTCGCTGCCGTCTTCTTATGTGTTGTTGTACTGGTGGTGGGTTTGTTTGCCCGCTACAGAAGAAGGAGATGAAGATGGGTTTTGGGGGGAGGCAGCAGTGACACTTTCTTTTGGGTGGCGTTGGCGGTTGTGTTGGCGGCGGCGGCTTTTATTTATGGCTGTTATTGTTGTTAATTCTTTTACACGCTACTGCGCTGGATAATTGCTATTTTGCTATTTCGCTATTTATTTTCCAATTTTTGTGTTCTCCTCTTTCTTTCGATCTATGTTTTGGCACACGATGCACGACTTTTTTGCACTTAACAAAATATATATCTATAGATGTATATAAGCCCAACAAATCTGGTCCCACTCTCCACTTGTATTTACACGACGCCGAAAGCTCAGCTTATTGCTTATTTTGGTTATTATTCGGCTGTAGCGGGATTGCCGGCTTTTGTTTGCGTACACTTTCTTATATAGCAATCAATAACAATAACTCGACAACTTTATATATTGCTGGCGGGGCACACCAACCATGCGCAAGAAAGTCTGAATTAAAACTGATATGGCGTTTAGCAGTGTGCCCGCTAATCGCATACAAGAAGATATACATAAAATACTAAAACTTACATTTGAATGTCGTACACAAAAAAATACCCAGCGAAATTTGAAAACAGGCTGTTACGCTGTTACAATAACTGTTCATTACTGGGTTATTAGAAATTACTAGAATATTGACTGTATAATTAAAATAAGTTAGTAACCAGAGCTAATAACCGTTTCTGAAACACCTTATAATATATTTTATTAAATGTGAATTGCGTTCTTAATTTAAGAATTAACATGGGAACAGTTAATGGCGCTAATGGAAGTTAACATAATTCTGTTAACGCAAATTTGAGCCGCTAATATGCGGGTAGAGATATTTATGTTAGGCTGATTATTTAATTCAGAATCTATAATTTTGAAAAACAACATGTGAGCAGCATATCTCGTAACTGTAAGAATGCTGTTATTATTTATAATTTTAAAGTGAGTGCTTAATTTTAAAATTGTCGTGGGAACAGCTAATGGCGCTATTTGTAGTTAACATAATGCTGTTAGTGCAAATTGGAGCAGCTGACGCGGGAATAAGTCTTGTAGAGTGTTTCTCGAACACAAACGCTGTATGAAAAACAAGTGGCAACCCTGTGCTGGCGCAAATAACAATATTGTGGTGTAGCTGACAATTTATGTGTGTTTGTGTCAAAATAAAATGCACATTAAACAGGTGGGTAAATCATGGCTTCCTATGCGCCTCTCCTCAACTAACTGATGCACATTTCCAGATTATTATACAAGGCTTTAAAAGTTACAAGGACCAGACGGTGGTGGAACCATTCGATAAGCGTCACAACGTCGTCGTCGGACGCAATGGCTCTGGCAAAAGTAATTTCTTCTACGGTGAGTGGTGCATTCAATGCGTATATGCGTATATTTAATATTGATTGTGCTAACAAATCCACAATAGCTATACAATTCGTGCTGAGCGATGAGTTCACCCATCTGCGTCCGGAGCAGCGCCAAGCCTTGCTGCACGAGGGAACAGGCGCTCGGGTCATCTCGGCCTATGTAGAGATCATATTTGACAATTCGGACAATCGTGTGCCGGTAAGTAGAACGCCATAGATTCACTCAAACGTCTATTTCATGCGGTGCTCAACTGCTTGCAGATCGACAAGGAGGAGATTTACTTGAGGCGCGTCATTGGCGCCAAGAAGGATCAGTATTTTTTGAATAAAAAGGTGGTGCCGCGCAATGAGGTCGTCAATCTGCTGGAGTCGGCTGGCTTCTCCAGCTCCAATCCCTACTACATTGTTAAGCAGGGCAAGATCAATCAAATGGCCACCGCCGCGGACTCCTATCGATTGAAACTGCTGCGCGAGGTGGCGGGCACGCGGGTCTATGATGAGCGCAAGGAGGAGTCCCTGAATCTGCTGCGAGAAACCGATGGCAAAGTGGAGAAAATCAGTGAATATCTGAAGACGATCGAGGACAGGCTGCAGACGCTTGAGGAGGAGAAGGAGGAGCTTAAGGAGTACCAGAAATGGGACAAGACACGACGCACTCTCGAGTATATACGCTACGAGACGGAGCTGAAGGACACACGGCGCGCTCTCGAGGAGCTGCAGCTGCAGCGTAAATCCTCATCGGACAAAAAGAAGAACTACAACATTGAGATACAGAAGGCACAGGAGAAGATCAAGGAGGTGCAGAAGAATCTGAAGGAGGCCAAGAAGAAGGTGCTCAGCACAAAGGAGGAGCGCTCCGTCCTGATGACCGAACAGCAGCAGTTGCTGCGCGAAAAGACCAAACTGGACCTCACCATTGTCGATCTCAATGACGAGGTGCAGGGTGACAACAAGTCCAAGGAGCGGGCCGATCAGGAGCTCAAGAATCTCAAGGTGACGATAGCGGAGCGTGAGCACGAACTGGACGAAGTGAAGCCCAAGTACGAGGCGATGAAGCGCAAGGAGGAGGATTGCTCGCGCGAGCTGCAGCTGAAGGAGCAGAAGCGCAAGGAGCTCTATGCCAAACAGGGGCGTGGCTCGCAGTTCTCGTCGCGCGAGGATCGTGACAAGTGGATCCACAATGAGCTCAAATCGATCAGCAAACAGACCAAGGATAAAATCAATCATCACGCCAAACTGGTGGAGGACCTTAAAAAAGATGCCACGTCCGAGAAGGATCTGGGCACCAAGATCGAGGAGCACTCCTCCGAGCTGGAACAGCTGCGCCTCCAGATCGACGAGCACAACAAAAAGTACTACGAACTGAAGAAGACCAAGGATCAGTATCAGTCCATGCGCAACGAGCTGTGGCGCAAGGAGACCCAGATGACCCAGCAGCTGCAGACCCAAAAGGAGGAGCTGTCACGTGCAGATCAAGCGCTGCGCAGCATGGCCGGCAAGCCCATCCTCAATGGCTGCGACTCAGTGCGCAAGGTGCTCGACAGCTTCGTGGAGCGCGGCGGCCAGTCGGCGGCAATCGCTCGGGCATATTACGGTCCGGTCATTGAGAACTTTAGCTGCGACAAGACGATCTACACGGCCGTCGAGGTGACCGCAGCGAATCGTCTGTTCCATCACATTGTCGAATCGGAATACGAGGGCACACAGATCCTGAAGGAGATGAACAAACTGAAGCTGCCCGGCGAGGTGACGTTCATGCCGCTGAATCGGCTACAGGTGAAGGTGCACGACTATCCGGACGATCCCGACTCGATTCCGATGATATCGAAGCTGAAGTACGACGAGCAGCACGACAAGGCGCTGCGCTATATATTCGGGAAGACCCTCATCTGCCGTAATCTGGAGCGTGCCACGGAACTGGCCAAGAGCACGGGTCTCGACTGTGTCACACTCGACGGCGACCAGGTGTCGTCGAAGGGTTCGCTCACCGGCGGCTACTTCAATACGTCGCGCTCGCGCCTGGAGATGCAGAAGAAGCGCACGGAGTACACGCAACAGATCGCCGAATTCGAGAAGAAGCTGAGCAAGCTGCGCAATGAGCTGAAGTCGACGGAGAACAACATCAACTCGATTGTGTCCGAGATGCAGAAGACGGAGACCAAGCAGGGCAAGTCGAAGGATGCCTTCGAGAAGGTGCAGGGCGAGATCCGGCTGATGAAGGAGGAGCTGGTGCGCATCGAAAAGTATCGGGCGCCCAAGGAGCGCTCGCTGGCCCAGTGCAAAGCCTCGCTGGAGGCGATGAACAGCACCAAGGCCAGCCTGGAGGCCGAGCTGAAGCAGGAGCTCATGTCCACGCTCTCCGTGCAGGATCAGCGTGAGATTGATCAGCTGAACGATGATATCCGGCGTCTCAACCAGGAGAACAAGGAGGCCTTCACCCAGCGCATGCAGCTGGAGGTGCGCAAGAATAAGCTGGATAATCTGTTGATCAACAATCTATTTAGGCGGCGGGACGAATTGATACAGGCGCTGCAGGAGATCTCCGTGGAGGATCGCAAGCGCAAGCTGAACAATTGCAAGACGGAGCTGGTGTCCACGGAGAAGCGCATCAAGAAGGTCAATGCAGACCTCGAGGAGATTGAGAAGCGTGTCAACGAGGCCGTGCAATTGCAGAAGGAGCTGCAGCTGGAGTTGGAGACCTATGTGCGCAAGGAGAAGGAGGCCGAGGAGAACATCAACAAGGATAGCAAACAACTGGAGAAATGGACCACCAAAGAGAACATGCTCAACCAGAAGATCGACGAGTGCACCGAGAAGATCGCCAGCCTGGGTGCACTGCCCCAGGTGGATGCCGCCTACACACGCATCTCGCTGAAGAACATCTTCAAGGAGCTGGAGAAGGCCAATCAGCATCTGAAGAAGTACAACCATGTGAACAAGAAGGCGCTCGATCAGTTCCTTAGCTTCTCGGAGCAAAAAGAGAAGCTGTACAGGCGCAAGGAGGAGCTGGATGTGGGTGATCAGAAGATTCACATGCTCATCCAATCGCTGGAGATGCAAAAGGTCGAGGCCATACAGTTCACCTTCCGGCAGGTGGCCCAGAACTTCACCAAGGTGTTCAAGAAGCTGGTGCCCCAAGGCGCCGGATATTTGATACTGAAGACGAAGGACAACGAGGGCGAGGAAATGGAGAAGGAGGTGGCCAATTCGGATGCCTTCACGGGCATTGGCATACGGGTCTCCTTTACGGGCGTTGATGCCGAGATGCGTGAAATGAATCAGCTATCCGGCGGACAGAAATCTCTGGTTGCCCTCGCCCTCATCTTCTCCATACAGAAATGCGATCCAGCGCCCTTCTATCTATTCGATGAGATCGATCAGGTGAGTAGTTGACCCGTTGGGATTTGAATGCCCATATGCTAATCTCTCCCTCTCTCTCTCTCTCTCTCTCTCGCCATCTCTTTTTGACAGGCTCTGGATGCCATGCATCGCAAGGCCGTGGCTGACATGATACACGAGCTGAGCGACACAGCCCAGTTTATTACCACCACATTTAGGCCCGAATTACTGGAGAATGCCCATAAGTTCTACGGCGTGCGGTTTCGCAACAAGGTCAGTCACATTGATTGCGTGACCCGGGAGCAGGCCAAGGACTTTGTCGAGGATGACAATACACACGCCTAGATGCGTCTGCTGCTTTCCCTCCTCCTCTTCCATCTCCCACTGACTCGATCTGTCTCGCTCCCACTTCTCCATGTCCCATATCTTCCCACTCTTTCTACATTCAAGCATTTCTTAGTGATTAGGCGTATAGTGTTTATTTCTTTACTGGAATAACTCTTACTACATATAGAAATTTGATTTTAAACTGGACTTTCCTTAAAACTATATATTTGTTAAGCCTAAAGATTGTCTATATTGTAGTAATTCTCGTACTTGATCTGGCCAAGCAAAGTCTCGCATTATCTTCGGCTAAATGTTCTAAGGGCTTTCGACCATCATCAATGAATGAACTTCACAGTATATATTTATGTAATCCTAATAAAATGCAAAGATGCACATGTATTTAGATCAATTACCGAGTGTTTATTCCACACAGATTGCGCATATAAAAATGTTCGTTTATTGACTAAATATGCATTCGAATGAAATGCATATTAACAAGTATATATGTATATAAAAAACATTAACTCTTAATTAATATAAATATGTCTCGAGGTGTTGTGCTAAATGCAGCATCAATCCAACATTTGGTTAACAAGATTGCCTGGTCCCATCGTCATCGATCTGTGATCCTCTTCATCATCATCATCTCCTGCTCTCGATCATCTCCTGGGCTGCATTAATGCCAAATATGACGGAGAAGCACATGCCAACTGTTCCGACCTCCAGGGGTGAGATGTTGTATCTCAGTGTTAGCCGCCAGAGCACAAAGTGATTGAGCAGCACCAACAAAGCCAAACCCAAGGACCACCAAAACTCATCGGCGATGGCAATGTGCCACAGGCAGAACACATTCCACAACACACAGAGCGCGAGATTAAGGCGTTCCAGCCGGGCCAAGACAGTGGCCAGTTTCGACTTCTCGTTGAGGCAGCTTCGCACGCTAACCAGCGCCAAGAGGCTGATGTATAAACTGAATACAATGGGATGCCAGCTGGAGCTGCCAGCGAAGATTGGTTGCGGGCCAACAAAGAAGCTCTGGAGTTGGCCGACGATCAGCGTGACAAAGATGACTGGCGAATAGCGTAGTGATAGCTCGCAAATGCGTCGCTGCACCTGGCCGGGATTGGGATGCGTGCAATGCAGAATGCAGAATAAGCTGTGTGCAAATAATAATCCATATGCGGCTAGCGCGTACCGGCCGATGCTGTAGTGTTTCAGTGCCCAGCCGGAACTGACGACCAGCACAAAGTTGAGCAGGCCCAGAGATAACTTGGAAGACAGGGAGCCGATGGCACTGACAGCCATTGCGACAGGTGCTCAAAACAAACAAACAAACGAAACAAAAACTGATTCTGTTATTGTCTTTGACCAAGGTGCCGCCGTAACTTATCGATGTTTCTAAGATGTGCCCGATAGTAATAAACGATATTTAGTGCTGGGTAATTGTATGCAGCCGTTGCCAATTTAAATGAGTTATTCTAGACTCACAAATAATGCATATCTATTTATTTGTATAAAGCTATACATACTTTAAGTGTAACATATTTTAAAATGAATTAATTACTTATATAGTCTTTCGTCTTAGGCAAAGTGTAAGAACTTGAAATAATTGCAATAAGAAATTCAAACAGTTCACTGGTTCACGAACTACTTATCCAACACTGGATCAAGCGGATGCAGTTTGTTTGGACGCCCGCGATAGATTTGTATTTTTATTTGTGATACGTTTTGCATTGCCATTCTTCTGCTGCATTTTTACAGTTATTTAGTTTAAAGAACGTCAACAAAATGGCGGATCCGAATGGATTTAAGCTTTTCAGATCAGTTGATCCGACGACCGTCAACGTGCCGATCAAGGAGAAATTCGCCAAACTGACGCTCTCTTCGAACAAGAAACAACAGTTAGCACGAAAAACTACGCCACAACCGAAACCCCAGCCAGAGCAGCAATCAATTAAAAGCAGTAACGTGAGTCGCCAACTGTTGGGCGAACTAAATGATCTGGCGGCTGCCAAATCCTACGAGCATCCACTGCTGCGCAGCGATTCCTCATCGTCCCACGCAATGGGCCAGGAGCACACGCCAAAGGCAGACGACGCCAGGTCACAGCTTGATGTCTCCGACTATATGGAAACGCTCCATATGAGCTGCACACAGCAGACAATCGACGTGGATGTGGAAGCCCTATCCACGCAGGTGACCAATCTGACAATGCAGCCCGAGAAGGGGCTGCCGCCGGAGCAATCCATTTGCATCTCATCGACCACTGCAGAGAGTGACGACGATAGTGCTTCGTGCATTACCATATCAGATAGCAGTGTAAGTGAGCATGGCGAGCAGCAAACTGTTGACAGGGAGCCGGAGCAGACGAGCATGGCGGTCAGCGAGCAACTGCCTCCAACAGCACCTAACCTATCCAATGTCAAGGTGCAGCGCATTGAAGCGTTTCTGCGTGACGTCTCTTTTGAGCGCCGTGAGATCCAACGCCGTGGCTGTGCGGACATGTCAGGCGACATCACACGGCTGGCCAGTGCTGACACGGAATCCATGAGCATAGGCGACGTGGACTGCACGGAACTGTTGTCCGTGTCTCAGTGGCAGGCGGATAGCAGTAAACGTCTGGCGGACAACGATACGGAGATCGGTCCAATGTGTTCCGAAGAGCAAGTGGATAGCAGTAAACGCCTCGCGCACAATGATACGGAGGTCAACACCGTGTGCTCCGAGGAACAAGTAGATGGCAGTAAACGCCTGGCGGACAACGATACGGAGGTCAATACAGAGCTGAACACCGTGTGCTCCGCGGAGGAAGTGAATAGCAGCAAACGCCTGGCGGACAACGATACGGAGGTCAACACAGTGTGCTCCGAGGATAGCAGCAAGCGGCTGGCAAACGATGACACAGAGGTAAACACACCCGACTTGGAGGTGCCGCTATCCGATGTATCCGGCCAACAGACAACCCTGGATGAAACTATTCCAGAGACCAGCAGCGAGCTGGAGCACTCGCCGCCTAGACCCGTCTCTGCCTCATCGGCGGAGCCAGAGGAATCAGTGCATTCGGCCGCCATACAAGTGAGCAGCATTAATATATCTGCAAAGATCAACATTAAGATACACATACCCACGCTGGACTCGAGCTCGGAAGTGGAACAGAGCATTGTAGAAACGACGCCGACATCAAAGGAGCGCGCTGACTCATGCAAGCAGCAAGAGCAGAAGGAGCAGGAGCGGGAAAAGGAGAAGGAGAAGGAGCGGGAGCAGGACAAGGAGCAAGAGCGGGAGCAGGAGTGTGAGAAGGAGCAGGAGCAGCAGCAAGAGCGAGAGTGCTCTGTGCTAGGCAGCGATGCTTCGGAGGATGAGCAATTTCTGACGCAAGCTGAAAAGCTGTTGAATCAACTGTATGGCAAATCCTGGCAAACTCCGGATGTCATACGCACACTGAAACGCTCCAGCGGCAGCGGCGGCAAAACTGCGTCCGTTGGAGCGGTAAGGCGCGCGCCGCTCACCGAGATCAAGCGTCAGCCTAGGCAGCCCAAGGCAGCGACAGCTAAAAAGGCGGCCCCGGCGGCCCAGCCCAACGATAGCGCCGTGGGCGACTTTAGCATATGTAAATATATAATAATATATAGATAAAGCATATATGTCTATTCTAAAAATATTTTCCCGATTCCTCAGTTAGGCGGGCTCTAAACTCCAATAAGTTCAACTCCACGCAACTGCCCAGGGCCATCTGCAGCGAGAGGCGTCCCGGCAGGCCACAGGTGCGCACCAAACACATTGACGAGGAACGCTGGCGGGCCCTGATCGATACGGACAGTGGCACGGATGCCTCGGATGACGACGATGCCAATGCCACGGAGAGCAGTGAGACTAGTGATGGCGAGGAGCAGGAGAACGGTCACGTAACCTACTTGGATCTGACCAAGAAAGAGGTCGAGGTGGTCAGCGATCCGGATGAGCAGGATACTGGATGTGAGTATACTGGAATTGGGCAGATCTAGTGAGCCATGACTTTTAGTTTAGAACTGACTCGATGTAGGCTTTCCATTGCTTTATTCAGCATAGAGCAGTCAGTGACTTTTGTTAGGCTGTGCAGGCTAGTCAGAAATTGCTGAAAAAAAAATTAAAATTAAAATTAAAACGGAAAATCGGAATTTTGAGAATTTGAGAAAGCGAAAGATATCCAATAAAACTAACTCGCGCGGACCATAGATTTATAGCTTATTAAATATAGCAAAGCTCTTTACGTGGATTTGGTAGTTTCTGTAAGAGAACGACATTCACATACTTTGTCCCACGCCACGCAGCATCCAAGCCACACAAACGACTGGATGATATTTTGCGGAAGTATCGGGCCACAGATAAACCGAAGCTACCAGCGACGCCAGTGACGCCAGTCACAACACCAGCCTCATCGAATCCCACACGCCGGCAGCTTTTTACGCCCAACACAGGCTACGAGGACAGCAGTGAAGCTATCAAAATAGTTGATCAGGCGCTCGATCTGAATAGTTTGGAGCAATTGGAGCTTATTTATTTACCGGGCACTAACGTGCATAAGCGCATCCAGGAAGTGAAGAAACAGCTCGGAATGGGAGTGGCAACGCCTAAAGCTAAGCCCGTATTTAAGAAGCGGACACCAAGACCCATTCCAGCTCCAACCAGAGCTGAGCCAGTCATGAATGAGATCGTAATGTCTGAGCCATGTGGCTTCCTGAAGTCCCTGGAGCCACAGATCAGCCGTGAGTTCTGTGACCGTGAAGCATTCTACTATCGTGAAAACTACGCCCGAGTCAAGGATCGTCTGACCACTGTGTTATACAATTTGTATAATACTCACGTATTCAATGAATCACTAGATGTGCAAGTCGCCTGGTCGCCCAGGCTGCGTAACACGGCCGGCACTTGCCGCAACAAGACCATGTGAGTAATGAGTAGATCATTGTGGAGCGGCAGCCTCGAATCTGTTTTTTTTTTTTTTTTTGCTTTGCAGCTCGGGTGGGGTGCGCACCAGCAGGATCGAGCTGAGCACCAAGGTGCTCACCAGTGCCGATCGTCTTCGCTCAACTCTAATCCATGAGCTATGCCATGCCGCTGCATGGGTGTTCAACGGGGCCACCGGACATGGCGTCGTCTGGAAGAACTGGGCAAAGCGTGCCATGAACAGGTTTCCAGATTTGCCGCCGATTACTGTTTGCCACAACTATGAAATTGAATTTAAATACACTTATAAATGCAGGTACTGCGGAGCCGCGTAAGTAGCCTACGATTTGATAGATAATAAGAACTCATTTCGGAGTTTATCTCTCTTTTCTATTGCAGATCACACGCTCACTCCAAGTCGCGCAAGTGTAGCGATCTACGCTGTCGCTTCTGTCTTACTCCAATTGATCTATATATAAACAAGAAAAACAAGATGGGCGTCATTGAACAGACTCCGGTGCGCCCACCAATGGGATTTGCCAAATTCGTTAAGGATAACTTTCAGAAGTACAATCGTGACAATCTTGGGGCTGCAAATGTGATGCGCATCCTGGGTGCCGAGTATGCCAAGAAGAAGGCCGCCCTTGCTAATCAGTTAGACGTCACCGAACAATTGGCAAATTTGTCTTTGAATAATGATTAGAAATCAAATCGAAGAAAGCCATTTATGTTATTGATTAGAAATTATGAACATTCGAAAAAACCATTAAAAAAAAAACTTTAGGATTCATTTAAAGATATGTATATGCAGTTAACAGCTGTTTGTATTGATGTACAAACGTGTGTATTTTTAGTTGACGTCAGTATGTAAAGTACTTTAAGCATTCGTTTATAACTAAAATAAACCGAACTCGAATAAGCAACTGCAACCTGATTTGTGTTATCATTTTAAGTGTTGTGCAAGTAATCGGCTTGTGTCAGCAGTGGCGATAGACACTCGATACTATCGATAGCACACACTACCGGCAGCAAAATAGAGATTCGACTTAAGTGCTCTATAGTTTGATGAATTAAATATTACAAAATTAAATGCACATGCCGGAGTGAGCATGTTTTCAATTTGCTAGTGATAAGTAAACACGTTACTATAGCACCTTCTCGATTTTGCCGCATATTCAATCGAATCAATTGTGATAGCAAGAACTGAATGCCTGTGCTATTAGCGCTGCCATCACTAGCACACATACGCACGCAATCGTAAACATTTAGTTGCAGAACCGAACACGTCAGCTACGCGGATGCGGATTGATTAACAGCGATTTGTTTTGATCATTCCAAATCAGTAAATCTACCGTTCGAACTACATACATTACAGCTAGGTATTTTCAGGTATTCGTTAGCTGACTTAATTACCGCTGCATCAAAATGGTAAGCCCGCACAGACACGCACACACATACACACAAACGTACATACGTCTACGTCGGCTGTTTTGCTTATCTCATTTGTGTTTGATTAATCCCAGGTACTCATTGCTGCAGCAGTCTGCACAAAGAATGGCAAAGGTAAGTTATATTGTTTACTTAAACTGTTTAAATGTCTAACCTCACACTTTCACATTCCAACATCACGCATACGCACACGCACATACACACACAGTCATATTGTCACGTCAGTTCGTGGAGATGACGAAGGCGCGCATCGAGGGTCTGCTGGCAGCATTCCCCAAGCTGATGACCGCCGGCAAGCAGCACACGTACGTGGAGACAGACTCGGTGCGCTACGTCTATCAGCCGATGGAGAAACTCTATATGCTGCTCATAACCACAAAGGCCAGCAATATACTGGAGGACTTGGAAACGCTGCGTCTATTCTCCAAAGTGGTGCGTACATATTAATATGCAATAGCTGTTTCAAATTTCCATTTATATATGCTTTCCACACAGATCCCAGAGTACAGTCACTCGCTGGACGAGAAGGAGATTGTGGAGAATGCATTCAATTTGATATTTGCCTTTGACGAGATTGTCGCCCTTGGGTATAGGGAGAGCGTGAATCTGGCGCAAATCAAGACATTCGTTGAGATGGATTCGCATGAGGAGAAGGTCTACCAGGCCGTGCGTCAGACACAGGAGCGCGAGGCACGCCAGAAGATGCGTGAGAAGGCCAAGGAGCTGCAGCGTCAACGCATGGAGGCCACCAAGCGCGGTGGCCCCTCCATGGGCGGCATGGGCGGACGCAGCGGTGGCTTCAGCTCCGACAGCTTTGGCAGCAGTGGCATCAGCACTGGCATGGGCAGCGGAAGTGGTGCACCATCCATTGAGATGGAGACCAAGCATATGTCCTCCTCTAGCAAGCCGGCAATGTAAGCTAATATTGATAGCAACTCTTGATATGGGATATAGTCTACATTAATATTTTCTCTATCTCTCTCTCTTCCTCTCTCTCCATTGTTATCTCACTTGCAGAAAGCCTGTTTCGCGCAATGCGCTCAAATTAGGCGGCAAGTCCAAGGACGTGGACAGCTTTGTTGATCAGCTGAAGAGCGAGGGCGAGAAGATTGCCAACCTGGCACCAGCTGTGCCAGCGGGCAGTGCCGGTGCAGCGGCCAGCGCCAGTGCCGCGGCAAAGGCTAAAATCTCCGCGGACATTCATACAGAAAGGTAATGGAATGAGCTGCGTTGTCCCTTTGACCACTTCAATATAAACTACATTTATTTTCCAGTGTCCATCTGAAAATGGAGGACAAGTTGGTGGTGCGTCTGGGCCGGGATGGCGGCGTACAACAGTTCGAGCTTAGTGGCTTGCTAACGCTGCGCATTACCGACGAGAATCTGGGACGGATCAAGGTGAAGCTGGCCAACAATGATACACAGGGCATACAGCTGCAGACACATCCGAATGTTGACAAGGAACTATTCAAGACGCGCGCCATGATCGGACTAAAGAATCCAGCCAAGCCGTTCCCCCTCAACACCGATGTGGGCGTACTCAAGTGGCGCTTCATTACACAGGACGAATCGGCCATTCCTTTGACCAGTGAGCTCATCCGTTTTCGGCTTCTTTCTGTATTAGTAACTAACTATCTATCTGTCTCTCTCTAATCCATTCCGTGCAGTTAACTGTTGGCCATCGGACAACGGAGAAGGCGGCTGCGATGTGAACATTGAATATGAACTGGAGACACAGCATCTGGAGTTGCAGGATGTCGTCATCGTTATACCATTGCCGTAAGGAAATAATCATTAGCCATCCATCCATATGGTTATCTCAATGGTAATCCTTTCCTATTGCAGCTTGAACGTCCAGCCCTCTGTGGCCGAATACGATGGTACCTACAACTATGATGCACGCAAGCATGTGCTGCAGTGGCACATTCCCATCATCGATGCTGAGAATAAGTCGGGATCAATGGAATTCAGCTGCAGTGCCTCCATACCGAGCGACTTCTTCCCCTTGCAAGTGTCGTTTGTCTCAAAGACGCCGTATGCGGCAATTAGTGCGCTGGATGTCGTACAGGTTGACACTGATTCGTCTGTCAAGTATTCAAGTGAAACGATTCTATTCGTGGAGAAATACGAAATCGTTTAAACTATACACACAAACACACACACATACATATACACTGAAGAAAGAAACACACACACACACACACAAACGACATGAAAAAGAGAAAAATCGGCAGTAGTAGTATACCTAGTATCAATACATACCCTTATATTTTTGAGCGATTCATCGCATTATGTACGATTATAAATGTTAAAGCTATATTTCGACCTAAAAAACACGCATCCAGCCGCAAATGGCTAACAGTAATTCCAAATGGGCGTGCTCCACAACCATCATCATAGAGTATAATACATAAGGTAAAATACACACATATTTTATTAAATGCTCGGTATGCAGCTTATAATTTGATTTCAAACCATAAAAATTGTTAAATATATTTGGCATTGTAAACGAGAGTTTGATTTAATGCAGTCGTCTGCATACAAACGGCAATAAAATATATGTTAATAACAACTCGACTATCATTACTTTTTGTTTATTTTGTATTTGAATCTATTGTAACGCTTAAATTCAAATTGATTTTCAGTAAGAATACAAGTGCTGCATGTGGCGCTCTTGCTAGACGACGTATTTTGCAACACTGAAGTCAATCTGTGGTCACCCCCATTTATCGATAGCCAACGCTTTCGATAATCCAACTCGGAATTAGCATTGTTTTGGTTTATTCTTTGTTTTCGTTTTTACAATTGTTGGTAAATTGAAGTTAAACAAATGGAGCAGCAACTGGAAAAAGTGTTGAGCGAAATGTACGTATTGCATAATAATAAACCATCCAAACTATTAATCACTTGATCCTTGCAGCTTAACACAACAAGACACCGTGGGTGCCTTAGTGGCGAATCGGCAAGGCCTCTGCTTGGGCGGTGAGTGAAGTAAAAAAAGCAGTATCATTACATGCATGCAAGAGTGTGCATGTGTGTGTCCATGTACATATATGTATGCTTCATTCTGTCGTAAACAAGCCTGTCTAATTTTATATGTTGTTGATTGTTTTTGTCTTATCCTTCCACTTTTGCACAGCCAAGGGCAACATTAATCCCAACGTCTCTGGCATTGGAATGGCCATATCCGAGCAGGTGGCCAAGCTGGAGCCCAACAGCACTCTTCCGGCCACTGTTTGTCTGTACAGTGGCAATAAGTAAGTAGACATCCGTTAGCCCACTCGCAGGCACCCATTTAATTATTGTTTCTATCCATTTGCAGGCGCTGTGTCATACAAAAGGATGGCGATATAACTGGCATAATTTATAAACAAACAACACCAACAACAGCAGCGACAGCAACAGCATCGACATCGGCCAGCAATTAGCAATGCGATGCGAGTACATACATACATAGCTCGTACCTTAGGCCAACGTGAGACAAATTTCTTCCAAATGCGCTCGAGTATTGTTTACAGCAATAGCCGGCGACATTCGTAGCCGTTTAGCCGTTAAGAGCTGGCAGCGTTTGTACACTTTTTGTTGATTTGTTTTAAATGGCGTTTATTATTTGTATGTTTCCATCTCTTACTATTTTCTTTTATCTTTTTTTTTTTTATATACATATATATGTAAATGTAACGAATATAATTATGTTGTACTGCATCGTAGCGAGTTAAGCAACAAGCGATTATGTGCTCGAAAAACTGAAAAGCTTAATTCGAAACACTTTAGGTAGCATTTGTGTATATATACATTTTGTACGATTAAGCCTGAACAGTGATCAAAGCAAAATTACAAATATGGAGTATGGAAAATCCTGTTTTCTAAGTTGCTCAATTCTGTTATGTTTGCCTCCTGCTGTCACAGTATTAGTAGTATTAGTGTATGACTGAGAGCTTCCATTGAGTTAAGCTCCTGTAAAAGCTTTCAACCGAGTGAGCTTGCATCTTGGCTGCTCACCTCTCAGTTTTGATTTGCATCCTTTAATTCGCACTTCGTTAAGGAGGGAGAGTGAGACAGCAATAGCTGTTGCTGCGTGTAGCCACGACTGAAAGCTTTCATCCGACTGAGTTTGCGTATTGGTTGCTCGCCTCTCAGTTTTGATTTGTATCCTTCAATTCGCGCTTTGTTAAGGAGGGAGAGTGAGATAGCGAGAGCTGTTGCTGCGTGTAGCCACGAATATTGCTGGCTAGCTCATTCGCACAGGGCTGCTATGATTTGCAGTAGAGAATGAAGAGAAGCGACTAGAAATTGCCATTCACATTGTGAAAGAATGAAAACTGAGATTTTGTTGTTGCGCGAAGTTCAAAAAGTATAAAATTATGAATCATGGTGACCAAATTCGACAAGCACATATACATATGTACATCAATTATTCAATATCTAAAATTTTAACAGACTTATGCTAATGGCAGCCATGGTCAAAATATGCATTAGTGAAAGTCATCAAACACTGATCAAAGGCCAACAACAAGCGCCAAAGAGTCTCGAGCTGCTTTTTCGTATTGGCCAAATCTCGCCACGCCACAAATACTTGCAAGTCTTCCAGCTAACTTACCTACCTGCCTTAGTATAATTATAATTAATACTCACCTATGTGCGCGCCTATCTGCTCGTAATTACTCAATCATAACGGCGCCTGTTCGTGCTGCCTGCGAGCGTCTAGTCTTTGAATTTTCCGGATTGGGCAACATCGAGGAAATGCAGCTACGCCTACATACATCATAAAAAGAGAGAAATAAAAAAAATGATATATTGTCGTCATGCAATATGCAACATGCAACACTCTCATAAGAGACTCCCAAACAAATTGCCGTTAATTTCAGCCCACAAGTTTTCAGCATTAAAAAAAAAAGAAAATAAAACAACTGATTTTTTTCGTATTAGTTTTTATCTCATTTTTTATATATATTTTGAAAGTGGTGTGACAGCCTGGCCAACCGCCCATCACACACATTAACCGTCGAGTTGATGCACACATTAAGTTTACAGGCAATTTTGGCAATATGTTTGAGTGTTTGGAGCTGAATTTGGAGTTTGTGTTGGAGTTGAGTGCGCCGTCGCATTAGCCGGCGCCCCCAAGGGTGTTTGCGTCGAAGCTAAACAAGTTTCTTTATTGCCAATTGCCACATAGTGCCGACAGCCGTTTAGCGACTACAGCCAAGATTGCCTATGTTAAACAGAGAAGAAGAAGAAGAGCTCAGTAAAATATCATGTGCCAATTCGATGGCATCGTAAGCTGTGCCAAATCGCGAAGGGCTTAAGAAATAATGTATACAACCTATATACTCTTCAAATCCATGAGCGAGTATTCAAATTACTCATGTTCAATGAATAGAAAGAAAGAGTGAAAAGGAAGAAGAGAGAGAGAGAGAGAGAGAGAGAGAGAGAGAGTGCTGTAAGAAGAAGGCCACAGATAGCAATAGGATAAAGGATAATGATTGGGAAATAAATTGAGATAGATAAATGCTGAGATAGGAAGGGTGGGGCATAGTAGATAGGTACTAGAGAGTGAGAATGTAAAGAAAGGTAAGAAAGAGAGCGAGAAAAGACTAAAAGCAGAGGTGAGACAGATAGAGTGACAGCAGAAGAAAGAAAGGAAAATGATGCGAAAATGAGAGTGAGGCAGAGTGTGAGTGCAAGAAAATACATATAAAGGAAGAAAGGGAGAGGAGAAAAAATGAGGAGAGTAGAGGAAAAATATTAAGGGCAATGCAGGAAGACAGAGAGAGAGAGAGACAGAGAGAGAGAGAGAGAGAGAAGGCGGGAAAAAGTAAAAAACAGACTGAAGTAGGCAGCGAATGAAAGAATGTGAGAGTAAAATGTAGAAAGAGAGAGGGAGAGAGAGAGTGGAAGAAAACATAGTCAAGCAGAGAAACAGAGAATAGACATGGAGGGAGGTGGAAAGAGAGAGAGAGAGAGACTGAGACTGAGACTGAGATAGAGACAGAGAGAGAGAGAGAGAGAGAGAGAGAGAGAGAGAGAGAGAGAGAGAGAAAGAAATGGAAATCAAAATAAAGTGCGGTATGAAAGCTAGATGGATTTTTTTCAATCTATTTTATTTTTTAGGAAGCACCAGAGCATTTTTTTCAGGTAGGTAGAAGATGAAAAGATGAATTGAGAGAAATGGAAATGCAAACGGAAGGAAACGGGAAATAAACTGTGCTTAGGGCTTAGACTAAAGATAGTACAAACGAGTGGAATAGCAGAAAAGTGAGAATGGAGTAGTGAGGGCCAGATGGACAGATGACAGCCAGAGCTGTCATAGAGTTGCCGTAAGTTTTGCTAAACATGTGTGTATTAAATGGAAATCAGTAGGACATTATCGAAACCTTTGATGGAAAATGACATCAAGGTGAGCTACAAAGGTTCAGTGATCGAATTTATACCCTCCATTCCGATAGTCAGCAGCAGCAGCAGCTCCGTCGACTACTGTGGGGACTACTGTGGATGCAGTTGGAGATCTGATCACCTGTGCGCCATGGACTGGAGGCCATTGTGCCTCAAAGTTCAATGGAAACAGATGTAAAGCATGAGCAAATAATCGCAAGTGAATGCAATTGTTGGGCAAAGGACAATGCCGGAGTTTGTGTGTTTGTCGAGCGCCAATAAAGTACATTGGCAAATACATATATGTTAATTCATTTGTATAAATATGTGAACTTGATGCGAATAACAGCAAGGAGAGAGGGGGTGAAAGGGAGACTGGCGAAAATGTTCTTTATCAAACAGCAAAGTTTAAACAAGCTTTGTGCGAATTTATTTGCCTGTCTATGTACATAATTATTGAGATATGCAGGTAAGCTATTGTTCATTGTGTGCGTGTGCATGTGTGCATGTGTGTGTGTGTGTGTGTGTGTGTGTGTGTGTGTGTGTGTGTGTGTGTGTGTGTTGCAGCCTTGAACTTTCACTAGCTACGGCGCCGCCAACAATCCAGGGGCAATGCAGCGTGGGGCGTTCCACTTGTCTGTGGCCCAGAAACTCTCTCTCTCTCTCTCTTACTCTGAGTGTGGGTGTGAAAGGTAAACACGCAGTGAACGCTCACGCATCTGCAAGTAAAACTCGTTGTTGTATTCGAAATTCGAATTGAAGCAACAAACGTCAGCTGATAAACCAAAATGAAATTGGCCGCCAAGGCGGGTTTATTTAGTCGGCCAAAGCCACCGAAAGCCTTCAACTTGACTAAGCGTTCAATCGAGTTCAGCGGGCGGCGGGCAGCGAGCGGCACAGCAGGTTGTCTCACTTTCGCTTTCAAGAAGTTGCGTGCGACAGCAGAGAGAAGCCATAGCAATCGATTGGATAAGTGTGGCGATTAAATAAGTTAGAATGCCGTCTCTAACTAATCTTACAGATTAGTTGAAAGCAAAGAGCAGCTTTTAAAGTGTATAGAGGGACCGGCGTGCCTGGTAGAAGCGAGAAGCGTAACCATTGGACTAGATAAGCTTGCAGCAGACAGCAAAACTATCCAGTAGTAAGCTACCGTTAAGACAGCAAATAGCTTAGCTGATTCAACAGAGAGAAGCTATCTACATTAACTAGATAAGCTTGTTTTATTGAAGCGAGACTAATTTAGATAAGTTTGTCTCGGACAGAAAGTCAAGCAGTCTACAGCAAACGGTCTTGAGCATGCCATTAGATAAGTTTTGTAGCTAGCAAATAAGGAAAATCATGGATGATGGACTTGCAAGAAGAGAAGAAGCGAAGAAGCGCAACTTTCAATTCAGCTAAAAGCGAGAAGCGTACATTTGAGACTAGATAAATTTCTCTGCAGCAGCTCTAGAGCAAATAGCTCAGCGACTTGGCAAGAGAGAAGTCGTTTCCCAATTAATTAGATAAGCTTGATACATTGGCGTGAGAAGCGTATTCACTCGTTTAGATAAGTTTGTCTGGCAGTGCAAAGCAGGCAAAGAGCTAACGGAGCTTGCCCAACTTTCGCTTTCAAGAAGTTGCTTAGCTCAGCGACGGCAGCTAGACAAAAGAAAGAAGTCGATTAGATAAGTGGCCCAAGGCGAAATGCAAAGCCAGCCAACCAATGGCTAATTCTCTGAAAGAAGCGAGCATATCAAATTAGATAAGTGAGCGACTGCAACAATAGCGAAAGATCGAGCGGCAGCGGCTTTCGGTGCCTTTCCCTTTTGGTAAAAGCAACAGCGAAAGCGAGAAAGGTGTTCCAAGCTGGGAGCAAAAGAGACAAGTTGCACAATATGCCACATACATACATATATATATGATTATATGTGTATATATAGTACATGTATGTATGTAATACAGATGTCGCCTTCTGCCAAAAATAACGTAAAATCTTGCAACATTTCCTTAGATTTGTAGCTGGAAATTGTTGACTCTTGACCACATTTGCTCATTTGCACAGCATTGCCAAGCAGATGGATATACATATATCACGCAAGTATATATATATGTATACATATATGTGAAGAATTATGTGACCACTGTTGCCCCTAGACGACTTATGCTTGAGTTATGCCAAGCATAAAGATTTTTGTTCATGGCAATATTTTTCACACGACATGATAAATCTTTTAGTCTCTTTTTTCTATTTTTTTTTTTTTTTTTAAAGATATATGTATATTTATGATCGAAGGCCCAGCTAGCTCCATAAATTTAAAAACTAAAATTGCATAGATAAGAAATTGATAAGAAATTCTCTAAGGCAGCTCGCTGAGTTTGCCTCACGTCATTTCATTGGCAAATTCAATGAGTTGATTGCATGCAAATTGCATTATTCAGAATCTCATGTATGGAGAATTATGTCATGTGGCCGCCGAGGCGACAAACTTAGATAAAGCCAGAGACAGAGACAGAATCGGAGATAGAGACAGAGACAGAGACAGAGACAGAGACAGAGAGTCAGGCGCTTTACAAAAAATAATCACGTCACCAAAGACCAAAATGACGACATTTGGTCGGCGAAGTTAGCTTCGATTTCAAATATGTACAAACTGCCGCACACACACACACACACACACATTTGGTATTGTTTACAATTCATTTTTGTTTGGGTTTCAATGTTGTATAATGGAACAGCATCGACGCCAACAAAATTGCATTTGCTGTGCGCTTCCATAACAAATCACGTTCTGTTTGGCAGGCACGAGCTATCACCTCCAGCTGGCATATGCTTCAGCAGCAACAACAACAGCTACTATTATTACCATTATTATTATTAGTTATGGGAAAACAAGAGTAAAGAAAATGCCATAAATTAGTTTATAAACAACAACGAAAAACAACTGTCACTGATATCAACAAAATATACTTCTATTTACGTTTATATTACGACATATTCAAAGAAAGAAAATACAAAAAAAAAAAAAAAAATTAAATAAATAAAAATGCTCACACGTCTGATTCACGCCGAACTCGTCTTAGCCATATTTGGTTAAATCCAAAATTTATTGAATTTTTACGCGCATTTACAATACAGACGAACGTGCATGATTCATGCGCCGCGTTTTAGCCATATGTTTCATAAACAAAAAACAATCTTAAGCGACCATTAAATACGTTCATATTTATTGCCTGTCCATTTAAGGCAACTTTCTTTGCTTGAGTCATTTGAAAATGCGCGCCAAGTGCTCTATCGCAGCTGCAATTGCACTCGTTGCTCAACACTGACCAATGACGCTGTTATCACACAGTGCAATTGACTATAGATAGGCCGATAAGTGTGCGAAATATTCTTTTACGCTGTTTGAATATGTTGAGCTAGTGCCGTTATATATGTATGTACATGTACATACAGTATACATACATATGTACATATCTTTATTTATATCTAACTTAGATAATGGCATATTTGTTGATAATGTATAGCAAATATTTAGTAATATATTTGCACAAACCTGCATCGCAGTTAGATTAACTCTCTTGCCCAAGGTCGCTTGCACCTGCTGGCGCACTATTGGCCGTCTTTTATCTACATGCATAGTTGATAAAGCATCTGTTATCTGTCTATTTTTGAAATTTCAATTGCATAAGAAATATACACACATACGGCTATATGATGTACATGCATATGTGCATACATTTGCAACTACATATGTACATATATGTATGCATGTATTAGTACTGTTTATCATCGCTTATTTATTTACATGATTTATTCAATTTTTGTTTCTCATTCGCTCGCGTGTATATAGAGCATTAGGGCGCGTCGGTGGGCGTCGATCATGCTATACACTATACAATGTTGTCTAAATATTGCAGTATATGCACACACACATATGTACATACATACATATACACATATCGCTTGTTGTCTAAATACATCTCGACAATGTCTATTCGACAATTTAAAACAATCGATGCGATTTTTAGCACAAATGTGCCAAACACGAACATTCAATTTATATTTAGTCGATCGCCTTCATACGTCAAATGATAGCACAGCTCTACCACCGCCCCCTTCCCGCAGCCCAACTGGCCCCTCGCCCCATACCCATTCCCCACAGTCTGCCGTCTTTATATGGGGTTTAGAGCGAGCTGCACGTTTCTAACACTAACGAAAATAAAGAAGCAAATAAAAATTGAGTAAAATTAAATTAAATGAAAAAGACACACACACACACACACACGCGCATAGAGCTGCAAAAGCTGATATTCGACAAAAGTTTGTTAAGTTGCATTGCCAGTTGGCGAATCACCGAACTTGCCCCAAGTGGCACAGCCACTGACTGCTCTCTGCTCCTTGCTCCCTGCTCTCTGCTCCCGCTCTCTGCTCCTGCTCTCTGCTGGCTGCTGCAAAAGTCATCTGCACACAATTTGGTATTTCGTCATCTGGAGAAACACTTTCTACTTTCACTGCAACACACACACACACACACACACATATACAGTGAGCCAAATTGCACCGCTGAGCAAAGGGCCAGCTGTTGAAAATCGAGTTTATACTTCCACACACCTTGAACTCATTCGAAACGGGATTTGATACTGAACACTGGGCCTCATACCAGAGCTCTTAGAGTACTGAAAGTACTTGCTCGACTGCGTCGTTCTAGCCAGCTCCGCACGTCCATTCGCCTGTCGAGCTGTCCGTGGATCTATCTGGCCTTACGTCCGTTCATGCTTCTATCCCTCTGCCCGTTCGTCATTCTGTTGATCTGTCCTGCTATTCGTTCGTCTGTTCGTCTATTAATCCGTCTTTCTATATATATACATATGTATATGTACATACTACATACTTATAGACTTTAAAATATACGATTATAGTATGAACTTGTTTTTTTTTTTTTTTTTCATTTCTCAATAAATCATCTCATTTTCTTATTATATCCAATAGTCGATCATTGAATTTAGTTTTTTTTTAGCTCACTAAAAAACTGTAGGTTTTCAATGGACAGTTATTTTATTTTTATTTTTTTTTTAAATACACAGATTTTTTATATTATGATCTAGCTCCCCTCCCCCTTCTCCCACATGTACAAATAATACGAAAGGCAAATACTAGAGACGCTTGCTCTGGCACATGAACACATCTGGTTGCTATTATCACGCTCTGAAAATTTGCTTAAGAAAGTCCAACTAGATGAAAAGTTATTCAACAATTAAGTTCGCATAGCAAAGCCGTCGCGACGGCGCAGCTCAAGCGCAGTTGCTGCGTAAACTGCGCAGTTAGCGGCGCGCGTGCCTAAGCTTGTGTGTGTGTGTATATGCATGTGTGTGTGTGTGCGCGCTGTTTGCTGTTTTGTTTGTTATGTGTGCTATGAAAGAAGTGTGGAGTGACTGGCAAAGCAGCTCTGCGCAGTGTGCAGGGTATCAGCTAGTCAGGCACTGCCGCTTGGCGCAACGCTTGCTTGTTTGTATACCCTGAATCGAGTGAAAATGGGAAATCAGGGTGTAATGCTTTTGTAGAAGTGTAGGAGGTGTGGCAGACCCCATAGAGTATATAGATAGTAGAATCCGGCTATAACGATGATCAAGGTTCCGTCGCTATACCCGAAAGACCGTACAAGTTTACTCATATAAGTAAGTATGTTTGTCTTGGGATCCGAATTTTCGTCGCGATAGTACAAGTACAGTAGGATCGGATTATAGCAACTCTGCTTATAGCGTCTGTACGGTTATAGCGACGAAAATTCTAGTCCCCAGACAAATTTTTATGAGCAAACTCATACGGTTATAGCGCCTCCGGGTATAACGACGGTCCCTTGGGTGTCGTTACAACCGGATTCTGCTATATATATATCTGATCCTTATCTAGTCAGGTCTATCCGCCGGATGTCCGTCTGTCCGTCCGCATGTGTAAGCGTGTCGATCTTATAGTGCTAGACCTATAAGTGCTAGAGCCTTAAAATTATTTTAGGTTCCTGTATAGAAAGCGCACATCGAGTTTGATCGATAAGTAAATCCGTTTGAATGTTATCGATTAACTAACTTCGAATCAGCTATGTAATTGTACCTCCTATACTTTTGCAGTTAGAACCTCCAAATTTTGCATTGAGATTCATTTTGATTTTTATTATATGTGTGTTGGATAACCACTGAAAATTCTGTCGAATTCTTATTTGAAGATCAGTATATAGTCCATAGACTATAGTATATAGTATGTAGTATATAGTCAAATATTTAATGGAAAATGCTGAAGTTTTTATTAGGCTCGATCAAAATTCCAGATCATCTTCTAGTCGTGCCTTCCGTCTAGAGTTTTCTTGCTCACTGCTGTGGCGGCTCCCCTGTAGTTCTAGACCTAATATGCCTGTCTCTGGGAGTGCTGCGACTGCTAATTGTTTTCATTCTTTTTTGCGATAGATTGCAAACGCTTTAGCACTTCCTGGTTACTTAGTTGAGCAAATAGTAGTCGATGGCACGCACCCGCACCCGCACCCGCACCCGTTACCCTAACAGCATTCACACCCGCGCCCCTACCAGCACCCGCTCAGCTGAGCACACAGCCGCATGTAAAGCAGAGTTAGACAGACAGACGGGCAGACAGCTGGTATTGCTGACAGTAACAAACAGTTGGTTGGTTATTTGTTTGTCGCTTTATTGTGATCATCATTATTATTATTATTATTATTATTACTATAATGACGATTTTCATTATCAGCGAGCGATGGCTGGCTTTGGCATGCTTTCATCTTGCATTGACCTCAAAAAGCCGTGTCGTGTCGTGTCGTGTGGCCCAGATACAACACATACACATACATACATAGGTGGCATGGACGCACTGCGGATGATGGCTATGAAGGTGACACGAGCACGGTCATGTAACAGCTGTTAATCAAAAATAATTGAAATAGATTATTGCTACTGTTATTATGCTTACGTTGGCGACTGTGAGAACTACTCTCGATTCTCTATGATCATCATCTTCGCTGCGACGCCGGCCAGCCCTATATGTACATATGTAGTTAGCTAGTTCGTTCGTTCGGACTCAAAGGTCACCAGCGGCTACCTCAAATCAATTGTATTCAATTCATGTCCAGCTCAAGTGCCAAAAGCAAAAGAAAGGAAAGAAAAGAAAAGTAAAGAAAAGTATCGCAAAACTTAATTTAGACTGTAAACAAATTGTAGTTTAATAGAGATTATGCAAAACCATTTCAAGGCAGCTAGAGAATTTCCTTTTATGCCAGAATGCAGCTCTAGATACGAGGGCTCTTTAAAAAGTTATGCAAAGCTGGGAGAATAATTTTGTTGATGTTTTTTTATTTATTATATTATCGAATGTTTTATTTGAAATTTTTGATTTATGCACGAGGATAAGCAATACCAACTTGATATAGACTGGTATCAAAGTTGTACCCATGCTCGATCACAGCAATCTATGATGAACTCAGACTTACAACAGTTCAAGCTGATTATCAAGTCGCTCCATCGAGCCACGCCTTTTCTTTCCAGAGCTTATCTAATGGAAACAGTTCTCTTAAAGCATCTCTATTTAAGCTTTCATGTGGACAACTGCGAGTCAGCATTGAGGAATTTACGACCCTCCCTAGGGTCGCAGCCATCTAGTATAGAATTGTGCATTAAGCTTGAATTATACACAGTGGGAAACCACAGCGATATAGTTCTTGTATATCAAGCTTAAAGAGGTCGATTTTCGGCTAATATATACATATCGGTTAATATATACATATCGATCTCCATATCGATTTCTGCTTCCATTTCGATTCCGATATCCACCTTAATATCGATTTTTATACAGATTTCGATGTCCATCCTCGATTCGATTTCAGTCACCATTTGCATATCCATGTCGATCTCTATCTAGAATTCGTTCCCCATCTGAAATTTCGTATTTATATCCATTTCGATATCCATCCCCATGTGATCTCCATAACGATTTCGATATCCATTTCGATCTCTACCTCAAGTTCTATATCCACCTCGATCTCGATCTCGATTTCAATCTCGATCTCAATTTCGATTTCGATCTTTACTGAATTTAACCCCAAATCCAACCCCTTAAATAAAAAATGGTTTGCTTTTTTTTTCTGTAAATGTTAAATCGTTTGAAAACAACTTAATGTTTCATTTATTTTCTGCATCGTTTCATTTCATTTTTTTTTTTTTTTTTATTATTTTTTTGTTTGTTTTGAATTTGTTTTTGTTTTGATTACTCTTTTTTGTGTATGTCAATCAAGAATTGCATTTTCGCATTTCACATTTTGATTTACAATATAAAAATACATTCGCTTCCGCCACACATCTCTCGCGGTTGGCTGCTGCTGCTGCTAGGAACATCAATTCTACATTTAAATATGTGTGTAATTGTTGTTGTTGTCGGAGAATCTTGCTTGAAACGTAATCGTATTTATGTATACATATATACATATATATATATATACATATGTGTATATATCGAGTGTTTGCAGCATTTTTGTCTTGGAAACAATCATTACAAAATAGTAGTAAAAATCTACGAACTACTACTACAAAAAAAAAAAATATTTATATATGTATACGTATATGTATGTATGTATATATACATATATATCTATTACAATATTTGATAATATAATCTTAAATTGTAAGTCTTTAGACTAATTAATATTATTGTTGTAGTAGTTGTAGCTTGATGTTGTTGTTGTTGTTCTATGTAAAAATTATACACTTGAAGAAATTTTTAATGAACTTTTTACATATATATATATATAGATATATGCACGTATGTGTTCTCCCTCTATATATATTTATAAATTGGCATGAATTTCAATCAAAATAAATAGGCATATACTAAGATAAAAAAAAAAAATCTAATATAAACTAACATATTTTTATATGGTATATATAGTAAATATATAAAATGTTTGCTCTTTTTACTTTGACTTTGATTTTTTTACTTCTGTTTATGAGATGCTTCACATTCGTACTTTGGGCCGAAAACAAATTTGGGTGAAAAAAAATTGTTTAAAAATTAAAATTATTTTTAAATATAAAAAAATTAGTGGAGTGATTTTTGTCAGTTTCTTTTCGTTTTTTGTTGTTTTTTTTTTTTTTTTATTTTTTGTTTGCATATATATTTTATTTTAAAATTTCTTTATTTTCCTATGCATTTTTTTGTTGTTGTTTTTGTTTTTTGTTTTTTTGCTTTTTGTAAATATGTGAGAAAGTGAAAAAAACATCACAGCTAAAACTTCAGTACATTTTTCTTGTGGTTACTTCGAAAATAATATATAATAACTATTAATATATTATTATTATTATTTAAAATATCGAAATTAGAGAAAAGTTTGCGGAAAGAAAGAATGAATTTAAAAAAAAAAAAACAAAAACAAAGAACAAACAACAAAATGTGTGTGTGTGGATGTGTGTGTTTCTTTATAAATACATATATATATACACATATATGCTTACAATTTATTGTTGTGCGTATATATAGGTGTAAATATATATATATATATATATATATATATATATATATATATATATATATATATATATATATATATATATACAGATATATATAACTGTGTATATATACATGTATATACATATATATATATATAGATACACATGTGTGTGGATGTATGCATATGTATAGATAGATCTATATACAGATAGATATCGATAGATAGATCTATCTCTCTATATAAATCTACATACATATATATATCGATAGATCTATATAGGCATACATATAGATAGATCTGTATACATATACATATATTTCTACACACATATACATATATATATGCGTGTATGTGTGTATATATATGCGTGTATCTATATGTATGCTATTTTATATATATATGTACACATATATCGTCGTATAACTTAAAATAGACTTTGCTCTATATAAACGACATTTTGTCAGTTTTGTTTGTTTTGTGCTTTGTTTGTTTTGTTTTCGCTTTCCTATTCCATATTATTGTTTGCTTGTTTTTCTTCTTTTTTTTTTGGTCAATTTTCTTGTCGCTTTTATTATTTCCTTTTTTTTTATAATTTTTGCATTTGTGTGCGTGCGTGTGTATGTGTGTGTGTATGTATGCCTTTCGTTTGGGGTTTTCATTCTCAGTTCACAATGGCGTTGCCCGGCTGCTTCGTCAGATTGGGGCGCCAGAGCTGATGAGTTAGGTCGATTTAAGGGGCGAGCAGGAGGGGAGGGGGGAGGGTGGGAGGGGGCGTGGAATTTAGATGAGGCGGGGCTAAAAAAAAACACATAAACTTGGGACAAGGGCAGGGGGATGGACAGAATTTCGCAGGGACTAGCAGGGCTCGGTAGGGAGAGGGAGAGAGAGAGGGAGAGAGAAATCAATGGATGTTAATGGTTCAATGGGGGCTGTTTTTTTTGGATGTGATGTGAAGGCCAGAAGGATAAAGCAAACATAGACTGAGATTAAATACAAGAAGCGATCATCCGTTCAAGGATCACTCCAAAAAAAAAAAAAAAAAAAAAATTAACTAAAACTAGGAACGTCTTACAGACTAAAAGTACTTGGGTTGCCCCGCCCATAGATCTGATACGATACGATACAGTGAATGTGACCCGCCCCGTGGCCAGAGCTTGGACGTCTTTGTGTGTGTGTGTGTGTGTGTGTGTGAGTGTTTCGTGGGGGGGGTGGGTTGAGGCTATACAGACTAATCTAATCCTCCCAGGCAGCGCCGGAGGCCAGTTCACGGCGTACACGCCACAGCATCAGCTCCATGCAGGCGCGTGAATCCTCGAAACTGCTGTGTCCAGTGGCACCGTCCCCGCTCTGGATCTCGCGATTGAGATGCGTCTTGGTCAGGTGGCGCAGGGCCCGGCGATAGGGGAATCCGCTTGTGTGTGGAAACGCAATGGATGTGTCGATCAGCGTATTGTGGACGATGCGCAGGGCGCGCAGATCATTGTCCAGCCCATGTCCGATCAGTATGGTGTCCGCATCGATCAGCTCCAGCAGATCGCGCTGCACCTCGGCCAGCGACTTGCAGCCGTTCGCCTTGAGATCCTTGGCGGTGACGCCCGAGAAGCGTGTATTATAATCAACAATATCGGCATCCGGTCGCACATAATGCTCGTACACCAGCTGCCCGTTGAGGGCCACCAGCGATACTTTGGTGACGTCCAGGCCGCGGCCCGTATAGCTCATCTCACAGTCGAGCGCATAGACGGCGGGCGGCTCACGGTTGCGGGCCGACGAGCCGCTGCGCGGTCGTGTATGGACAAAATCATGATAGGGCCCATTCACGCCCACCACCGATCCGGTCCACACATGGAGATCGTGATGCGTGCAACCGGCATCGCTCTCCTCGGTGCCATTGCAGCAGGTCCAGCGGCTCACCCAGACATTGCCGTCGTAGCAGCGATGGTACTTGCCCCAATGGTATGTGCACTCCTCGCGCGTCAAATACTGTCCGCTCAGATCGTCCACCAGGAACTCGCGCTTGCAGCGCACACACTGCTTGGCCAGGGTGCGCTCCACCATCGGGTAGTTGCAATAGAGCTCCAGCGCGTAGCTGATCTCGGCACTGGGTGCCGATTCGCATTCGCTGCCGCTCCATTCGCCGCCCGATTCCGAGTCGAGGGAACGTGGCGATATGTTGCCCGAGTCTGTGGATGTTGTTGCTGTTGGGCTGTGGTTGTTGTTGTTGTTGCCATTGTTGCTATTGTTGCTATCGTTGTTAGTGTCACTGTTGCTGATGTGGTTGCTGCTGCTGCCGCTGGTGGTGCTGCTGTTGCTGCTGCTGCTGATGCGGCCAGTGCCGCCGCCAATGAGCTCGTCGGGATGGCCAACCTCCTGGCCGCCAACCACATATTCGAATTGGCTCGTATTCAGGCCATCATGGCAATTGATCACCGTCAATGCCGACTCGGCCACGGCCATCACATGGGCGGCCGCGAAGCTCATGTGCGGCAGACACTTGAAGATCTCGATGGCCCCGTCGTGCACCACACTGGCCACCGGGAAGCCGTACACGCGCAACAGATTCTGATCGATCAGATAGCGGCGCAGCTGGCGCATCAGCGCCTCATCATCAATGTCCAGGCGCTCGTATTGACGCAGCGGCGGCACCAGGAAATTCAAATTCTGACGCTGTTGAGCCTTGTGCAGCTGGCGCTCTTCGCGTTGCCAGCTGGTTATCGATTTTACTCCATGCTTATTGTTGTTGTTGTTGTTGTTATGGTTGTAGTAGTTGCCGTTGTTGTTGTTGTAGTTGATGTTGTTGTTGTTGTTGCGTATGCTGCTGCAGATGCTGCCAATGGGTGAGCCACCAGGTGAGCTCACAGCTGATGAGGAATTGGAGCTGTTGAATTTCATGTTGTTGTTGCCGTGCCCGTTGTTGTTGTTATTGTTGTTGTTGTGGTGGTTGTTGTGCAGCCTGTTGTTGTTGTTTTGGTTATTGTTGCACTTGTTTTGCTTTGCCTTGCCACGCTTCGAATTGCAATTGTTGCCGTTATTGTTGTTGTTGTTGTTGTTATTGTTGCAGCTATTATTATTATTATTGTTGTTGTTGTTGTTGTTGTTGCGCCACTTGCCCTTGCACTTGCCGTTGGCTTTGTTCGGCTGCTGCTGCTGCTGCTGCTGCAGTTGCTGTTGCTGCTCCTGTGGCACTTGCACCTGTATCTGCACCTGCATCTGTCCAGGCGTCTGCTTCAACGCCTGCCCCTTCTGCTGGCGCTTCGAGCGCGACTTGTTGTTGCTGTTGCCGCTACTCTGATGATTGCCAGAATTGTTGCCAGCTCGGCATTTGGGCTTGTTCAGGTGCTCGTCGCTGGAATTGATGTCCTCGCTGGTTGCCTCGCTGCTGGTGCTGTTCCGATGTCCCGGATTGTGCTGGCCCAGGAATTTCTCTGCAAAGAGCCAATACGAGAAAAGACGTTTTAGTATTTCTTAAGTTTCTTTCACTACCTTTCATTTGTTTCTGTTTGTATCGCATTTATATCGGCCACTGTTTTAATTTGTTCTTTTCTTCTTTTAAATTCAGATTTTAAATTTCATTAAATTTATTTCTCTCTGACCGATCTGATTCAGAACTGAAAATGTTTACCCTGTGATGGAAAAACCAACAGAACTTTCCCAGCCGACTTTGTTTTCATAGCTTACTCATTTGGACTAGTTGGATTTGTGATATTTCTATAGTTAGAGTATATGGGATTGTATGGGATAGTGTAGGTTCATTCATTAATGAATTATTTTTCGTTCCAAAATGATGCAGCTGAACTTTTAAACTAGTTCTTATGAACTAGGTCTCGTGAATTAGTTTCAGTGAAACAATTCTAGTGAACAAGGCCCAATGAACTAGTTCAAATGAACTAGTTCTCGGGAACTGGTTCCAGTGAGCTTGTTAGTGCGCCGCTATTATAAAATATTTACCTTTGCTATTTCATATAACTTTGCTATGATCAAATGCAGCTCATTTTGGAACTAGTTCTAGTGCTTTGTCTACTCATATATTTTTCTGAATTTAAGGATTACATATATGTATATTGCATCGAGCAAAATTGTGTTCACTTCTGGGCGAGTTTGCTTTGTTCGTTCACTGAATCGCTAGTTCCAGCTCTTTGCTCGATCGTTCACTGAACCCCTCCTATATTTCAATAGTTCATTCAATTTCAATTTATGTTGAAAATGCTTCTGATTCAAATAATAAAATTGCCATTGATAGTCATGCTCATGAGACGCTTGCTATGAACTAGTTCATCTGAGCTAGCTCAGCTAACAGAACATACTTCTGAAGCGTGTTAGCTAGCTGGCGTGGTATTCCATAAATTAAAACTCATCCAAACTAAACAGATTTCCATTTAATGCGCTCTGTTACGCTCGTGAACTAGTTCGCTTATGCGTTACCAGCTAGTTAATCTTTACGTCGTTCGACTACGCTTCAGCCAACGCCCCCGCCCCCGCCCCCGCCCACGCCGCAGATATCCCATAGACAATCTGTGCACAAATTCCGTATGTGAGTACCCACATCTATATATAATTATTTCGTCTTTTTTCAGCTATAGTAAATTTGCTTGACGTCAATTTACGTTTGCTAATTGCTGAGTTGATAACAAATTCGTACGTGTGTATGTGTGCGTGTGTGTGTGTGCGTAAGCATGCGTATGATTATATGTGTGTGTGTGCGTTTGTTTGTGAATCGCTCTTATCAGCCGGTCGGCATCATTGCGCGCGCCACGTGCTTCTCATTTTGTGACTTTGCTCGGCATTCATAATACAAATTTATTGCCAAAAAAAAAAAAAAAAAAAAAAACCGAAGGAATATGCTCAACCATGAATACCCTGTAATACGACGAGCCTAGGCAGATTTGTATGAAGTGTATATAGAAAAGTGCTTCACGGCGTATCTATGCGTCGCTCATAGTCGACTTTATTTGACCTCAAGTTCTAAGCAATGAGAGAGTTGGAGAGAGAGGGAGAGGGCGAGGGAGAGACAGCTAGTGAGAGAGGGAGTGACATATGTTGGCTCTTGTCTCATAGAGGAAACAAACAACAGAGGCGCGTGGCCGCCTGTCTTACCCACAAGACGATGATGATGCTGATGCTGATGATGATGATGATGATGAGCTATTACTCATGAGCAACATAATTATACTGAGCCGAAAAATGACTTCCGCATTTTCTGGGCACTTCATTCAAGCCGCAAGAGGGGCGTTGTAACAGCTCGCTGTTGCCAAGCAACGAAAAGGGGGCGGGGCTTGGGGGGATAGCTGAAGCTGAAGGGGATAGCTCAGCTCGGGCAACGTGTTGATCGTTAGCAACACGTGGCTAAGCGACAATCGGAGCTAAACGTGTATTTAGCTAGAGGCCAGCTGTAGCTTATCTAAGTGACGAGCGGCGACAAGTTCTAGTGCTTAACAACAGCAACAACAACAACAACAATAACAAATTGTTATCTATTTATGCATTGCATTTGCTGCTTCCTATTTGCACAGCCAATTTGTTAAGTTTTTGTTTGCATTTTAGCTTCCCACGACAATTTGATGCCTGATAAATTGCGTGCGATGGGAGGGAAGTGCAGCGCAGCAATTCATCAGTTATGTATATATGTATATATCGTTATATCAATATGTATTATAGTCACACACACACACACACGCGCACCTCATATCATATCATAGCACAGTTTGTTGACTCTGCATACGACCGAAGGACATATCGGATATCCAATATGTACTCTACATGTGGAGCTCTATTTAGCATCATAGTTGGCACGCTGGCTCGCTGGCTGGGCGCGTGACTTGTGTGGGCAATTGGCCAGGCCAAGACAAGCCGAGCCGAGCCAAGCTGAGCCGAGTCGAGCCAAGCTGAGCCGAGCCAATCGCTGGCTTTGCATGTCAAGCAAATTTCTCCGCATCAAGTCATAAATCACGCATACGCAGCGTTGCCAGGCGGCGGCCCAGCAGCAGCAGCAGCAGCAGCAGCAGCAGCAGCTGAGCAGCTACCAATTATTGTTTACATATGTGCAACACGTACTTTAACACGCATTGAGAACTGTTTGGCCCAGCGATTAGATAAACGAACTTCCCGAACACACACACACACACACGGACACACTCTGTGCGCTTTATCGCACACACACACAAACACACGCGCCAAAATCTTCAACAACCTTGAAAATCATATAAATATTCATGTGCGCGCATAAAAAGTGTAGATATGCGATTAAAACGTAAACATAACATAATTATGCGAGGTGCGTTTCAAACGTATTCGCCGATGAGCGATAAAGAGAGAGAGAGAGAGAGAGAGAGAGAGAGAGAGAGAGAAGAGTAAAATAGCTAAATATATAGCTGTCTCTGTTGCACATGAGGACAAACACAAGTGCTCCAGTGGGGAGTGCTCGACTTGAAGTTACCCGAAGAATAATTTTCAGATACTTATGCAATCAGGCAAGATAGATGATAAGAGTTATCTAGAGGGCAGAGTGGGACATGAGGAATATAGTCTAAGGCAGCAGACTATCGGATGTGATAGGCATGAGAGAGGAATAACTCTACAGGGGGACACAAGTTTGAATACTTAGATACAGATACAGATATAGATATAGATATAGATATAGATATAGATATAGATATAGATATAGATATAGATAGAGATAGAGATAGAGATAGAGATAGAGATAGAGATAGAGATAGAGATTGAGATAGAGATAGAGATAGAGATAGAGATAGAGATAGAGATAGAGATAGAGATAGAGATAGAGATAGAGATAGAGATAGAGATAGATATAGAGATACAGATAACGATACAGATACAGATACAAATACAGATAACGATACAGATACAGATACAAATAATTGTTTCTATATCTATGTACTCTATTATATCTATCCTTAAAACATGTAACTAATATAACTAACTCATAGTACACAGTGCACTTATAGTATTTTAAGCAACACTAAATTATTTCACAGTTAAAAAAACATGCATTATATCAAACGAATTTATGACCCAAGATGACCCATTACAACGAAAACTAATGCTTAAAGCTTTAAATCAATTTGGAAAATTATAAAGAAGAAAACAGAAAACCCGAAAATACTTGAGTTTTAGTGATGAGAAACTGAATTCATGTGCGAAAAGGAGTTGGAAATCGCAAAAGAGAGGGAGAAAAAAAAGAACAACAAATGTTATACAACAAACAAACAAAAAAGTGGGAAATTGTAATCGGAGATATGGATAGAATGCTATAGATCACTGGCCGAGTGCGATGCGAATCTTAAGTGGAGATTAATGAATGTGATACGTTGAATGTCATTGGTTGAAGGCCCGCCAGACGTTTGACAAGCTATTAAGCTAGCGAAGATTTGCCTTGTTCTCAAAGATCTGATTAATGTCATTCTAGATGAAGCGACGCTGCGACACGGCCCCAAAGTCATTTAAATGAGCTTACAATTGACTCATGTTTTGCTTTAATATTATTGTTATTGTTTTACTTTACTTTTATACTTTTTATTTTTGTATTTTGTATAGCTTGGCGCTTGTTACAAAACCAACAGTAACAACAACAACAATCCGAATATTAATAATAATAAGAATAATAATGAACTATTAAAAAGTCCCTGATAAGATTGCACAGCGTATAAAATTGTGGCTACTGTGGCGAGCTTTACGATCAGTTCCCTGATAATCTATATGCATCAACATAGTATGTATATTATATAGAGTAAATGTGGTATATATGCAGTATATGTGGTTTATGTAATATATGTAGTATATGTGGTATATATAAAGTTTGTAGTACATGTGGCTTATATAGTATATGTGGTATATGTAGTATATGCAGTACATGTATGTAGTATATATAGTATATGTAGTATATGTGGTATATGAAGTCTATGCAGTATATACTATGGCATATATAGTATATGCAGTATATGTTGTATATATAGTATATGTAGTATACGCAGTATACGTAGTATATGTAGTATACGTAGTATACGCAGTATACGTAGTATATGTAGTATACGTAGTATACGTAGTATATGTAGTATACGCAGTATATGTAGTATATGTAGTATACGCAGTATACGTAGTATATGTAGTATATGTAGTATACGCAGTATACGTAGTATATGTAGTATATGTAGTATACGCAGTATACGTAGTATATGTAGTATATGTAGTATACGCAGTATACGTAGTATATAGAGTAGTAGTAGTATATGTAGTATACGTAGTATACGTAGTATATGTAGTATACGCAGTATACGTAGTATACGTAGTATATAGAGTAGTAGTAGTATATGTAGTATACGTAGTATACGTAGTATATGTAGTATACGCAGTATACGTAGTATATGTAGTATACGTAGTATACGCAGTATACGCAGTATACGTAGTATATGTAGTATACGTAGTATACGCAGTATACGCAGTATACGTAGTATATGTAGTATACGTAGTATACGCAGTATACGTAGTATATGTAGTATACGTAGTATACGCAGTATACGTAGTATATGTAGTATACGTAGTATACGCAGTATACGCAGTATACGTAGTATATGTAGTATACGTAGTATACGCAGTATACGTAGTATATGTAGTATATGTAGTATACGCAGTATACGTAGTATATGTAGTATACGCAGTATACGTAGTATACGTAGTATATAGAGTAGTAGTAGTATATGTGGCATAGTGTAGTATATATAGTAGTATTAGTAGCACAGTAGTATACATAGTATACATAAGTTGTATATAGGGTATACATACATAAGCTCGATTGTACAATATAAGAATAATTGACATATTGATGTATCTATCACAAGAGCTCAATTTGTACAGATGTAATTTGCTTTATCGTTTCTTGATTTTTAGTTAGATTATTATCAATGGTGTTTGGTAGACGTATCTGCACCGTATTCTCAGGCATGTAAGGCTTTAATTTAGTGGGCAAGTGGCCACATTTAGTTTCGAGCTAGTTGCCAGGGCGATAAGATGTTGCCAATGGCATTTGGTTTCGACTGTCTAGCTGCGGTTGTCAAGTGGACTTCGCGTTACCAGGCACCTAATCAGCGGCGGCTATCCCCAAAAATAATAATAATAATACAAAAAAAAAAAAAACCTTTTTCAATATATACTATATGAATATACTATATACATATATTAGTATGCCTAACTAAAATTCAGCTCTGGCTGCTATGACACCGCGTCACGTTGCGAGCTCGTTGCTATGACACTTGCTGCACTTGCTAGCACTGCAGGCATTTATTTATGTTTGTGTTTTCACTCAAGATAACGTGACCCACATTTGATGAGAACGATGAAATTCAGCATGCGGCGAGCAATACGAGAATCCACAGCATCGTCCACTGATAATTCCCAGGCATGCCCAAACGCAGCTGGGCAAATGGCCTTCGGGCCGAGCTCGCATTGCCAAATGGTGCGCCATTTCCTGTCCCCAGGCCAACAGAAGACCAGGCCAAATATAATAAAGCAAGCTTCAAGCTCGAGTCGGCACACACACACACACACATGCAGAAAATCGGACTGAATAGGTATGTTTATGCGAGAACACTTTATGTTGGTTAGTTGGGTTTATGGCTAATGCTAATGTTGTTGTCTCAGTTGTCGTTGTTGTTGTTGTTGTTGTTGCCCTGCGAGTTACGTACGTGACGATAAGTCGTACTTGGGCAAGATTTAGGCGCGTTTTACATTTTCAACTAATATGCATTTTTTGTAGCACGCATAAAGAAACAGGTGAGCGCTGCTCGACGTAGCAGATACCCTGTAAGTAGCAAGAGAGCCACTTGGAAAATCTTTACACTTTAAATATTTAATTTCTATGGCAAATAAGCCAAAAGGAAATCTCAATGGAAGCTAATTGTAGATGCTACAAACACCTTGTTGGCCGTTGTCAAATTACAGGGTATGCGAAACTAAGCATGCCAAATAGCCATTGAGGTCAAGACACCATAAGGCGACGACGACGACGAAGATGTCGTGTTTTATTCACATAGTCGTTTCGCATAAGTGAGAGTTGTAAAAATATGATAAGTATATATGCACGTATGTATATGCATGATAAATATATATATACATATATACATACATATTGTATATACACACATATGTAAATGCATATTGTTGTTACAGGTTTATGAACCAAGGCACGCAATCTTGAGCGATTGTAGTTAACAATAGCTATTATCATCATAGAGATAATGACCGCTGCTTTCTGATCTTGTAAATTATAGCCATCAAACTACATGAGATAAGAAAAGGCTAAAGATAATGTAAGTTGATATTTGGAGCTAGATATAAAAGCGTATCGATAACCGATAACCATATATTTGTGCATATATGTGAAGATACGGATTGCGATCGAAATATAGATAAAGATACATACACATTTGTATGCAAAGTCAGATGAAGATATAGATAAAGATAATCGTAGAGATAAAAATGCAGATACTGATGAAAATAATGATAGAATACACATACAAAGATTAATAAATAGATGCAGATGTAGTGACAGATACATTGATAAGCATATACTGACATAGGTAAATATAAAGATCAAGATTATGGTGAACTTGGAGATATGTATCTATATGTAGATACAAATACATTTGTAGATGCAGATACTGCTTATATATATGCAAAGCTATAGACACATATGCATGTAGATACATATCAAGTTATAGATACATTTAGAAATACTATTGCAGCATAAGATATTGACACTTTTCTAGATCGATACAGATACAGATGCAAAGCTGTATATACATATATAAATATTGATGAATTTCTAAACAGATATAAAGATATGAATATGAAGATATTGATATAATTGTAGATAATGATATAGATACAGATACAGATGCAGATACATATGCATACATAGAGACATATCTAGATATATGTATACGGAGGCACAGAAACCAATACAAATGCAGCTGCAGATCCAGATGCAGATACATATCATGCTATAGATACACATAAAGATATAGGTAGATGCAGTTGAAGATACAGATATAGTTACCTTTACAGGTACAGATAAAGATATAGTTATAGGTACAAATGTACAATCAGATACAAATGTAGATACAGCTTATACTTTGAGAACCATGTATCTTCAACGGGTATCTATCTATATGCATATGTATCACTATGCATATAGATCGATAGATATGCATATAGATAGATACCAGTTGAAGATAAGTATCTAATATAGATAAATAAACTTAGTCTAGAGACTCGCACATTTCCAAGCCAACAATTCAGATAGAGATACGACGCTCGGCGAGTCTCTGGCAGATCTGGTGTGAGCTGTTGCCCAAAGGCGAACCTGTTAACCTTGGCCATTGCAGCTAGAGCTGTGCGTATTTCAAGTGGAAATTGAGCAGAGGTAGGGGAAGGGGCAGGCGTAAGCTGTATAGCCGGCATCAAAAGGAATTGAGCATTCAAAAGAATTTATGTGCGCCTTCTTTGCCTCAGCATCAGCATCAGCATCAGCTTCAGCTGCTTCTTAATAGCGCGAGAATTCTGTGCCAGAGCATTTAATAGGTTAATAATGCGAAGACTCGGCGTAACTTCATTGTCATTGTGTGTGTGTGTGTTTGTGTGTGTGTGTGTCTATGCCACACCGTTAGCCGCTCCACTCTTCACATTCCACAGTCAACATTTGTCTGAAGTCTGCGCTCTGCCACTTAAAAAGGCAACGAAATGAGTTCAAGTTTTTTGCTCCATCTTCGGATTACATAGCCAAGCCCCTACCCCTTGCCGCCGCCCCTCCCCCTCTCGCTTAGCGTCGCATTAACCTTAAAGCGACGCAGCGAGGCGTGAAGTGTGCAGCAGCTGCAGCAATTTCTTGGCCATACCGCAATAAGTTAATAACGCGCAACCTAAGCTCAAATTTTTTTCTCTTTTCAACAGAATTTTGATTAAATATCGGAAGCCGAGAAGGCCCCATCGCATTTATGTAGAGGAACTGTTTTTCATTCACTTCTTCTATCTGTTGTTGTCCAGAGCAGAGTTCGGTGTGATGAACAGAACACATAACAACAGATAATTATCTATGTAGTTAAATTTAACACCTTAACTGTATAGCTGCTGGCAAGGCAAGGCGTCTCTATGGCTGTGGGATGTGAGAACTGAGATGTGAGAAATGATATGACAATCATTAGGCTATTATATGTTCTATTAGCTAACGATCCAATGCCAGATTATCTAAGAGAAAGTGAGCCACTAGACATCTGGCAACCCTTTGGCTTGCACCTGCCACATTTCGAATTCATTTTTATAGATAAAGATTTCAGATTGTGGAACTTTTATCAGCTAACGGCTATGTTAACATATTTTCTATGTAACTATAAATACCTGACAATTCAATAAGAAGTTCTTTATCACAATCTGGCAACACTTGGACAGGTTTCACAGTATAGCTAGAGCAGATATAGATTTGAATTTGTTGCCTATAGATTATAGTAAGAAACAATTGAGTAATCTCCCAGTTTCTATTCTAGCATATATCAGCAGTCTGGCAACGCTTAGGCATATTACACAAGCTTTTGTTATATAGTATAGTTTAATTGGAAATCCATTAAGAATCAGCTGAATTAGAAGTTCTTAATACCATATCTATATTTTTCTATATATCATCAGTCTGGCAACGCTGAGGCAGATTACTCAAGAAGCTATAGCTTAACGATTTCCAATAAGAAACAGTTGAATTAGAAGTTCTTCTGATTATATATATATATATATATATATATATATATATATATATATATAATATATAACTGATATAACTGGTATAGTTATAGCATACCATGAAATCTGCCTCAACGTTGCCAGACTGATAATACATACCAGTCTGGCAACGTTGAGGCAGATTTCATGGTATGCTATAACTATACCAGTTATATCAGTTATATCAGGTTGTTGGCTACATCATATGATGCCTATAATAGTCCCAACTTTTTCTCTGCTTCTATTCTATTCTGGCATTTATAGCGACAATCTGGCAACGCTCACGCTAAATAAATACTTCTAAGGCCCTCGCTTACAACGCAACCATTATGCCTGTCTATTCAAACACACCTTTCAAAACAATGCCTGCCTGGAATATTACACTCGAGCATCATCGGGGCAGATGCACTAGTTCAATTGGGGCTCGAACTAGTTCCAGTTCGCGTATCAGGCAATGCTTTTCATAAAGCATGCGTGCATCGGCTGACGCCATAAATGTTTTGCTGATGACAAATGACATTTTAAACGGTTTTCTAGCAAACCATAAAATATTGTATATTGATGTATGTATGTATGTATGTATATGTGTATGTATATATGATACATTTTCGATTTGAGTCGAAGTAGAGCTGCGGTTGCTCCAAGTGCTAATCAATGACAAAAATAAAACGAACTAAACTTATGTAACGACCGAGCGAGGCAAATGAAATCAAACTGATTGTTGACTTGGCTATCAGTTCAGGGCGTTTAAGCGGCATTTATTCCAGATATGAACGGAACACCGTTCGTGTGGGTGGTTGGCAGGTAGCGCATGACGAAGGCAGGAGGGAGGGAGGTAGGTGGGGCGGTAAGTAGGGGTAGTAGAACCACAAAGAGAGGCGCCAGCCAGTTTTTTTTTTTTTGCGTTTTGTGCTTGTGTCTAAATCTGACAGATCGAAACGCTAATCAGACGATTCTACGATTCTACGAGTATTGCGTCTTAATTTGTTGTTGGCATTGCTATAAATAAGTGTCATAACAACGCTTTACAGCGACAGCAAATGGAAAAAATAGAAAACAAACACAAAGGCAAAATAAAACAACCACAACAAAAAAATGTCACTGGAAAGTTTTGGTAAGACAAAAAAAAAAAAAAAAAAAAAAAAAAAAAAAAAACAAACAAACAATAAAAACAAAAATAATCAAAATATTTGTATAAATAAATTAACCAAACAAATGATAGAAAATAATTGAGTAGTTTTGCTTTAAGTATACATATTTATGTATATCTGATGTATATACATATATCGTATATCGCTGTCTTTATAATTAGTCTTATCATAACTCCGCTACGGCTTTACGTGCGAACAAACTCAAATTCCATGCTCAATTTTTGTTTATTTTCCAATATTAATTATAGTTTTTTGTTATATATATATATTTTTTATACATATATTGAAATTAAGTTTATATAAATATATGACATATAAAAAAAAAAAAAAAAAAAAAAAAAAAAAACACACACACACACACACACATATATGGTTCTCACGCAGAACAATAATATTATTCACAACTTTAGTATTTATTTGTATTCTTATTTTTTCTTTTTTTTTTCAATTTAATACATTTAATTTTTGTATATATCTATTTTTATTTATTTTATTTTATTTTTATATTTGTTTATATTTTTTTTAATCGTTTATATAATTTTGCTATTCATTTATTTCATTTTATTTTTATATTTTAATTTAAATTTTGCATATGCTTTGTAATTTTTAACTGATTATTCTATTTAATTTTTATTGTATTTTATTTGTATTTTATTTATTTTTTTTTATTTTTTTTTTATTTTTATTTTTTATTTTTTAGGCTATTTATTTTTTTTTTATTTATATATATATTTTATTATATATTATATTATTCTTAGTTTTTTTTTTTTAATTTTTATTTAATATTTCATTCTTTCATTCATTTAATTTATTTTTAGATGATTCCCAGCTCAAATAATTGTATTCCAAATTTTCGAATTGCATCATGATCATGTTCATTATCGTTATCAACACGGCTGAACAACTACGAAATTATCTATCATATTTCACCCTGTACACACTTCACGGTCAGGGTATTTTATAGTTCGGACTTTATTATTTCAGCCTTGTCGCAGCTTCCTAAACTAAAAACTAAATCATATAAAATACTTTCTCAGCGTGAATTGCTTTATTTGTTTAGCTAATATATTTTTAAATATTTTATTTCTATTTCTTCTTCTTGCCGCTCTTCTCTTGGTATTTAATCATTTGTCATGTTTGAGTCTGAATTTTAATTGATTTTTGGCTGTGGCACATTTTTCTGTTTGAAAGCGAAAGTCGAGCAAGAGGCTGAAATCTATGTGTATGTGTGTGTGTTTAATGTGTTTGTGTGTGTGTGTGCAGCGACTTTCATTAAGGTTGTTGCGGTTAAGCTTAAGCGAAGATTTCCTGCAATTTTCTTATTTATGATTCTACATTTCAATTGCAAATTGAAATACCGCAACCGAGGTCTGGAAATAGTTTTTTTTTTTGTGAATCACAGAGAGAGGCCCGCATACTTAACCTCAAAATACCGATCGTGTGTGTTTTGTGTGTGCAATTGTCTTGCCAAAAGATCCATGGCTAAACATACGCAACTTCCGTTCACTTGACCTGCGGCTAAAGATTTGAAATCTTTTCCTTAGTTATATAAACTAAGCCCAAATCTAGTTTAATTAAACGTGAGTGCGAGAGAGAAGAGTGCAGGGGACTGGCCGCTGTTAGGGGCGGTTGTTTAGTTTGAAGAGCCCCTCATAAAAGCAATGTTATTGCTCAGATAGCCACCTCGTTGGCCACGATATAGATAAGTGCGCGAATAAATAATACGAAATTGATTGAGTGAGGTTGAAAAACAAAAAAACAAAAACTGCGTTTTACAATTTCTGTTGGTTATGCTCATTCAGGAAAAGGTATTGGGCATATTGGTTTTGAGCAATGTCTGTCTGAAGGTAAATTAATTTGATTTGGCATGGATAGTCGTATATAGTATAGCCTCGATTGTTAGATTATCAAGTTTGTTCGCCCACTAAGGGCGTGGTTGATCGAAAATACATATTCCAGTATCCCAAAAAGTTTAGTAATTGAGAGTTTCTTGAGAGTTGAATTTGAAATAAATTTGCTCACGTTGACAGCTCAAAGTTAATATGATATCGTGGATATATTTACGCCCATTGAGGGTGTGGCAACACGGGAAAATTGGAAGAACTATAGAAGTTCTGTTGATGGCTTATGAATATATAATATAAATCATAACATAATCTATAATTGAGGGCGTGGCATATCTGCCAGCAGTTTTGCCCATGCAGCAGTATGCTGCAGCAGTCCTTAACGCCCGTTTGCAATGTTTTTTACTTGTATTTCTGCTGTATTTTCATTGTCTTGCGGTTTTTCCAGTTGTGATTTTCCCACAGCCATTTGGCATTGAGCACATGGCCAGCTCTGGGCTGGCAATGGCAATGGCTGGGCTGAGCCCCAAATAGATCAAACGTCAGAGCAAACCTTTGACTATATTGAGCCACATTAGGCAAGATTCATAGAGTCTAGTTCTAAGCTAGCTTAACCTGTTCGCTTTGTTATGGCTATCATCAGCGTTCGATCAGAGTTCTAACTGTATGTATAATTATGACGCGCACTGTGTTTGGGCGGCTGGGTGACCCAATAAGGCGTTGGAAAGTCGACCCTAATTAAAGTGAGTGCGCGCTCTAAGTGCGTTGCTTTTGATTCAAGATACGAGCACACACACACATGCACACGTATCTATCTATCTGTGCGTGCGTGTGTGTGTGTGTGTGTGTGTGTGCCAGCTGATTAAGTTACTTTGGAGAAATCTGACGATGACGTCGCGACGACGACGACGACGACGACGACAACAGTGACTGATGAATCATTGTGAATGAGCGTGCGATTTGCGCGGAATTCTTATAAACAACGGCGCAGCGAATTTATATGCATGAATCAGATCAAGTTGCTGCTGTTGTTGTTGTTGTTGTTGGACTCACCTTCGATGCATGAAGAATTTACATAGCGTTGCCAGGACGATGTGTTGCCAGCGACTGCGGCAGCGGCGGCGGCAGCAACTGCGGCTGCATTGGCGCGCTTCTGCATGTTGTAGGAGCCGTTCGATCCTTGAGTCTCCTGGCGTTTGTTATTGTAGCGTGCCTTGCGTGCGGCGCGACTGTTGTTGCATTGCTGTTGCTGCTGCTGCTGTTGCTGCTGCTGTTGCTGCTGTTGCTGTTGCTGCTGTTGCTGTTGCTGCTGATAATTGCCTGCTGTGGCGGCGGCTGAGCCTATGTTATATTTCTGTGAGCAGCGCTTATGCTGGCTGCTGCTGCTGTTGACACTGTTGTTGTTGTTTTGGTTGTTGGTATTGGTATTGTTGCTGTTAAAGCGTTGCATGTTGTCATCTGTAAGAGAGAGAGAGAGGGAGAATAATGATTAAATATGTATAGCAATTGACAGTAAAGGAGCGCAGACATCAATCATCAATATATATAATATGATATATTCACTACAGTAAACACCCGCTGCACGCGACTTACAAATCTTGAGCAGATGCACCTGCAGGATATCTTCCAGATAGATATGCATTCTGCTGGGCTGAGCTACACAAACGCGCAGAGTTCGTACTCAATGCGAACGAATTGGGCCAATAACTTGGCCAATAGCTGCCAATATATTAGATCAGGTCAATTCAGGTACGGTTCGGTCCTATCCTATTCTATTCTATCTCTATCCTGTCTAGTCTTGTCTCGGCCTTGCCAACACTCAAAGCTGTTGTTGACTTTCGCCTGTGGCTCGCAACTCGCCCGCCTGCACTTGCCGTGCAAATCAAACTAAACGCCGCGGTTAGCAGCGAGCGCGATATAAACAATTTGTGTGCTGGCCCCTGGGTTGGTGTTGTGTGTGTGACTTGATTCGGTTTTCTTGCGTTCTTGGCACTAGACGAGAGTGAGAGTGAGAGAGAGAGAGAGAGGGCGAGCAGGACGGAAGGCAAGAACAAAACAAGAAATGTGAACAAATGAAATCAAATACCCAGTTATACAATTCAAAATGCGCTGAATTGCGCGCGCGGCTATCGATGACGACACCAAACACATTGTGAATCATTCACAGTGAGTGACGACAACAAATGACAGCAGCAACAACTAGAGCAATGCTTAATCGTTGCGCATGCCGCGCTGGACAAGTTGCAATTGCAGTTGTTGCAGTTGTTGTTGCTGCTGTTGTTGTTGTTGTTAATTGTGCACGTGTTTTTCACCTGGCCGTGCGCACATAATCAACGTGTTCAAACTGGGCAATTCTTACAGTGCGTCAAGAGCTTCTTCGCTTTCGCTTTCGCTTTGCTTTGCTTTGCTTGGCAATTGGCTCGCTCTTGCTCTCGGTCAGTAAGGCTCTATCTCTCTCTCTCTCTCTCTCTCTCACTCTCTGGCTGTCCCTTTCCCTATGCCTGTCCTTGTCCCGCTCTCTCTCGCGCGCGTCCTCTCTCGCTTTGTTGCGCGAGGACTCGAAGCAATAGTCGTTTGATATTGCTTCTTCACAAATTTCGATTCGCTTCGATTTGGTGCAATCACATTACAGAATTTTGATATTGAACAATTGAATTTGGATATTGATAAAAACGGCGCGAATTATACGGAAAATTTATTTAGCTATTTACGGTTAAACACATATCGACAATATACAACATTGACAAATACTTAAAACGTTATGAAAATTTTATTTTATATTTTTATACACTTCGAAATACCTACTTGTATGTGTATGCTTGACATCTATCGGTCTACTGCAGTTCACACAATTTCAAATCGAATTCATATAACAAAGTGTTTATAGGGCTACTATGATTGTATGAGGAGCAAGTCAAATAGAGTTCCTACAGTATATAGTATATACTAAATACCAAATATCAAATACCAAATACCAAATACTACATATTAGATATACATATTCACATATATCGAATTTACTGACTTAACGAACTGACACCGTCTCAAGAAATGGTATTTTGTAAAGGGTAGAACACCGTCTTGGTGAGTTTGTGCGGGTCTGCCCGACTAGGAGATACCGCGAGCCCTGAACATTATGTGTTTATTGAATAGCACACAGAGCTAACACACTTATGCAAATGAACATACATATAAAAGTTGTCTCAAGTTAGCTCTCTTGGACGGTGCTTAAAGACTTTACCATGGGAAATGAATTATTGGATAACTCCAGTTAGACTTTTTTCATACATTTTTTTGGAACGTATTACTGACAATTTGTATTTGCTGAAATAGACTATCTATCTTTTATTAAAAAATTGAAGCTTTTCTCCAATTTGGTGGTATAGAGATTAAAGTAACCCAAATCCAATATATTCGAAATTTCAATATTCATCACCAGAGCTTAGGGAAGTCTTCACATTCTTTTGCTTTACAGGCTCTAAAAGCCGATGTTGATTAATCGATTTTTATCGGTCATAAGAAATCAGAATGAGTCAGCTCAGGTCTCTTTGAATCAGACGGAGGAACTGCAAACCTAGCTATGTACATTCAATCAGCTCGTCCTGCTCAATAATAGGCATAGTTTATAGCCCTTGCCACGCCTTCTAGCGCCTATTACACACATCTTAACAAAACCCCTTCCCTGGAAGGGGAAATCTTCAAGTAAATAAGATTTGATGCTTTGTTGACTCACTCGCACTCGCATATGCCACAAATGGTGGCAACAATTCTGACAAGTATATAAATTCGCCGCTCATCATTGACTCGCCCACCTTTTGCCCTCCCACCGCCCCCGCTGGCTTTCACTTGTATGGAATTTACGCTTAGAAAGGCGAACATAACGGCACACAAAGCCCACGCTTGATAAACAACAAAAACAAATAAATGCCAAACGCGAGAAGAAAAGTATGTAGCTACACACACAAAAATTTATAAATAAACAATACAACATATATATTTAAAAAACAAGAAAAAATTGACCAAATAAAACAAAAAAGAAAACAAGTAAGAAAGCTCTAGTCGAGACTGCTCGACTACGAGATCCCCTGAACCCTTGGAGCAATAGATATTTCAATAATTTTTCGCGTCTTTCAGCTTACAAAAGAAACACGCACACACACACACACAGGCATACATACACACACACGCATACAGACACACATACACACACACACACACGCATACATACACAAACGCATACACACACACATACACATACACACACACATACACAAACACATACACACACATACACAAACACATACACACACAAGCACCCACGCATAAACACGCATTGACTGCAGTGTGCGCTTACTATGAGAACTTAATTGTTTAATAACTTTTTTTGTGGACGTACGATCTTCATGAAACTTTCAGATTATGATTATAACATGGATATGCATGTAATTGCCAAAGCCCAAGTGTCTAGTATTTGAAATACGCTTTTTACAAAAGTGAGGGTGAGGGGGTGAATTTAAGGGTGGGGGGTAAATTTTAACAAAAACCGAAATTGTATAAATTGCATATAAGCATACATTAAAAATTTGGAGACTCTAGCAATAAAGGTGTAGAAGATATAATTTTATAACTGGTTTTCGATAAGGTTTTTTATCGATAAAAAAAGATCGGGATGAGTTATCGAAATTTAATGATAAACTTGATATGCGCGCTGTAATTACGGACATTTTAAAAAAAATTTGAAGTCTCTAGCTCTTATATCTTCTGAAATCGACGCGTTCATACATACGGACAGACGGACAGACGGACAGACGGACAGACGGACAGACAGACGGACAGGGCCAAATCAACTCAGCTCGTCACCCTGATCAAGAATATATATACTTTGTGGGGTCTGCCACGCCTCCTTCTCCCTGTTACATACATTTCAACAAAACCATTATACCCTGATTTCCCATTGAAAATGGGTTCAGGGTATAAAAAAAAAAAATGCCGAAAATTAAAAATTAAAATAAATACAAGAAAAAGGCAGAGTCAAAAGCGACTACAATAAACAGGTACCAGCTCGTGCCTAGCGCCGCTCCATGTGACTACATACCTGTATGTGTGTGTGTGTGTGTGTGTGTGTGTGTGGCTATAACCCACCCACCACGCCTACCCCGTCATCCGTTGCGCCAATACAGTGAAAGATACTTGAAATTGTAGCGTAATTTTTGCCAAAAAATTCAAATTCAAAACAAAAGCACCCCAAACACCTTGCGTCCCGCTCTGCCCGCTCTACCCGCCGCCCCACGCCGCACCGTCCCGCCCTGCCCCTGCCCGCTGGCGACTAGCTCAGGTTGCCGCTCTCCATTTTTTATAGCGCCACCGCCCCCAGGCCCCGGCCGGCAGTTATGCGCTTTGATTTATGAAAGAAAAGACGTTGCCGACCGACGACGTCGAACGAAACGATACGAACTGATCGGATCGGTTAGCAGCGCGCCTGAATGGAATTGCGTAGTCGGTAAACTCAGCAAGAAGAAGCAGAAGAAGAGCAACAACGAGAACTACACAAAAGTGCCACAAGCTGAGTACACAGCACACGTAATACTCTGCTCTGAGCTAGAAACTTCAAATGAGGAATGAATCAAAGCTGAACAAACTGAACTGAGCTGAACTTGAACCAGCTTTTCGATCTTTGCAAGTGTGTGTGTGAGTGCGGCTTGGTGTATGTGCTATCATTTGATGCATAGCTTATGTTAGCTTAGAATATAATTTTATCTCATTCACTCTGCTCCTCTTTTGCTGATGCTGAAGACTTCTCTATCTTTCTATGCATATCTTTCTCTCTCTCTGCATCTCTCTCTCTCACTCTCTGCATCACTCTCTTGCTCTGTATCTCTAAGTCTCTCATACCTTTTTTCTGTCTCTTAAGCTTTCACTTCATTTTCACTTTCATTCCCTCTGTGCTCTTCAGCCTGAGTCCTATTCCCTTTTACTCTGTCTCTCATCTTCCTCTCAGTCCCTCCATTTTCATGTTCTTTCACTCTTTCTTTTTTTCTTTCTCTCATTGTCTCTAATTTTTCTCATTCTCTTTAAATCTCTTTATTTCCTACTATCTGTCTTATTCTCATTCTGTCTGTTTCCATACTTCAAAAATCTTCCTCTCTTTCTCTCCATTCCAATCTCTTCCACTCTCTTTTTCACAATCTCTTTTTCTCTGTCTCTCGAGCTCATTTACTGTCTCTTTCTCTCTTTATCTCGCCTTTCTCGCTTTCTTTCTCTCTCTCTCTCTCTCTCTCTCTCTCTCTCTCTCTCTGCATCTTTCTTTCTCTCTCTCTGCATCTCTTTTTCTCTCACTCTGCATCTCTCTCTTTCTCTATGTCTCTGCTGCTTTCTTTCTCCCACACTTTCTCATTGTATTTTATTATTGATTCATTCTGTCATTCACCTAGTTTTCTCTCTCCTCTATACCTGTCTCTTTTTCTCTCCCTCTCATTCTCTCACTCTGTTGTATACAATTTGTTTGATTAGCTAAACAGAACTAACTGTTTTAATAGCAATTATCATGAATTAGTTATATGACGAATTCCCAATATCAAGAACTTTGAAGAACAAAAAATCCCCGTTAGGCAATGATAATAATATTGCTCACTCCAATGTTGTTGTTGCTGTCAGGTTTGTGTAAGTAATAAAACTATTTATATAGATTAACTAAAAATACTTTACTATATATACGTATGTGTAGTATGTATATACGTATGTGTACATATACATATATACATATTTGCATGCGCATTCCAATATATTTTGATGGCAACGCTCGAGGCTTGTGATATATTCATTAGACTCTCAATCAATTGCCTTTTCACTCTCTCTTTCGCCCTGTTGTCTCTTTCTTGCGCTTTCTCAAGCAAGTTATCGCAAAGATTTCGCATATGAAATTAATGCAAAATCAGCCACTCACATGTGTCATAACTTTTAATATGATATCAACGCGAGTTCGTTGAATTGCCTCAGATACAGATATGCACACGCACACACACAGATACACTCACTCGCTCACACACACATAATGTGTGCTTTGGCATCCCTGATTCTTGACGTTTCTTTTTTTTTTTTTTGCAGCATTTTAGCCCATTTGGCGGCACGTCTGCAGCTTTGGCAGCGTTGCCAAAACGGAAATGCATCGCAATGCAAACGGCGCGTGTTGCTATTTGTGGCAACAAAAGCACACAGCAGCAACAGCAACAGCGGCATCAGCAACAACAAACATGATCATGACGCGAACGATAATGATCATTGGCATCATTCATAAGTTCACACAGATACACGCGTGAGTGTGTGCGTGACCAAAGTTGAATGAATCCCATCAAGACGTAAAGAGTGCGAGAGAGAGGGGAGGAGAGTTGAGGGGATTGGCGAAGTCCCACTCTCCGCATGAGCGAGACAGATAAAGGCAATGACGCAGACGCTCGAATTACAGCAACAGCGGCTGCAAACCGAAACCAACAAAAGAGATCATTAAGGGAAGAGCCAGCCAAAAGGCGACGCGAAAATTGAGCAAAAACGAAATGAAGAAAACATCAGCAACATCAGCAACAGCAACAACAACAAATGCCAATTTCTCGCATGGCAACACAAATGCCACAGCAGCGCAAACTCAGTCCCTGCCCTACCCCTACCCCTGCAGCCCCTGCCGCTGCCTCAACCCCATCGGCTGCCCCTACCGGCATTCGTCTCTGGCTCTACCCCATGCCAGAGGCCGCTGCTTCAGACTTCACATGCTCGAAGTTGCTCTGGCTCAAGGACAAGCTCGAAGCCCGCAACGGGAACAGCAACAGCTGCATTAGAGACTCTCCCAAGTTGGTTGGATGGTTGGATCGTTTCCGCAGCTATGCGTGATTAATGATCAATCGAAACGTATCTAAAATCTGCCTAGACGTGTGTATAGTCCAGTTAGTTTCAGTCTGTGGGCTCACATCAGCTCGGCGATGACTGGCCAAAACTTTTGGACTACGAACTTGTGCGATGTGCTAAGTATTTAAGATTCTGTCGCGTATTTCGACCCTAAACGGGTTTCTCATCAGCTCATAGACGAATGGACTTAACTTAACTTAAATACATAGTGCGATATATGCATGTGTGTGTCTATGTTTTAGGGGTGCTGAACCTCGGAAAGCCGCCTCCAGTTGCAAACTCGTTTTCGAAATCTTCACGCGCCTAAAAATCATAAATATACAAGTGGCACATGTATAATGATAATAATAATAATAATAATACTTGAGAAGCATAATGTTGACTGAGGCCATCGACTGTATAATACTCGCTGAGGCGTTAAACGAGAGCTTTACGCGTTTCTGCTGAGGCTCAAGGGGGTCTGTCTACAGTGGGCTTATATCTCCAGAGTTGGGGGTTCTAGAACTATCAAAGCTGTGCGCTCTGTAGACTTAGGAGCTAGAGATTTTACCCACGCTATTTGCCACGCCCACCAGCTGGTATATAGTTATACATTGCGAGTTCACCCTAAGCTAGGATCTATAGTACCTAATCTATAGAATCTAGCTAATTAATTATTTCTCTAATTATTTCGAGAGGAAAATCTTTTAACAATATACTCCAAAACTCTAGAACCCATAGATATACATACATATTTCCGATTTCACATCGATTTTTGTGGGTATAGCCTCCAAGTTTGTTTCCAAGGTTCTATAGCAATGGAAGATAAGATATATTTGCCCATTTACCGAATTCAAATTGAAAACTTTAACAGAATTAAACTTTCCCTATTTCTGACGTTTCCCGAGTGGGACGTATGATTCGATAATGTTTTCAGCTTCAAATTTCTTTTGTTCCGCTCTTTCGAGCGTATATCTTTCTTTAATGGGCGTTATGCTTGCAATCTGGCTTCAGCAGAATCTTCTCATCTAATCTCTACCTGATGTTTCGCAGAATCTTAACTAGCTTGACAGATGGTTTGGTGTTAATGGGAAAAGCTAGAGATATCATACATGATATGAGCAGATAAATTGGTAGGCTCATTGGTAGGCTCTTTCCACGAATTTGCTAGAATTTATAGAGTGCTAATTGTGGATCTTCTATAAATATATTTGCTTAATGGCTGCGACAATGTTGTCGTCCGTTTAATAATCGTTTTGTTTCGCTTTCAATGCGATGCGATGCGATGCGATTGTAATAAGTAGTTGAATGATTTCCGAGTGAGCTTTAGCGCTATTAGAACCGGAAATTGTTAATGCCACTTTAATGTATTGTATAATTGTGGCCGGGCCATAAAAATAAATCCACTGAAAATGAAGCCATTCGCATTCAATTGCGTGCCTCGGAGTCAAATAGATTAACGCGCCGATGGCACAGACTCGGCTCGGACGGTGCGGACAATGAATTGAGATTCATGTAAGACAAAATACAGGAAGAGATACGATTTGAAAAATCATTTGATGAATCGATTGAGCGGCGGACAGGCCACAGTGCCAGAGAGAGAGAGAGAGAGAGAGGGAGAGAGAGAGGGGGTATGGGTAGAGGTAGAGGCAGCGGTAGAGGCGTGATTAACCAGGCCAAGCCAGTTGCTAATCAGGGGGGAAATAGCTCACGCAATGCGACGCGACGCGACGCGACGCGATGACGTTCGTTGCTCGTCAATTATTTATTTAATGCTTGATTGCCCCCCTCAACTGCCACGCCCAATTATCAAAGTCACAGCCCCGCCTGCCGCACACAATTGCTGATTACAATTAAAATAGGAAAAGAGCGTGGTTGCCGTTGGCAAGAGATGAGTGTGCGTGTGCGTGTGCGGGGCGGAGCAAGGGGCATGCGGGGGGAGGTGGGCGCGTCAATCAAGCGCACTTTAATAAACGTTCGCAGTGGCATTCGCTGTTGCCGTTGTTGTTGTTGTTGTTGTTGTTGTTGCTGCTTGCCAGCGAAATCGATAAACAAATCACTTCCGATGACGACATTGAGCACATGGCGTATGCGCAATGAAGAAAAAAGAAATGGAAATGGAAATAGCAATAGAAACAGAAATAGAAATAGAAATAGAAATAGAGGAGGCAACAGAAGTATACGCTAAGGCTATTAGGTCTGGGAACTCCCCCTCCTACCATCAGTCACAGCAGTATTCATTGCGCTCGGCTGGCCGGTGTAATCATGCGTGGGAATTGTCGCTTATCATTTTTCTGCTTCTGCTTCTTCTTTGACTTCAGCTTCCTCTTCTTCGTTTCAGTTGTGATAACTAACGGCAAGCCGTTGCCTGCTGCGACATGAATGGCCATGGAAATGGCGCTGACAGCGTGTGGAGCACGAATAATCCAATGCGCCTACTATAATTGATAGCTTTGGCTTGCAAAGCAATTAGACCATGTGTGCGTTTTACAACACTGGCAGCGCGAAAATGAGTCGGAACTGAATGGAATGAAATTGAAGCGAAATTATTCAATGGAAGGGGTTTAATATTAATATATATGTATATATATGGAACCGTGTGCTATCTAGACTTATATACATATATAATGATTAATCAGTTTTCTATGGAACTAAAGTTACAATTGAAGTGAGATTAACAATAATAGAGCGAAAGAGACAAGGAGTATGAATTGAAAAAGCAAAGGAAATGTAGTTTTATTATCAAAGACCTTGAATTTCAAGAGTTATATACAAGTATATAAATATATATGCATATTTATGTATATACTTGTATACAGTTATGTTGAGGCATATAATAACACTGCTCTATACAACACGTAAACCACATGCGATTGCATTTGTTTCCCGTTGGGAAATTCAAATGAAATGCTCACTTTGTGTCTAGAGTAAAAAAGAAAAAGACGAGAAAAAATTGAAAATAAATAAAATATATACAATAAAGATTGTTATTTTGGATCAGAGTTAATTTTTTAGAGAGTTGCAATGAAGTTCGATCATTCATAAAAAGATTACTAGGAACAAAAAGAAGTAAATTGAGAAAAGAAAAGAGTTTCAATAGGAAGAGTAATTTATATATTTATGGTAATTGGAATTAATTCATTTATCATTAAAATTTATTGAAATTCCTATTCTAATTTTGTCCAGTTGTATTTCAGAAAAAAACTTAAGTTGTTCGACCTCGAAATCAGAGCAAAACATATAAATATATTTATATATATTATATGTATATTATAAAAATAAATAAATGTTTATATTATCAAGCCCAATATTCATTTCAAATTATTCTCTAAATATTAAGGTTATCGCTCAATTAAACTATCTAAAATGTAGTGCTCAAGTGCACTACCCACTGAATTTGTGTAGAAACTTTCCAGAAGCAATCAATATGACAATCGCGCTCAGCGAACTATTGATAGGTGTATCAATTACTATTCATCCTCACTTATCTACGCCCCCAAGTTCGCCTTCTGCTGTAATCACAAATCAATATTATGTGTTTCATAAGCAATCTCTAATGAGCATTTTGATAAATTGGACAACTGGGCAAATGCGCGCCACACTCTGCGTCATTTCCAATGTGCGAGGGGGAAGGGTGGGCGTGGCAGGGGCAAACGTTTTGGCACTTGCAGAGGTGGCAAATATTCGGCATATCATTCGGAACAATTGTTATTAATTCGAAACATTATGAGACGTTGTGTTTACACAAACCGAAAATACATTAAAACAAACAGCAAAAAAAAAAAAAAAAGAAGAGAAAAAGTAAAAGTGGCCAGGGCAGGCGCGACTACAGCATACCCTGTATTTATCGTATATAACATATAAAGCAAACCCGCTAATATGCTCATTTGCACACAGTTACAGGGTATCTGCTTGAAAAAACTAATTGTGGAAGAATTTTTTGTTGTGCGTTTTTCCCCCCTTTAAAATTGGTTTGGAAAGATTTATAGTTTTATATATGTGCACATATGTATACATATATATATATATATATATATATATATATATATATATATATGTATGATAGATCGTAATGTATATAGACGATTGTAGGCCGTAGGCCAACCGCGTGCTGCTCGTCACAATTTTATGATGTTGACAGTTTATAGAACAGATTCAACAATGCCATCAAATGGCTTAACAAACTGATCTTTATGTACAGAACGATAATTACTAGAAGGGTATATGCGCATATAGAGGGAGTGAGAGAGAGAGAGAGAGAGGGGAAGAAAGAGAGAGAGAGGGAAAGAAAGAGAGAGAGAGAGAGACAGAGAGAGTGAGTGAGTAGGAATAGCTTGTCTATACTGTTGTCAAATATAGTTTCGATTCAAATCCAGATTAAAACCCATTTTCAACTGCTTAACAATGTATTTCCAGCATTATACAACACTGCTCTAACTGCTGTTGCTCTGATTCCGTTTAAAAACAATGCAATTAGCGCTTGAGCAACAGATGTTGCATGGATCATGATCATCAGCACAATCTGACTATAAGAACTATGAATATATCTATATCTATAGGTATATCCATATATATGTTTATATATATATTTATTTCACTATTTCCATTTGCTCAATCGCTACGCCTACGACAAATTGTTGAATTTCTTCAGGTGGCGTCCACAGCAGAGAGAGAAAGGGATAGAGAGAGAGAGAGAGAGAGAGAGAAAGAGAAAGAGAGCTGTTGTTGAATGTTGTTTTGATTTGTGCTCATGACAAAATGATTTCATGCTTTGCCTTTATTATGAATATTTTTCCCTCGCTTCTTCTTCACCTCCTTCTTCTTCCTCCTCCACGTGTTGTTGTTGCTGTGCTTTTGTTTATCGACGTATTTTGTTTTGGTAAATCTTACATTTTTGGCAGCGATTGCCAAAAATTCATATTCATTCATACGAAATGTACGCAAAAGTTCTTAATCATATACAAACGTGGGTATTTATAGAGAAAGAGATAAAGAGAGAGAGAGAGAGAGCGACAGTTTTCATACATAATAGATAATTATAATAATACATAATGAGCATTATAATCGACGTATAAAAACAATGACATTAAACGCTGCTAATGCCAATGCTGACGTGTCTCTTTAGATCTCTGATTGACCACTTGGGTGGATACCCTACAAAGCTGTTGGCCAGTCCAAAGGGTATCAGGATGGGGTATTTGCTGTTGGCTTAGCACACAGTAAAATCTACAAGTGATTGCCTATAGAGAATGACGGCTTTATAGAACTCTTAACTACAATTTCCTAAGTCAAATCTTGCTTATATAGCATACATATAACTACATATCAAAGGCAGCCCCATCTTAGCAGAGCTTTGTCTATGAATTCTTAGAAATTTTCCGGATTTTAGAAAAATATTGTCGCAATTTCAGTTGTACATATACATATGTAACATTTTGTAAAAATTTTAATAGTTTTAAGAGTTTACAAATATTAAAAAAAAAAAAAAAAACTCCTATCATTAAGAGTTTAATTTCTTTATGGCTTTGCAATTTTTAGAACTTTCTATTAAAAAAAAAATAATTTAGCAAATTTTGTCTAATATTTAAAATATGTATTAATTTTTTAAAAAATTAATTAATGTTTTATTTTATTTTATTTTTTAATTTTTATTTATTTATTTATTATTTTCTTTTATAACTTAAATATTTCTTAACAAGCTGAGCATACTTTAGTCAGTATTGGCAAGCTTTAATTATATAGTAATTATTATTATTATTATTTTTTTTTTTTTATTCAAGTACATTATTTTAAATTTAACAAACCTATTACTTCAATTTTTGCTTAATATATATTTTTTTTTTTATTATTATTTTTTATTTTTTATAATATTTATTTTTAAACTTTAAAATACCTTCTGTTAAATTAAAAAAAAAAAAAAGAAAACAAAACTATTACTTCAATTTTTGCTTAAAATATTTTTTTAAATATATATATATATATATATATATATATATATATATATATATATATTTCTTTTTTTTAATGTGTGAAGTTTTAAAAATGATTTTTTTTTTTAATTTTATAGATTTAGATTTATTAGATTTATATAGGGTAGAACTTGGCATTATAATTATTAAAAATGTTAGGAATGTGCAGCGAATATGTGGAATGCACATGTCTATATGGTTATATGATGATATGATATGATATGTACCTATATATAGTATACACATAGCTATATAGCTATTGATAGGATTGCATGCTGGATATCTTTTAGTCGAACGTTTTGTATGCTAGTTTTCATATATGATGAACAAGCGAGATGGGGGCAAAAACTATATTTTAGGCATGCTCTATGCAAACATGTGTATATATTATATATAAAAGTATATATATACGTAAAATATATAGAAACCGCAACCGCAATGATTTATTTGTGCACAGCGGGCAAACGACAAGCGGCGAAACGGCAAACAGTAATCAAAGTAATACAAATGAGAGCAAAATATATATAAATAAGCAACAAATAAGAGCAGAGACAGACCTAGAGGGGGAGAGAGACAGAAGGAGAGAGAGAGAGAGAGAGAGGGAGAGTGAGGGAGGTGTGACAAAGAGGATATAGAAGCAGCATCGAAATAAACAGTGCGAACAGTAAACAGCATAAGTCTCAGTATCTATAGATGTATCTGTATCTGTATCTCTGGTTGTATCTGTAGCTAGCGAGCCCGCATCTTCCATTTGTTAAATAAGTCGCATTGGGCTCTAGATGAAATGCTTAAAACAAGGGCAAAATTCTCGAAAAATTATGGCAAATTTTGATGCATGCCGGCAGCTGTGTGAAAAATAAAACCAACAGCAACAACAACAACAAATAAATAATATATAATAAACGCCATGGCATCAGCTTTGGCTCTATTTGCAAGCGAACCTCTTATTTATTTAATTTTAAATAGAAAGTAACCTCAATTGCAGCTGTAAAAAACATAAGTAAATACCATGAAGCAAAGAAGACAACAACAAAAGCGCGTGAGAGAAAGAGAGAGAGAGAGAGAGAGAGAGAAAGAAAGAGGGGGAGTGGGAGAGAGGTGCAGTGAAAGGCCAAAATACAAACGGAAGCGCATACACAAACATAAAGAAATAAGAAAAATAAGAAAGAAAAAAAAAAAACTACACATTGGGAAAGTTAGTAGATAATATATATAAATTTTATATACACATTTAAATAACTGACGGAAGTCATGTGGGCCATGAAGATGCGAGTACGTTGATTCCGCGAACAGGTAAACAGGTAACAGGTTACAGGTAACACGGCCAAAAATAAAAAGACAGTGGCTAACGAATGAACGCGGAATTCCTCATGTTAATTCTAATATTAGCTCATTGTAAAACGTGTAATGCCTGATAAATCAATTGTTGATGCCCAAAAGCACACACACGCGCACGCACACGCATGCAGCTTACAACATTTATAATGCTGTTCACACACCACTGAAATGAGTGCGATGAGTGTGCGAATCAACAAGTTGGCAGAAGAAACAATAAACATAACATCAGCATATACATATATATATATCTCTCTCTCTCTCTCTACACCGCCCTCCCTCCCTCTCTCTCTCTATCGCTCTCTAAATTTGCACATTTGCTGCTTATGGCCTGTCACAACAATTATTTGAATTTCGCTTTGAATGAAATGTCATCAGAAATGGGACATCAAAACAAAAACGGCGCAAAAGAAAGAGAAACGAAATTTTTAACGTATCTGAATGCGTATGTGCTTGCAGAAATAGAAATAGCTGAAACATACAGAAGAAAACAAAAAGTAAAGCAACAAAAATGAATTAAAAAAAAAAAAAACTCATAATGCGTCAACGACTGCACAATGCTCGCCCACGCCACAACAAACGGCAATCTCAAAGGAGAGCGTGAGGGAGAGAGAGAGGCAGAGAAAGATAGAGATGTAGACAGAGGAAGAGAGAGAGGGAGAGAGAGAGAAGGGGAGAGAATATAAACAAAGAGAGAGAGGAAGAGAGAGAGAATAAGATAGAGATAGAGAGTCAGAGAAAGGTAGATAGAGGGAGAGTGAGAGAAAGATAGAGATAGAGATGGAGATAGATAGAGATAGAGATAGAGATAGAGATAGAGATAGAGATAGAGGGAGACAGAGATTCTGTGAGAAATGCAACTTTCAAAGTTTTCAGTTCTATCCGCAAAACTTTGGTTCATAGAGCTCGCCACGCCCTCCAGTAGAGAATTCTGCACTATATACACCTATAAAGATGGGTATATCGAGCGGGTAACGCTGTAACTGTAGAGGATATATCCTCTAGCAAATATAGATATAGTTGACCTGCCGCACTCCCTCAACCCTTAGCCTACCTTTAGCCTTTGTCAAGTTGACAGTTGGAAAGTTTTAGTGGAGAGATTTTCGATTTGAGCTCTATACAATTCTCTATGATAAGCTGAAGAAAACTGAAAAGCTGATTGAAAATAATCTATTTACCATAATCCCTTTGAAATTTCAACCGTATACATATAACTAATATACTCTGTATGCAGTTTATGCACGAGCATGCGTCTAATTGAAAATGTATCCCAAGATTTACTTGTGCACAGACTCGAGGCTGACAATAACATTGAGCTATTAACAGCTGGCTGTTAACCCAGTTCGTTGAATTTGTTTGTTTATAAATAATATATAATAGTATATACACATATATGTATATATATATATATATAGATATATGTGCTTGTTTTTTGTTTGTTTGAATTTCATCATTTGATTTTAGTGGCCTGTCTAGTTTAGCTGCAGCTTAACAGTAAATCAAGCCACTAACATTGCTTTAAATGAGAATTCAAGCTACATAATGTTGGCTCTTTTTAAAGTCAAACACGTTTTCTCACTCGACCTAAAGATTCCTTATTTCTCTGGCAAATTGATGTCAAGTTGTTGACCAAATGCACACAAAATGTTTGTGCATGTGTCTGTGTGTGTGTGTGTGTGTGCATGTGTTTGTTTCGTGCACCTAATAGCGTTTGTTGTTCTTGTTGTTGTTGCCACATGTCGCCAGAGAGAGTAAAAGTGCCTTCAATTAGCCTCAATTTCGGTTATGCTTTTTCACACTAGCAAATTGTGACGCGGCGCTAACAGCAGCAACAACACAGAACACACACACGCACACACACACACATACAAATGTTTAGCACTCTGCGTGTGTGTTGCAATTATGTGCGCGTGAAAACGTGTTAACAACGGAAAACAACTCGCAGCGCATTTGAGTTATTGCTTCTGGGCGAGACAGCTGCGCTTCAGCCGGCCGGCCGGCCGGCTAACTTGGCTAACTAGGCTTGGCAGACCCTTGACTGAACTGAAACCTTGCTTGCTTTGTTCTATATACTGTTGCCCAATCTTCACTCTTGGCCAACTTCTGGGCCATGCTGCTGCTTGTATAACACTCGAACGACGACGCATTTCGCATGCAAAACGAAAGTCGCAAATTTTTTAGCTTTTTTTCGGGCTACTTTTTCCTTGGCTAGAAGAAAGTGCCAACGCAGTCAGTCAGTCAGTCAGTCAGTCAATCAGTCAAGCAGAGTTGCCGCCAGTTGAGCTATAACAATTAGCAAAGGCCAGACAAGCCAAATGTGAAATGCTGCTAAATAATTTCACTCTAGCAACTAGAGTCTGTCTCGCTTCAGCTAGCTATCTCGCTCGCACTCGCATGCACGCTTCAATAGCATTTAATATGCAAGCTGTTAAGTTCAAAGCTTCAGCTTTATTATGAGGTTTCTCAGCCTTAAGAATAAAACGGAACGGAACAGAAAATGGAACTTGAAATCGCCAACTCGAATCCAATAATATCAAGCTCAGGCTCTAAACTAATGATAATGTCTTAATTATTTATAATCCATTCTAGTTGAGAAACCATAAGATTATTACTCCATGCAGCAGCTCTCTCAGCTTAGTTCTAGAATTATTATTATTCAATAGAATCATTATTCATTATGATAAGTGATTTTTTGAATCAACTGATTCCGGGTACGAATTCTATGCGTGTCGTCTGCGGACTTGTTGTTTGTCGTGGACCAAGGTCTGGGGCTGCCATAAAACAAAGGTCGGCTCGGATTAGTAACTATAAACTGGACATGTAATTAAATATAATGATGATGACATCGATAATGAGAATGAGAATCATAATAATAATGATGAATGATAACAAAAATACTTCTAATTTTGATGCAAATATTGGGAATAAGAGTAAAATTTACAATGACAATGATAATGATGATGACTAGGACAATGATAATAGCTAACAATGACTATTGCCGATGATAATGATAATAGAAGCATTCCAATGAAAATGTTACTAATAATAATTCTAGAAATTATGACCATAATTGATAATGAGAGTGATAAAGACAATAATAATGATAATGATAATGATAATGATAATGATAATGATAATGAAAATAATAATGATAATTATAATGGCACTGATGATAATGATCAAATTATTCCTATGAAGATAATTGTAATAACAATGACAATGAAATTGATAAAGGCTGCTGATGACAATGACAATGGTAATGATAATATAATGACATTAACTATCATTATGAGAATAAAATCTTATTTAGAATGAGAATGATAATAATAATGATGATATTGATGACCTTTATAAGGCGCATAAATAGATAAACAAAATAAATGGGGAAAAGTGCCGAATCCAGTTGCATTTGCTTCAAAAATTCAAGAGAAAGCTTTTTCCAGCTGCAGAAAGAACAGACCTGATAGAAAGAGAGAGAGAGAGAGAGAGAGAGAGAGAAGCGCATAGAAAGGCGCCAGCTAGCCAGCAAATGTGTACGGCAGTCCGAGAGACATATGAAGGAGACTGACGTAATAATTATGATTATACTAATGAAATAACTCAACCCTATATATGTATATATCATATATATATATGAGCGGATTATTATTATTTTTTATCATTATTATGCACTATATAGATATGATGATAAACTATTATTATGATGCACATGTGATATAGCTTCACTTATCTGTTCATTACGACAAATGACTTTCAATTATTCAAATGAAATGAATCGCATCGAGTTTCATTAGAAACGATTTAATAAATAGTGGGTAAAACTAATGAGTCAAAATATACATATAAAATATATATATATTATACATATATATATTAATTATATATACTTTAGCAATTTGACTGAAACTTGGATGAATTTGCTAACTATTTTCATCTTGATTCCTCACATAATCGAAATGTTGGCTGTGCACAAATATATTTATATAGAAACATATATATAAATATATATAGATATACAGTTTTTTGTGGCATGTTGCTTTGGCTTTGAATTGCGGCACGTTCAAACAAGCTGCAGCAACAGCAGCAGCCGCGGCAAGGCAAAGTGAAAACGAACCCAGGTTAAATAAGAAGTTAAAAAAAGAAACACCAAAAAAAAAAAAAACACATTTTTTAAAAAACAACAACAAAAGACAAAAAAAAATGTAAAGAAGCAAAAACTTTCGCTTTGGCTTTGGACTTGGCCATCAGCAACTTGGCCAAGAAGAAAACCAAGAAAAAGCAAATTGACAAAAAAAAAAAAAAAAAATGAAAAAAGTAAATGAAATATCAAAAGTGATCTCTGTGTGAGTGTGAGTGTGTGTCTGTGTGTGTTGGCCAAAGCCAAGAGCTGGCTTCAACTGGCCGGCTGAATGATGCAGAGCTCGGAGCTCTTGGCCACGCCATGACAATGGGCCACGACCTTTCTTATGTCACGTATTTACCGTTGCTTCCATCTGTGGCTCTGTTTCTGCTTCATCATTATCTTCTTCTTCTTCTGTTTTCTTGGCATTTCTTTGACTTTTCACTTTTTTGTTGGCTTAATTGAATGCAAATTTTTTTGTTTATTGTTTTTATTTATCTATTTGGTTTTTTATTTTGTTTTATTTTGTTTTTTTTTTTTTTGTCGCATGGTCGATTATGTCACGACACGCGGCACGCAGCACGCGTAGCACGATCTAAGCCAGCCACAGCATCTTTAGCCGGCTGCTGCTCAAAGACCAATTGAGAGACATGTAAAGGCCATGGCAGCTGCGCGTTTTAAACTTTATATAGGTCAGCTGACTACATACATAGATATATATATATACATATATATAAATATAAATACAAGATATATTCATGTATGTGTCTACATTACTTGAGCAAAAGTGAAATGATGAAAAAAAAAAAAAAAACGAAATTTGAATATGAGAATTTTAATTAAAAATGTGCTAAACTGAGAGACACGCTGTACGCGACGAAAGTCAAAATAGTTAAGGCTGCAAAACGAAAGCAAAAGTGAGAATTTCTTAAGCACAAAACTGCGGAAAATGTGTGGAAAAGTAAAGGTTATAAAAGCTAAAAGCTTAAACTGAACTAAGTCGTATCTAAACTCAAATCGAAGCTAAAAAGTTGTTTAGGGAAAGTTTAACGAAAACTTGAAGTGACGACAAGCTATCGTATAGCTATTTACAGGGTATCAGATAACAAAATATATGGAGAAATGTGTATCATATATCATGTGTATCCACATAAGAGTTGATTGAAGAAACTGTTAGACCGAAACTAATATTTTATTCCATTTACAGGGTATTTAAAACATATATAATATGTATTACACATATAAAATATATATATGTATATAATTTTAATCAATTGCGAAAGTTTTGCGATCAAATTGAAGAGTCGAAAAATCATATTTCGGTTATTTACAGGGTATCCCCGAAACGTAAAAATTTTATATAATTTTTTCTATATGCTCTATATATATAAATAAAATTTATTGATGAAGTGAGACTTAGGCTGTGGGAAAAACTATAGATTTATGAATTACAGGGAATCTAAAAAGGTATAAAAATATGTATATTTTAAATCATATATATATTTACTTAATAAAATAAATATATAAATTTATAATAATAATAAATCATATATATATTTACATAATAAAAGTTGATTAGGAAAGCTTTTCTATAGCTGTAAAAATCTAAATTAAAATTTCGCTTTTTACAGGGTATTCGAAGAGCTATACAAATCTGCATATGCATACGCACACGTGTATCGACCCCATAGCACTAAGTAGTAAAATAGTGTGTTCTAGAATCAACAAGAATTGCGACTAAATGCGAGCAAATTAGCATGAAAGTAGAAATAAATTAAATAAATAAACGCGCAATATGAATGAGCATAAACAAAAAGTAAATAATCAACAGCAAAAGCAACGGCAACAAGTGAAACATGTTTTTCTCTTTTTCTTTTTCTTTTTCTTTTTTTCATTCTTCTTCTTGTTGATTTTGCGAGTGCTATCAATAATCAAAATCATATGATGATGATAATACCGAGCAAAATTGTGTAACAAAATGGCAAAAGAAAAGAAAACCGAAAACAAAACACAAAATCAAATTAAATAGACTAAAGCCATAAATTATTGTATAACAGAAACCTGAGAAGATGGCGCAAAAGAAGAGAGAAAGATAGTGAGAAGTCAAGGTAAATTGGAAAAAAAAAAAAAAAAAAAAACGAAACGAAATGCAAGTAAAAAGCCAAGCTCTTCCGAGATGCTTTGATGCAGCTCGCAGATATTTGAAATATGCAACCTAGCTATGCGCTTCAATTACAATTAGATTTTCATGTATTTGATAGAAAAGATCTATAAAGCGCTGTAAAGTTGCCTGAGAAACAGAATGGCAACACCAACACCAGAGGAAGAGTTCAATAAGAGCATCGATAGAGGCAAGACGTATACGTGATTTGGAGTCTTATAGTTGAAGTTAACTAAAGTTGTGTAAGACAAAGTAAATCAGAGCATAGGGAGTATAATGATCGACTACAACTTTAGACAGCTTCAAATAGCTCTGATTACTAAGCTCATTAATACTCTGTCAATTACATTCACCACACGATTATATGCACAATAATTGTTGCATATCTCTTATATAAGAGATCTCTATCATAACTTGTTTAACTTGGCCAAAGGAGAAGCCAATACAAGCGGCCCAAAAGTTGGCTTATATCATCTATTGAAATCGTGTTGGATTGTAGGGCATATGGACTATGTGGAAGAGTATGTAACGGCCATCTATAATGCATATCTATTCTTGATCAGACTGATGAACTGAGTGAAAGTGATATTGTAACAGATGGTAGGCGTGGCAGGCATGAAGTAGATGGGTTATATTGAGTATATATAGTATAAAGCATATATCTATTCTCGATCAGACTGATAAACTGTGTCGAACTACATTATGTCTATTAAAAGTGAGATTATGGGCTATATAGGCTTTGTGTGAGAGTGTGTAACAGATAATAGGAGGCGGGGCAGATATAAAGAATATAGGTTACATAGAGTATATATAGTATAGAGTATAAATCTATTCTTTGTCAGATTGATGAACTGAATCAATCTACTTCATATCCACCCATCCGTTCGTCTCTATGTCTATTATTCGGAATGAAGAAGACGTAACAGATATATGGTAAATGATGTACCTAATTATATATCCAGCCACAAAAATCGAAGGATTTGCGGTCTACATTCCTCTATACCAAATGCAGTAAGATTTAATCACTTGCATATCGATAATCCCGCACACTTTGTAATCGATCTCATTTAATAGTTAACAAATTTAGGCAAAACTCCAAGCATTACAGAGAAACAGAGCCATAAAATATCGTATTTTCAATTTGTCATCAATAAAATATCGATAAAAAAATCGATAATTTGCCGACTATATACTGTTGTTATCTTATGCGCGTATAGATATCAGGTGCACATAAACACATATATGAAAGATAATAGCATTGACAGCTCAATTACATAAGCCGCGCGTTTTGGGTGAACAACAGTGCGTATAATTAATATGAGTATATACAGAAATTTGTTTATATATGTATATACCATATATAGGAGCACATACATGTAAATATTTATATAGATCTGCTCACATTTCCCTGTCTAATGCTTGACGGCAATTGAAATCGACTGAAAATTGATGCGTTTTGTTGTTGTTGCTGTTGCTGTTGTTGTTATTTTTTGCCAAAGCTGCAGCTGTCGTCGCATCTGTATTCTCAAGCGCCTCTAATTACACAGAGTCAGCCTAATCTCCGGCGATGCCGAATGACAACTATATTATTTAGATTAAGACGGCGGCAAAAACAAACACAGCAAATAAAACAAAATGCAAACCAAATAAACAGTTTATAAAACGCCTCGTATCACTTCATCATCATCATCATCATCATCATGATCATCATGCTCGTTTGGATGTGCCAAATCGCAGTAGTACGTAATGCGCATCTGTCTAAACTAACAAAAAAAAAAAAAAAAAGAACTTCCACCTTAAAAGCGACGACAACTATAACTAGAGATATAATAACTTTCTGGCTGAAGATGCAACGAAATCGAACATATGTAGGCGAGCATAGCTGACTGCCTAATGCCCGCTCATGGTTTGGTTTGGAAATGGAGCTTGGGCATCCATTTCACTAACCCAACTGCTCTATCTCTAGCTTCAATAGAGTCCCACATAGAGCAACACTTCCGCACAGTTTAACAGTCAGTAGCAATTTATAAATTGCTGTATGTTAAATATAAATTTAACATGCAGTTAATGTTCACTTTTAACAGAATGAATTCACTTAACTTCCGCTTTAAATATGTTAATAAAAGAAAGTAAATTTTAACAGGCTGTTAAATAACATATAGTCTACGGATTCTCATGTGAACAGTCATGCCAACAGCATGTTAAGCTTAATTTGAATAACACTGTTAGTCATGACACAAGTTAACTTTAACAGACTGTTATGTAACATATAATCTAATGTAAACAGCCAAGCCAACAGCATGTTAAGTTTAATTTGAATAACACTGTTAGCCATGACATAAGTTAGTCTAATTTTAAGATAGTCTAATTTTAACAGCCATACCAACAGCCTGTTACGTTAAATTTGTATAACACCATGACACAAGTTAACTTTAACAGACTGTTAAGTAACAGGTAGTCTAATTTTAACAGCCATGCCAACAGCATGTAAAGTTAAATTTGAATAACACTGTTAGCCATGACACAAGTTAACTTTAACAGACTGTTAAGCTATATATATTCTATACATTTCAGAGTTAACATACAGCTTTGACAGGCAGTTCAATTTTACCAGCCTCGAACTTAATCTTAGCGAATAATAAATGTAAACAGTCCTTCAATAGGTTGTTAAACATCATCATCCTCGATACTCTTGATTTTTAGCATTAACAGCCACTTTGACAAGCAGTTAAAGCTGTCAACTCCTAGTTAACTGTGAAAATTGTATGCTAAATATTTAACAGGCAGTTGGCAGAGGATAAGTTTAGCTCTTTAAGTTCTTCACGTTCTTCTTTAGCAGCCAGTTATTAAGCACATGGCAAGTGAATCGGTTTGGTGGCAGCTACTTTTGGCAGCCACTGTCAGCAGCGCTGCAGTGAAGCGCGTTCGCGATATGTGAACTCAATTTGCGAGTGGCCAAAGGCGACGGCAACAACAAACAGACGAAAGTCAACAGAAATAGCTAAGCAGCAGAGCGAACTAAAACTAAATAAATAACAACAAATAAATAATCAAATAGCAGCAAAGTGCAAATAAAATAAAATACATAAATTGAAATAGAACCGAGAAAACTAAAATAAAAACCAAAAACAACAGAAAAAGAAGAACAAAAATATGTTAACTTAGTCTAGTTGTATAGGTGTGTTCGTGTGTGTGTGTGTGTGTGTGTGTTTAACTTGGGATTTTCTGCAGCATCTGCTCATATTTGCATTCAGACACACACCCACACACACATGCACAGGCACCTATTTATTATGGAATAGCAGAAAAAAAGAAAGAAACAGATTAAAAAAAACAATAGACCTTTCTCAACCAAAAAGAAAGTAAGTCAGCCGCCAAATGCTGCGCTGTGCTAATTTCCAATTAGTTTTTTGTTTTTTTTTTTCAACGTTTTTTTTTTTTTGCCTGTTGGCGACAATTCGAATTGGATTTTTTTTCTGTTGGGAATGAAAGTTGTTCGAATTATGTAAACATCGTGTTTTTTGATCGTAACTAAATAAAACCTGAATCAAGATTTTTTTTTTTTTTAGGTTTTTTATTTTGACTTTTTTTTTATTTATATTTTTATTTTTTTTTTTTAAGTTTTACTTGCTGTAGGTAGTGAATTTTGCAGATGGGAGGAGATTGAAGAAGAAGAGACGAGAGTTCAGTTAGATATATGTATATAATATATATATATTCTATAAGACTTCCGGCTGTCTCCTCCTATCTACGCTCGCCTCTTTAAGAAGTGAACAGGAGAAAAGAATCTCATATCTCTTCTATTCAGTTCTGGAAGAAACGCGGGAGGAGCTAAGAGGAGATGCGAGAAAACGTGACTAGACGAGAACATATATATATATAAAAGAGAATAGAATAGCTGATATATATTTGTAATCTTCTTTTCTCCTATTATCAAATATATATATATAAGATAAGAAAAGTTTTATTGTACATATATATTCTTATTGTATGCATATATAATATGTATCTCTCCTCTGCTATATATATTTCTAATTATATACTATATTCCAATATTGTATGCCTAATTTGTTCAACGTCGTTATCATTCGAGATACTGCACGAAATTGTGATTCTGAACAGAAATACAAAACAACGAGGGATAGGTCAGTCCCGGCATGCCAACAGAAGCAGATACACACACACACACACACACACACATACATGTATATAAGTATATATTAATTTATATTTACATATGGTATATATGATATAGCAGCAGTATATATATATATATATATATTTATTTATTTATTTATATATATATATGTATTTATAACATATTTAATTTACTTTCTGGAACACTTAGACGGGATTTTACGTAATTACTGGGAGCTCTCGGTCTTTGCTGCTAAACACGTTTTCAACTTGTAGTTTGGGGCTATTTATATATATGCTATATAAACAATACAAGTTTAAGTATCTATACATATATCTACTATAAGCAGCACACGTCACATTCTATGGGAAAGACCCACTTTGATACGAAGAAGCAGAAATATTTGCATTACGAATTGCAGCTGTTAAAACTCGCTGCCTGAAAAGCTTGCTAAATTCTATTTTCTTTTATTTTAAAATATTATTTACTTGGCAATTGTTTGAATTATGTGTCACAGCGCGTTCTATGATCTAAGATATTTAGGTATTTGGGTTAATTCAATCAAATAAGTAGAGTTTAAGCCAACATATTTGTTTGGTTTCAGTTGTATCAGTATCATGTAAAGCTAAAGATGTTAAATAAATAGAGCAAAGCAATTGCAAATGCAGGAATAATGTTAAGTAACATAAAGTCTTATTAGTACGTATGTCTAATAAATATAAACTCTATGTAAACTCTATGTGTATATAATATGAAAATTATGACACTTTTTAGACAAGTTAACATGGAATGTTTACAGGTATTTATAAACTCAACAACATTAGTGCACTTCAGCCAAGTCTGTTAAAGTCTCGATCATTTTTGCTGAGCTATTCCCATGTGCCACCTAGTACCAGTCGGCTTACCTAAACTCTAAGCTCATTGCCTGTCTTACAGAACGGAATCTATCTAAATATACACACATACGCCGAGTATACATTTTGGAGTATATACACATTCCTCTGTTGCTATGACTCCGCCATACCCATATCGCGTGTTATATTAAAATAGAAATGTTCAAATGCAAGACAATTGGAAATGCGAGTGCAAAATACGAGAAATTCCTATGACAGATTCTCAATAGAATCGCGATTCTTATTGGACACATGCTAGTAAACAAGGGTGCATTGCAAGACAATTGGAAATGCGAATGTAAACTAAGAGAAATTCCTATGACAGATTCCCAATAGAATCGCGATTCTTATTGGACAACTGTTACTTAACATAGGTAAGACAATTGGAAACGCGAATGCAACATAAGAGAAATTCCTATGACATATTCCAATAGAGCCGCGATTCTTATTGGACAACTGTTACTTAACATAGGTAAAACAATTGGAAATGCGAATGCAAAATAAGAGAAATTCCTATGACAAATTCCAATAGAACCGCGATTCTTATTGGACAAATGTTACTTAACATAGGTGCATTGCAGCCAGGTCTAATCGAGTTTCAGTTACTCTTGTTGAACGATTCATTGTGTCTAGCGAGCAGCGCTCGGTTTACATCCAAGTTGACTCATCGCCTGGCCTAAAGAACGAAATCTGAATACACACACACATACATCAAATCTATAGTATACAATTTCGAGTACTACGTATATACACATTCTTGGCAATTGAGTCAGTGCGCTAACAGATTCAACGAGGGACGCTGCACTTACGTTTGCCTTTGGCCAGGCCGCTGGCCACCTGCAGGAATCCGTAGATGGCAATGATAACGCAGGGCAATGCTATCACGCCGAAGGACACGTAATCCATGTGCTCAAAGTAGTTCGTGATTTGCTCCATTGCTGTTGGTATTAACTTGTTTTTTTTTTTTTTTTTTTTTTTGGCACTGCTCACTGCACACTTAGCACATAAAATAAAATAAAAATAATTTCTAACGAAAATTATATAAACAATTTTTCTCTCTCTTTTTCTGAGCGCAGGCGCGCGCGTTTCTTTATTTTTCGCTTTTCTTTTATTTTATTATTATTATTATTATTTTTTTTTTTGCGTTAGATTATTTAATATTTTCCAACTTGTACGATTTCAATTTGTTTTCCAACTCGAATTCCGCTGCATGCTATCCAATTGGATTCTTGGCAAATTTCGTTATTCACGTTTCGTAAGAGTTTTGCTGCGCTGCTGCTGCTGCTGCGTTTTCTTACTCTATTTTTCTTCTGTATTTTGTTTTGTTTTTTCGTTTCTTTTGTTGTTGTTGTTGTATGCCTTTTGTTAAACGTTTTTTGCGTGCGTTTTTGTTGTTGTTGCTCTTCTTTGCTCTTGCGCTGTGCCGCTTCATTCACTACTCTATGCTACTTGCGGTAATTGTTGTCTGTGGCAACGTGTGCTGCGTATCCTTTGGCTTGTTTACGGCGTGCCAGTGTGTTGTAGTTGTTGTTGCTGTTGTTGCTTTTGCTTTTGCTTTTCTCGTTGCAGTTGTTGTTGTTGCTCTTGCTATTGGCAGACAATGTTGTAACGCCATGTTTTGTTTTGCATGGACCCGTTAAATAACTGTAACAGCAATTCCACAATTGCATTTGCCGCAGACGAAGCGCAGAAAACAACCCAAAAAACAACAAAAACAAATATAAATATATGTATTTGTGTATATTTATATATGTATGTATTTTTAAATCAAATTGAATTGAGAAATTCGCGACGGCTGGGCATATATAATTTATGATTTCGTTTATTATTGAAATGCACACGAAAAAACGGGGCCGGAATTAAGAATCGCGTTTTTATGCTTGTGTGCGCGCGCCGACCAACCGTTCACACGTCCGTCTCGTTCGGCTTTGTTTTTGCTTCTGCTGCTTCTTCTGCATCTTATGTTAAGCTTAACATGTTTGCCTTATTGACTTTCTTGCAGCGTCGCTGCGCAGCTCTGTCGTTGTCTCTGTTGCTGTTAAAGAGCGTTGCGAGAGAGCGCTCGTACTGAAAATTGACATACAAGCTCATGCTAAACGCAAGCACATGTCTATGTTAAACTCACAATGGCACTGTTAGCAGTCGTCGAAAATGAGCGTAACCATGATGTTATGTTATTTGCTCTCGCCAAATGTCTATGGCACCGTGGGCAGAGACGATTTGATTGATGACAAAAGTTCAATGTATAGACATTGTTTATTTTAGGGTATATGTATATATATATTGCGTATATTTCACATATTAAACGCATTAAATGAGTAATTTGTATATATTTGGAGTATACTGAAATAGTATTTTTGTCATATATTTCAGATTTCATATGCATTAAATTATTTTTTTTGTTTTGCTTATATTTTACCTTTTGAACGTGTTAATAAAAAATAGCAATATATATGCACATTTATTTGAAATATTAGTATATAATATGTCAGTATTCACATCACATATATCAATATATATGTCCATCAGATATATAATTTATTTCGTGACATTTGAACGAGTGTTCATTTGCCTGCTAACCACTGTTCCAGGCTGAATCAGCTCTTTTCAATCTGCTATTATCTTGCAAACACTCTCTTGCTCACGCTCTCATTCCCACTCTCTTAGTTTTGCGCTCTTCATGAAATAGCACGCGGTTCCGATCGTAACAACAAAATGCCAAATAGCACGTGAGTCAAGCTGATAGAGAATGAATTTTATGGCTAAACTTGTTTAAGAATAACCATTTATTTATTTCAAATCAATGTATAATATATATTTATAAATATTGTACATTGAAATACATATGCAATGTTTCTATGATTGACAATACATACACATGCAATCTCAATTTACTGCAAGTCTGATACTTAACCGCATTTAGCAGCATGTTAAATATTTAGCCTTGGGTTAAATTGAGTCCTCGATTGAGTTAGAACTATGTAGGCTAGCGCTTGCCTTGCGCATTATAACAACTTTTGACGCTTACTAGCAACATGCAACATGCCACTTACACACACACACACACTCACACCCTTTGAGGGCGCAGCCCTTGTCAGCACTGTGATCCACAAAGGGTTGCATTCGAGTGCTATTGAGCGGGGCATCGAGTGGGGCGGGGGCTGTGGGGGCTGCATGAAGAGCCTCTTCTCACGTTCTGTTGCTGCCTTGGCAAGTGAAGAAGAAGAAGAGCTTATACATATAGCGGATTCTACATACATATTCATATCTGTATACTAGACACAGGTAAGGGGTATTACACAGTCGAGTGCATCCGATTGCAATGAACTGAATTGATTAATTTTTTCAATTTTTTTTTTTTTTTACTGCTGCCAGCCGATTGCAAATGGACACGTACGCCTTTGTTGCCACAAGGTAAGGGGCACACACACACACACACACACACACACACACACACAGAGCGAGACAGCGAGTCACCGCAGACATAAGGGTTGGGGGCTAGAGAGCAGGGGATGGGGTTTGGCTGCTCCTAGTAACAGCAAACTTTGGCCTTCCCCTGAACAACATTTCAAGTCCTTTGGCTGAGCTGATTGCGTGTTTGGTAATTAGAATAAAACGCAGAGAGACAGTCACAGTCCGATATCTATCTATACATGTCCATCCACATACATACATACATACATACATATATATCTATATTTAACAAGTGCATGGGAGCCACGTCAGCTACAAACTTTATCCAATACCTAATTGCCGAATCCTTGACATTTTGTTTCCCTTCACATTTCATTTGATTAATTATGGAATTTTTTATGTTTTCTCATTTAAATCTAAGCAGAAATAACTGTCAAAGTTTAGTATTCCATATAGAATTATATATTCGGAAAAATATTCTGAGAAAATGAGTCAACAAATTTGTTGAAATTTAAAAATTAAATAAGCGGTAAATGATTTTAATAAAATAAATTTAGAATATTAAATTTTTTCTAAATTGATTGATTTTGATAAATTGATTAAAAATATATTTTCAAATATACAAAAATTGTTGAAATTAAAAAGAAAAACGCAAAGTTTATATCGATAAAAATAAATATAAATATTATTTTTTTTTAAATGTATTTCTAAAATAAATAAAATAAATTGTTAGTACTTCGATAACATAGACTTTAAATATTAAATTTCTTTTGGTTTTTCACTTAAAACAATAAAAAAAACATTAAAAACAAATATTTGATGAAATAAATTAAAAATATTAAATTTTTAAAAACTTTTCTAAATGCAAAATAAAACAACATTCATTCCATAAAATATCTTAAATATCTCTAGCCTATGTATTTTAGAAAAAATCTATATAGAATATGAATATGCAAAAATGTCATGGAATCAATTTAATAAATATAAATTAAATAAAATATAAATTAATTTAAAAAAAAACACACAAATTGTTAAATGTTGACATAATTAAACATTTCAATTTTCTAGACAAAAGTTATTTTTTTAAATATTTTAAATATTTAGCATACATGTGTATTTAGTACTACAAAAAAAAGTGTATCACTTTTTTTTTTGTAAATATTGAAAAACATGTTTGATTTCAAATTGAATAGCGAATGAATCACATTGAGGCTAACTGGAAAAATAACGAAGCATTGCCAAAAATTGATTTGAAATTCATATAAATATAAATATAAATATAAATATAATAGTTAAATATATAAATATAAATATAATAGTTAAATATATATATATATATATATATATATATATATATATATATATATATATATATATATATATATATATATATATATATATATATATATATATATATAGCCTAATCATATACATACATATATATCTATATCAGTCTGTTCCAACAGCTGCTTACATGCCGGCCAGGTGTGTATATATTCCAGGTGCGCTAGTCTCTCACTCTCTATCTCTATCTCTATCTCTCTCGCTCCCTCTTTGTTTGTTTGCTCAATTGATGAAGCGATCGCTGCCCATAATGGGGCATCTTAACGAGCAACAACCTTAAGAGCGAGCGAGCAGATGTCCTTGCACAATGCGTGATGCGTGATACTGTTTCGAGTTTCGTCATGCGGCCAACAGATGGCGTCAGGCTAACATCTGTTCGTTTGCACAATGTGTACGCATCTCGCACTCTCTCTCTCTCTCTCTCTCGCTCTCCCTCTCTCTTTCTGTGTGTGTGTGTGTGTGTGTGTATAAATCTTAATGCTATCTGGTTGAGCTCAGGTTCAATGAAACATCGCGCTGCCAAAATGTTAATGACTCGATGCGATGCGAAGCGACGCGCAATTGCAACCCTCGCGCTCGCTCCCTCTCCCTCACTCTCTCTCTCCCTCACTCTCTCTCTCTCGCTGCTGTCTCCAGGCCCGCTACGCAGTTGGCCCCCAAAGTTTTAGCTCAAGCTGAAGCTGGCTTGGCAACATTTTTATTTTATTTTATTTTATTTTATTTATTTATTTTGTTTTTTGGTTCGTTGAACTGTAGCGAAGGACTTCGCCTGGCACAAACCCACACCGTCGACCCCGCCTACCGCCCCCACCCCTCTGCATCCCCTACACATTTCCCACACCCACACACATTTCCTGTTTTGGTTCGTTTCTCTTGATCAATTTACTCCAAATTTATGCGCTATTCGAAATTTATTCAAAATGCAACAAGTTTCACATTTAATAATATGTCACTTGTCATTTGTTGTTGTTGTTGTTGTTGTTGTTGTTGTTGTTGCTGCTGTTGCTGTGGCTGTTTGTCTCTTTGCGAATGCGCAATTTCTAACGCGTTTAGCATCATAAATAATTGGACATTTTCTATATACATTTTGTATATATATTTATACACATTCATCAAAAGTAAGATGAGTATATTAGTTTCTGAATAAAAACCATCTAGACGCTGCAATAAAGGCGCGGAAAATCGGAAAATGTTTTTTCAGGTAGCTCAGAAATCATAGCATTAAATAGAACAGATTGACAGACAAAATTTAATAAGATATGACAGATATCTGTATATATCTACGCCCATTGGAGGGCGTGTCGAATCGAAAAAAAACCATTTTAGAGCTATATATATAAAATTTAACAGCTAAAATACTACTAGAGATCCTCTATATCTGTAAATACACCAATCGGGGGCAGCGTTTGGGCCGTGAATGGGTATTCAATAGTCAGTAACGCCCATTTGCCACACTCTTCCTGGTTATCTTTAACATTTGATGAAGTTTGTTGTTCACGTCGCGACGTGTCTTTGGTATATGATTTTTGGGGCTTGGCGCAAAGCCATTAAAATAGCAGCACTTACCCATAGAATTGTTAAATGCATAGGAAAAATACAAAATTGTTAACTTACCTGAAAGAGAGAGAAAAACAAGAGAACATTAGTAAATAGCAGAAATAAGATAGTTAACATAATCATAGCGCAGAAAAATGTTCAATTTTAACAGCACTCTGTTAGCTAAGCTTTCCTAACGGAAGTTCTTTTATTAGCTAAATGGCACGCTAGTTTGTTAATATTCATTGCATATCTAACGGTTTTATGACATGCTTAATCATATTTGGAGACTGTTCGTTTGATGGCAGCAGATCCTTCGGCTACCGATCAAGTGAACAAGCGATCTATCCATGCAAATTTAGCTTATATATACTTATTAGCGTATATATTTACATACATATTTATATCATATGATTACATATATTACACTCTATTTAGTTAAATATCTGCTTAGCCAAACAAATTAATAGTGCAGCTAACACTGTAATTTCCACAGCCTTGAAGAAAGTTGAGCAAAAAGCTTATCGATGAAACGAACCGTTGCACATGATGCTTTGGCTGTTAAAGGCTTAGCAGTAACTGCCACTGTTAAAAGACTCAATCGTGAGCAGCTGCCACTGTTATCGTTACTGTTACTGTTGTTGTGCTTGTTGCACTTGGGAGCATTCGAGGCTCTCACTAACATCAATCATATAGTGAGTGTGCCTATGTGTGTGTAAGAGCGAGAGAGAGGTCGCTCGCGTGCACTTAGAAAAAAGCTAAGCGATGTCATTGCAGGTGCTTGAACTTTCTGCAGCAAATTCTGTTAATTTGATGATAGCAGAGACGTTGGCAGCGCCGCTGGCTGCGCGGCTGGCAGCGCCGCTGGCTGCGCGGCTGGCAGCGCCGCTGGCTGCGCGGCTGGCAGCACATTGATGGCAACAACTGTTGCATCTGCGGCAGGCCATTGGGCAACAACAACAACAACAAGTTCGTTCAACTGGCGCAATTTCAAAATATTGGGCAGGCCAGGTTTTTTGAACCAACGAGACTGTATATATATATATATGAATACAATGTGTATGTACGTGTGTGTGTGTGTGTGTATGTATATGTATATCTCGATCTGTGGCATCAACAACCTTAGCCACGGGCACTGACGCTGTCCTTGCCTAGCCACAACGACGCAACTTGTTGGGGTAGGCGACATTTCGACTCTGCGCCCAATGTGGAGGGAATACGGCGGGCAGAGGGGGTGAGGGGAGGCGTAGGAGGGAAGGTGCTGTGTTGAGTGCGCTAAATAATTAATAAATTGTAAATTATCAGCATATTGTGCATGTTGTCATTCAATTTGCATTGCGTTGCATTCTTGGCTCATGGTCGACCGTAAAAACAACGAAAACAAGAATTTTCGTTGTTGTTGTTGTTGTTGTTGTTTTGCTGTTGTTTTTGCTGTTCGCCTCGTTTCCTGTCTGTTTGCTCTTGCTTTGTTCATCATTACGCCGATTACGCACAGGAAGTAATGCACAAATACACACACACACACACGCTCCAGAGACATATGCACATCACACATCACACACACACTCATACACACATTCAGTGCACCTGTCGGGCACGTGGCATAACTGCACTTCAGTTGAGCATTGACTAAGCTTCGCTTGCGGAAGCACTTGACTAACTGTTTCGTCTGATTGGCGTAACGGAAGTCTTATTGGAAACGACGACAGTCGGCCATTAAAATCGTTCTAAATGCTTCTTTACGTAGCAGTTCATCAGCACAAAACAAAAAAAAAAAAAAAAAAAAAAGAAAAACAAACAATAACAACAACAATTACATAAAACATCCTCATTAATATTTGACACGGCGACAGGTGCAAATGCTTTAGTTTATGTTGTTTTTTTAAATTAAAAATGAAATTTTTAAATGTTTACATACATTAAGAATAAAACACAAATTGCTAAAAAAAAAAAAAAAATGTAACCAATGTAATCCGATATTTTTCCATAATTTATAATTAATTAGTTATTACGATATATTTATTGATATTTAATTCAAAAATAATATGAATAAAATAAATTCAAGCTAATAATTATTAATTTTTATATTGAGAAAAAGTTAAAATTTAAATAAATGACTAATGATAAAATAAATAATAAACATATATATATGTCTATATATAAATATATATTACTCTTTCAATAATTTCAGCTTAATAAGGACAAATTTAATAACAAATAATTTTAAAATATTAGCAAAATTAATCTATGAACTCATTAAAAAAAAAAAAAATTAATAAAAATAAAAATTAAAAAAAAAAAATTACTCAATACTCAATACAATACAAAATATACAATAAAGAATAAGTATAAAAAAACTTTAAAAAATTAAAGGCATTTATTTAATAGTAACTAATAAATATTTTTGGCAATGTTGCGTATGCGTAATATTTATCTATTTACCTTAGAAACACAGGAAATTCGCTTGAAATATTTGATATAAATTCTATTTCCTAACAAAATCAATGTTAAATTTTCAGTTAATTTTTTAAGAAACAGATATACGGATATCTGTACTTGTATATTTCATAAATATTTATGAAATACTCAACTCATGCAATTTCAGTACGATAATATTGTGCGCAGTTATAAATAAGTGAAATTGCATCAAGTTCCATTGACATTGCTGTTAATTGAGAGCAAAATAAAAATAAATAAATACAAAAAAAAACAAACGCAACATTTATCAAAATTTTTGTTGTTGTTGCTGCAGTAGCAGCAGATGCAGATACGCCGGCGTATGCGTAATATAAGAATTATCGCAACAATTTGGCGATAAGTTTGCAATGGCAGAGCGTATGACAAATATATGCAAATAAATAATCATTTTAGCCATGAACAACAGCGGGTTGAATGGGCAACACGTTCAAAAGTCACAAAAAAAGAACAACAACAAAATTAAAGCGATAACAGCAGCAGCAGATGGGCAGAGTAGAAATGTTGAGGTAGCTAACAGTGCATGAGTGTGCGCATAACAGCAAACTGTTGGCTAACAGCACAGCAGCAGCACCAACAGATGGGTAGAGTAGAAATATTGAGGTAGCTGGCAGTGCATGTGTGTGTGTCTGTGCATTAACAGCAGACTGTTAGCTTACAGCACAGCAGCAGCAAAAAGCTCTAAAAGCTCATCAGCTTGAATGGCTTTGTGTGCGCGTGTATACGCGTGTGTGAGAGAGTGAAAGAAAGATAGTGAGCGAGAGAGGCATGTGCGAGCGCGTGAGAATGTTTGTATATTTGCCAATTGAATTCTACTGCGCGTTTAGTGCATTGAACCTATTGTTTATTCAATTTTGGGCAATACATTTGGGTTTGTTCGATATGCGACGCTAAACAGAAACTGCTGATAATTTTTTAAGATAGCGCTAGAGTGAGAAGAGAATAGGGGCGTGCGAGAACGGGGAAAGGAGTAGAAAGCTCAAGGCGAATTGCAGAAAGATGTTCAATGCCAATGCCAATGCCAATGCCAAACTGAGAGCCCAACCAACCCCGCGCCCCTAGCTGACAGGCGCACACACACATAGATAAACTCGCACACACACACACACACACACATACATAAACAGTGGGGCGGCATATGGATTTAACCTCGAAAATAACAAACTTTTGGCTTTCAAGTTCATTGCCGTGCTTTAACCTCTTTGAGTGCGTTGCCTCACTGTAGTTGCTGTTGTTGTTGTTGTTGTTGCTGCTCTCCTCTGATCATCGTCTTTTAAGTGCATGTGTTTGCATTTATGATTTTAATTATTATTTTCTTAATGGCGCATTGCTTAGCAGATATAAATATATACATATGTATGTGTGTGTGTGAGTGTGTGTCGGGGGTAGAACGCAACGCGTAATGCCTTGTTTATCCTTGGCCGGCATCAATTTGCAGCATCATTGCCGGGTTGTCGGCGACGCCACTCGAATTCAATATAAATCTTTTCCTACTCAGACTCAAGACAGATAGATGGATGCCTAATGTAGATAGATCTATGTATGTACATATATCTGGCCAGATAGATCGCCGGGGCGTACATGTGTGAAAGATCGCCAATTGTCGTTTTCGGCATAAGTGATTCATAGGACTTTGATTCTCGGAAATATGTGCTTTACAGTGATTAAATATAATATAAACGCGTAAACATTTCCCCCTCAAATATATGTTTAACGATAAATGTTGACTGATAAACAAATGTTATGAGAATCTTTTTTGTTTGAACTTGATTTATAGGGTTGATGCAAAATACGATGTATATATATACATATATAACGATTAGAATTAAGTTTTGAATGTAAATAGTAAATAAATAATAAAAAATAAATAAATAAGTAATACTTTATAATAATATGATGATGATGATCATGATGATTATAGCTCAATTATACAATATAAGAATTAGTACTCAAAGTAGTACTACCAAAAGTATATATAAATGAAACATTACTGTTAACTTAATATGCTAGGACATCAATAATTGGATTGCTCTTTGAACTCATAACAACTTCATAATATTAACAAGTAAGAAAGCTCTAGTCGAGACTGCTCGACTACGAGATCCCCTGAACCCTTGGAGTGCTAGCTATTTCAATAATTTTTCGCGTCTTTCAGCTTACACAAGAAACACACACACATACACAAACACATACACACACAAGCACCCACGCATAAACACGCACGGGCTGCAGTTTGCGCTTACTTTGAGAACTTAATTGTTTAATAACTTCTTTTGTGGACGTACGATCTTCATGAAACTTTCAGATTATGATTATAACATGAATATGCATGTAATTGCCAAAGCACAAGTCTCTAGTATTTGAAATACGCGTTTTACAAAAGTGAGGGTGAGGGGGTGAATTTAGAGGTGGGGGGTAAATTTTAACAAAAACCGAAATTGTATAAATTGCATATAAGCATATATAAAAAATTTGGAGACTCTAGCAATAAAGGTGTAGAAGATATAATTTTATAACTGGTTTTCGATAAGGTTTTTTATCGATTAAAAAAGATCGGGATGAGTTATCGAATTTTAATGATAAACTCGATATCCGCGCTGTAATTACGAACATTTTACAAAAAATTTGAAGTCTCTAGCTCTTATATCTTCGGAAATCGACGCGTTCAAACATACGGACAGACGGACAGACGGACAGACGGACAGACAGACAGACGGACAGGGCCAAATCAACTCAGCTCGTCACCCTGATCAAGAATATATATACTTTGTGGGGTCTGCCACGCCTCCTTCTGCCTGTTACATACATTTCAACAAAACCATTATACCCTGATTTCCCATTTTCAATGGGTTCAGGGTATAAAAAAATTAAAAAATTGCACAATTATTTTAGAATTGAAGTAAATATATTGTAATTTAATTGTATATACTGAAAATTCAACTAAAAAAAAAAAAAATAAAAAAATAAATAATATTTCTAAATAAATAAACATAAAACAAAATAATTATTATTAATATAGCTTCTATACCAATAAACACTAATAAGCAAATTATAGTAAATAAAATAAACAATAAATGACATATAGTCCAGTCACGATAATTTGTACCCCACTAAATCGAGAATTGCAATATATCGAAAAAATTCTATCTATAATGAAATCAATTATATAATATAGTTAAGTTTCGATAATTTGTACCCGCTAAATCGAAAATTGCGATAAATTGAAAAAATGCTATCCCCCTGAAAAAGGTTCGTTTTAGATATCAAATTCTCGATAAGTTGAATTTCTGGGCAAATCGAAAATAAAAGAAATAATACTGATATGCTTGTCATTATGTCTTATAAATATATGTACATAAATCTTATATACGCATTCGATATATATAAATCATATAACGGCTTCCATTAGTTTCACATTCAACTTGAAACTAACTGTTCAATTAACACCCCCGTAATTACTATTTGCACAAATGTTTACGTGGCTTGTACCACTGTGTCCCGCTGTGCACGGCAATCAGCTGTTTTCTTTACAAGCGCGCAGCTGTTTGCATTGTTGTTGTTGTTGTTGTGCAAAACGTGCAACGCGATAACGTTGACTCTGTTTATGTGCTCTGACTGCGCAAAACAAAAACAAAGCAACGAAGAAGAAAACATCACATCAAAAAAATAAAGTAAATAATAATAAAAAAAAAAAAGAAAAAGACAAAACAAAAAACAGCAGAGACATAGCGTACAGCACGGAGACAAGAGCAAAGCAATAACAATAACAAAAGACTCACATGTCGTTGTCGCCGTTGTTGCTGTTGTTGTTGTTGTTGTTGTTGCTGTTGTATTTGCTGCTGGTACTGAGTTTGTAGTTAACGGTTGATCGTTGTTGTTGTTGCTGTTGCTGGTATTGAGAAATGCTGCTGGCATTGTTGTTGCTGCAATCGCTGAATTTGTTGTTGTTGTTGTCATCGTTGTTGTTCTTGTTGTTATTGTTGCTGCTGCTGTCATAAATATCGGCGTACGATATTTGGCCCACGGTGGACGCGCCTTTGAATTGTAATACATTTTGCCCACCTGCTTGCGATGGTAGTCATACCCGTAGCTATTGTCATTACTATTGTTGTTGTTGTTGTTGTTGTTGTTATCATAGTAAGAGTTGTTGTTGTAGCCGTACGCATTATAATTGCCTCTGTGCTGTTTGCGTCGCAGCTCCAGCTCCTGATCGGGCTTGCGTTTGTACGCAATGGAAGCTCCTAAAATACCGTTAAGGGAGACGCTGCCGCTGCCGTTGACGCTGGCGCTGGCGCTGGCGTTGACGCTCGCTGTTGACATTACGAGTTGCATTTTACGTGCGCCTTTTGCTCACTGTGCAGAATTGGCGATGTTGTTTCTCTTGCTTCCCTGCTTCTTCCCCTTCGTCTGCTGTTGCTGCTTGCTGCTCTTGCTCTTGCTCTGCCTCTGGCTCTGGCTGTTGCTCTTGTAGTATTAGTTGTAATCGCAGTAGCAGCATGGGCACGCGCATAGTTTTTCTTTTGTTGCTTTGGGCGGAAAATGCAAGTACCCGTATAGGCTGTCCGAATCACAATATCAGAATATCTCGCACAGCTAACTAAACGTATCTCTCGCAGTTGCGGCCCGTCGCGCGGCTGACGTCAAAATTTGGCGGCGCGCGAAATTCGTTTTACGCAGCACTTGAGAAATTGCTTCGATACACAATAAAACACAGAGAAGTGACACCAAAAAACAGAGAGGAAAAAAAAAATAAAGCACTGACACACTCACACAGGAAAACAGCAGAAAGTGTCTTACAGTCAAACTGTAATGAAAACTCGTTAGCTGGTTGTTTGGTCTGCTTTGATTATTTTCGCAAATGTTAGTATTTCGTATATTTTGTGGTATTATTTTTTTGTTTTGACCCTTTTCGTTTGACGTTTTGACGTTGATCACGTTGGATTGATTGAAGATTGGCGAATTTCGTATTTGAAAACTAGCGCAAGAAATTGCACGACCAGCTGCCTAACTTGTTGACCAGCAACAACAAAATAAACGTCTGCGGCCGCCGTGTATGATTGAAGCTCAGAATGGACGGGCAGCGACACCAGCAGCGCAGCGTCTCTCTCGTGCGTGCGTCTGTGTTTGTGTCTGTGTTTGTGTCCGTGTCGGTGTGTGAGCGAATGAACTTGCGCTGCCGCTGCCCACGGTCGCTGCATGTGTAATTGTAACAGCGACGCCGGCGTCGAGGTGGCTCTGACAAACAAAGAAAAAGACAAACGCTTGCGCTGTCGGCGACGTAGCCGCTGTAGCCGTGGACGCTGCCAGCGCCAGCCGCGCAGCTGACGCATGTCTCCAATTGCGCCTAAACCAATTCAAGTGTCGTCATTTGGTTTATGGTCATGGAGCGGGAGCGCAGCAGCAGCAGCGACGGTAGAGGCAGCAGCAGCGACAGCGGCAGCGTAGACAGTGGCCAAAAAGCTTGCAAGCTGCAGCAAGGAAAGCTTTCACAGCAACCGCACTGCACCGTGTGCCAAACTTTCTGTGTTGCGTGTGTTTTGGCTTTTGTTTGCTTTAATTCGGCGCGCTAAACAGCTGTAAATGGGTATGCATGTATGTATGTGTGTATGTTATGTGGAGGAAATGCTAATTTATGTTATTCGTTTTGTCTCTCTTCAGCGAACGCATTCGGGACTAGTCACTAGTGCGCTGTGGTCTTAGCATTGTTATTATGATTATATTATAACGGAACTTACCTAAATGCATGGGTGTATTATAATTTTGGTTTTTCTTTCTTCACAATTATTATTTATGTAATTTAATTTGCAGACTTACAAGGATGAGCACTCAAAGTCAACTGCTTACAGACGCCTGCCCGCGCACACCTTTATAGGCATGTGATGCAGGTAGGCCGATGGCCTGGCAAAGCGATTAAAAAGACATTGAGGCTAGCCAACAGGTAGTTAGCCTGTCGGCCTGGACATGCAGGCGCGTGTCGGTGTGCGCGCGACCCGTCGCAACGGCCGTGGCCCACGGTGCCAAAAGCTTTCTAATGGCAACGGCAACTTTGGTAAAGCTTTGATTTGAAACTTGGCTGCGAGAGCGTGTGAGAAAGAGAGCGATAGAGCGAGAGAGAGAGGAAGGAAGACAGAGCCGCGCGCAGCTCTGCTGCGCTGCGATAAGCGCAGTTGGCTTTTCTGCTTTGTGTTCACGATTCTAAACAAAGCCCAACGCATTTGCTGTAAGCGCTTTTTTATGATTTACTTTATATTTATTTTTATTATTCATTTATGTTCTTTTTTTGCTTTTAGCTTAAGTCATGTGTGCGCGATTGCCTTTGACGCGAGGCAGCTCCCGTCACGTACGATCTTAGGCAGACTTTGGCGTCTCTTTGCACACACACACACACACACACATGCAAATGTGCATATATGCATAAGCGCATCCAATGGATGCAAATGCTTGCATCCCACTGCCCAGAGACCCCCTCCCAGAGACCAATGCCAATGCCAATTGCGTTTTAATTTCAAGATTTGTGACAGCGTCAACTTTATCACGAGCAAGTCAAATGCATGCTCCAACGTTGAGTCACGCGCTGAGGCTCATTATAGATGTGTGTGTGTGTGTGTGTGTGTGTAAAGCTCCCCTTTTTAGCAAATTGGGGCACACGCAAATGAGCTGCAGATCTGGCTGACAATGGAGGAGAGAGGGGAGAGAGGGAGGCAGAGAGGTAGCCACAATCAGGTCTTACAAATTGTGTCAGTGTGTCATGTTTGACTCTTGTTTCATTTTGTTGTTGTTGTTGTTGTTTTATTTTTTCTCTGAGACGCGAGCTCTCGTCAAATGTGCAGGTAAATGCAAATAACACAAGGAAGTCAAGCAAATAAAGCGAAAAGCAAAAACAACAACAAATCGATTGACTAAGGGGGAAACCGAATTTCCGTTGGGAAATATTTCAAAATTGAGATACATACATATATACAAATCAATGTAAATAATGATAATAATAATGATCTTGTGCTTACCTAATTATGAATGTCTTTGAAGTCCGTCGATTTATGTAAAATTAAAATTGCCGTCGTGTCACGACAAATGAGTAAAACTCTCAACTCTATCACTAGAACTTTGAATGGGATCGATGAAAATATGCCCAGAAATTGCCTGAAAAACATCAAAATAGTTTGAGGTAAAAAATTATGATTGGATTTTATTGTATACTACAAAAATTTACAAAAAAAAAAAACAAATGAACTATTTGATTTGAGCATTGATAGCTTTAGCAACGAGGTCTGATGAGAGACCTGGGTTGATGGAACCATATACATACATACATACATACATACATATATAATATAATATCCATATCGACTTTGGGGGGTCTTAGAGCAAATATTTCGAAATATTTGCATTCTCTCTGCATATACTCACCCATTCATTCTATGTACATACATATATATAGTATATATATATTTATAATGCTTAGCCGATACTGGAGTCACTCGAACTTTGTTTTGTTTCTTCTGTTTTTGCCTTGTGGCAGGTCCGCTCGCAAACGCGTTCGTTTATCAACTAAGCGACAATGTGAGCTTGAAACGTGCAAAAAAAAAAAAAAAAAAAAAAAAAAATTATATGAGGAAAAAAAATATATAAGAAAAAATAAATCCAAAATAATAACAATGAATGGAAAATGAAAATATACTCACGAATACAGCAAGAACTAGTCGGAGCACACACAGAGCATTTATTTTCTTTGGGAAACAAAGCTTCAGCATCATCATGTGCTGCAGGTCTCATATGATGATAAGCAGAGCTTCAGCGATGGTACTCAGGTCTATAAAAGTCTTCTTCTTCATCAATATGCAGTCAAAGTTTACCCTAAATGCGAAATGGAAGCGAGAGAGAGAGAGAGAGAGAGATTGGAGAGAGCGAGAATGAGGTAGATGGGGAGAAAGAGAGAGAGAGAGAGAGTCAGATAAGAAATGAGAAATGGAGAAAACAATGGAGACAGAGAGAGATGAAGAAAGGAGAAATGGAGAAAACAATGGAGACAGAGAGAGAGATGAAGAAAGAGAAGGGGAAAAGCTATAGAGAGAGCATGAGAAAGAAAGAGAGAGAGTCAGACTCTCTCAAGCAGCGTGAAAGAGAGACACAAGTGCAAGAGAGAGATGAAAAGCTATGGATAGAGATATGAAGAAAGACACATATGGATATACAGTAATAGGCAGAGAGGGAGAGCAAGTTAAATGGAGACAGCAAGAGAGAGGGTATGTAATAAGAGAGGGTTAATAAGTAAATGAGAGAGAAGTAAGGGAGAGTAAGGGAGAGCAAGAGAGTGCCAGACAGAGTGCTAGCTCTGCGAGAATAGGAGGGAGCGAAAGAGTACGAGAGAAAAGGAGCGAGAAATGAGCTATTCAAAATGGTTCTCAACAGTACTGTTATTTAGAGAGTGCCTGACTGCATAATAGGGCTTGATTCTGGTTGATTTACTTGATTTACATAAATAGATGGGCGGCCTTTTCCCTGTGTGAACGACTATGTTAACTTATTTACGAGTTGCCTCCTATATCTATCGATATATATCGATACCATGGGCTTGTCGGGATTGCCCCTCGCTTCCTTTATGAAACTTGTGAGTTGTATTTCAATGCGTCAAGTAGGCTGTTCGATGCTTGTCAAATGTCAGTTTGTAGAATACTGAAATTCTATGCACAATTCATATCGAAATACAGTTTGTTTGCTTTTATAAAGAACTATTTTATTTAAATGAGTTCGGCAAACAAAAAGATGGACGGCGATAAGAAACGCAGACGTAAGAAGAGCACGTTGAAGGCCAGCGATAATAGCTGCGCTGAGCCAATCGTCGATAGGCCCTTTTTTACCAACAATCTGGACTACTATCCCGAGCTGCCCAAGCCGTCTGGACCGAAAAAGGATTCATTCAAGTACTACAAGGACTGGAAGAGCTACAGCGAGTCAGTTCAGGTAGAGCCAGAGGAGACAACGCAGTTGAGCAAAGAGCGGCCACAGTCGAGCGGAGCAGATCCTCAGGGACAGAGCATCGATGGCAATGTCAAGGATCTGGCATCCAACGTGTTTTCATTGAAGGACTACAAAGGCGGGAAGTGCTACATCGATACAGCTGAGGTAGAGCCAGGCAAGCCGAAGCAGCTGGGCAAGGAGCTGCTAGAGCCAGAGTCGATCGGAGCAGCTGCCCAGAGTCAGAGCATCGGTGGTAGTGCCAAGAATCTGGGCTACTATTCCGAACTACAGCAGCCGATTGGATCCACAGTGGATGCATTGAAGTACTACAAGGGCGGGAGGAGCTACAGCGAGACGGTTCAGGTAGAACCAGAGAAGACAACGCAGTTGGGCAAAGAGCGACCACAGTCAGAGCCACAGCCGATGGGATCCACAGTGGATGCATTGATGTTCTTCAAGGAATGGAAGAGCTACAGCGAGACGGGTCAGGTGGAGCCAGAGAAGTCAATGCACTTGAGTGAAGAGCTACTGCTTGGAGCAGCTGCCCAGAGTCAGATCATCGATGGTAGCGTCAAGAATCTGAGCTACTATTCCGAGCAACAGCAGCCGATTGGATCCACAGTGGATTCATTGAAGTACTACAGAGACTGGAAGAGCTATTATGAGACAGTTCAGGTAGAGCCAGAGAAGACAACGCAGCGACCACAGTCAGAGCCCCTGCCGATTGCCGCAGATCTCCAGAGTGAGAGCATCGATGGTAGTGTCAAGAATCTGGGCTACTATTCCGAACTACAGCAGCCGATTGGATCCTCAGTGGATTCATTGAAGTACTACAGAGACTGTAAGGGCTATTATGAGACAGTTCAAGCAGAGCCAGAGAAGACAACGTACGAGCTGCCAAAGCCAGAGCCACAGCCGATTGGAGCAAATCCTCAGAGACGCAGTGTCGATGGCATTGCGCACACCTGCCAGCTGTTGGGCGAGAAGGTTTATGCGTGGACACATCAGCCGAACGGACAGCCGCTGGTGTCGCTACCAGCGCTGGCCGCCATGGACGGCGTGAACTTGGCCAGCGTGCTGATGGCTGCCCATCTGATCCAGAACCGTCAGGATCCCGGTGAGAGCTGCATGATGACCCACTTCAATGCCAATGAGCTGCGCAGCTATTTTGTCCAGAGCGACGAGGTTCGACATGTGCTCAATCGTTGCGAGCGACGCGAGCTCAATCTGCATAAGGCGGTGCCACTGATGTGCCCGCCAATGGCCCGCGATCTGCCCCAGCCGCCGTCCCAGTGGCTGGCCCAGCCGAAGACGAAGCCAAAGCACAAGAAGCGACTGCCGCAGAGCCGCCAGGGGGTAGATGCCAGAGGCCTCGACAATTTCGTGAAGCCCAATCTAAAGCTGATCGCTGAATGGCAGCCAGAAACATCCAGCTACAACTACAAGTTGCAGTCGCCACATATATAGGGAGAAAGATAGAGAGAGAGAGAGAGAGAGAGAGATAGAGGGGGAGGCAGACAGCATGAGAGGTTTTAATACACTATATTATTGACTGGGAAATTTTGGAAAAGAGTGAGAGTGTAAGGGAGAGGAAGAGTGAGAATATAAGAGAAAGAGAGACGGAGACAGACAGAGAGCGAAGGCGAAGGTTTAACAAAGAGATGCAAGAAAAAGAGAGACGATGAAAATGAAGGAGAAAATGAGATAGATAATATGAAAGAGAGAGTGAAGAGATAGAGGAAACATAGAAGAGAGAGATGAAGAGATAGTATGAGAGGGACCGAGTTAGTATAAGGGAGAGAGATGAGAGAGAGAGATGGTGAAGAAACAGTATGACCAATTGTGAGAGAGACAGAGAATGTGCCAGAGAGAGTGAGGGAGGGGGAATTGGATAATGAGAGCGCAAGAAATTGAGGTAGGAACAGGAAAAGAAACAAAAATATAAAACTTGTGACATAAAAGTAACAGAGAATATGAGAGAGAGAGGGAGACACATATGAATATGTAGAGAGGGCAGAAGAAATACAGCCTGTAGAGAGTGAAGAATCGAGGCAAATACAAGGGAAGAGCAAACCAAAAAAACCAAAATGTAGAGAGAATTGAGAAACGATGAGCATTCAGAGAGCAACCGATTTCTATAGCGAACGCCAGAAGAGGAATTTTGATATTATGCTGACACGACGAATTGATAGTTAATTATAATTTCTGGAAAATATAAATCTCATTTCGGACAACATAAATCGTGTATCTCTACTCAGATTATTTAGGTAAATCAGTCTTACATGTATTACAATTCATAGAGTTTAGGTTTAGTCAATGTTAAAATGAATTTCGAATGCAACATGAAACTATCTCTGTTTTTCCACGGTATTAGATGTGTGACTCGATGAAATTTTCTTGGTCTATCAGTTACACAGGCGAACAGGATTTGGGATTTTGGATTTTGAGGTGAGATTAGATGAAAGTGAGGTCAAGAGAGGTTACGCCCAAGCTAAACTCTCGAGTGAGAAAGAAAGAGAGAGAGAGGGAGAGAGAGAAAGAAACCCTAGAATCTCTCTCAGGAAGAGACAAAGTTGTAAAGCTTCGGATCTCATTTAGGTTTAGGTAACTCATAATGCATAACAAAATGTTATTAATCTAATCTAGTTCTACTTTCATTTTGGAGACCTCCAGTAAGACATTGCATACCTTTTCTATGCATTTATGCGCCCATTCAAGTTTGATTGGCCTTTCAATAAATGCGCAGAATTTAGTTCAAGTTTGATGCAGTTTTTTGCGCAGCAATAAAAATTTCTTGGTGATTCGCGTTGCACAAGTGCAGATTGTGCCTATGTACACACACATACATATGTATATATGCATATAAATCTGTATGTGTGTGTAGGGCCTATCTGCAGTCTGGCGGCATGCCGCTGCTCCATAGATAATCAGATGGGTATGTCTGTGAATTGTTTCATAGACAAGGTAAATAAGGCGATGCTACTTGAGTTTTGACACAGTTCGAATGCGTTTCGAATGTGCTAGAAGTCGCAGTTATCGATTATCTATTGAGGTATTTGAGCTGTCGGCTGGGCACTTCTACTTCTAGCCCGATATCTATGGGCTGCACTTCGATTTCGTCGCACTCGTCCACTGTGGACATAGCTGGCCAGTATCAAGCTCTCGAATTGATCAATTGCTAATGTTTGTCCAGTTCTGGATTGCGGTGAACTGGCATTTTTTATGCCAGCTCGAGTGCCTGAAGGCTAATACATAAGAGCATACCAATATATTGTATTGTACACACACGCTGTACTTTACACCTATAGAAATCACCATCTATAGAAATCAGTTCTATGGGCCTATGCAAATCGAAAAGGATTTTAATTAGATTCGAGCATCTACGATAGAAGAATTCGTTTGGGCCCTATGATAAAAGGGGCTGAGAATCATTTGTTATGGAGAGTTATAGTCTGGAAGGTAAGGAATGCTGTCGAATGGGTACTGCAGATTAGCCAATATTTTGGGAGTTTCTCTAGTTAGATTGCTCAAGTAGACTTTAAGACTTTGAGCATATTTGCTTAAAGCTGACTTAATCGATCTGTTATTAAATTTCTCTATAGCTCTTGAGGATGGATGAATGAAAAAGCGATTGCACAGATTGATGGAAAGATCTAGATGAAGCTAGATGGGCTGATATAAAGAGAGATGGAAGTGCCTAGATAAAGTCGGATGGAACGGACGGATCGATGGATTGCAGGACAGCTAAATAAGTCTAGAAAGGATTATGATTTTATAGCATGATGACTCCTTCTGCCTGTTATGCATATTTTATGAAATCTATTTTAAGTTCCCATTGTATTGGTGCTGCTTAGAAATATATATATTTTATAAGTTCGTATGAGGCTATTATAATCACATGTCAAACAGCTTGAGAAGCCAATCGAATTTTCTATAAATTCCAGAGAGTAAATATACTGGTCTTGACTTATGTAAACAGAGAATTAACCATAAACAGAATCAAATACAAAGCAAAAGCAATATACATATATTAATGAAAGCTTAATGAAATACTCCGCGATATCTAAATGAATAATGTTGCTCTTTGATCTTTGAGCTGGGATTCCGCGTCGTATAGTCGCAGCCTATCATCAGCATACCTGAAGATCAATGTGAAGTGCTGATGCGAAGACGTCTCCGAAACAGCGACAGAGTTAACTTCCCATCTTCATCAAGGCTAGCAGCTGAATGGGCAGCTCTCTCTTTCTATAGCAAGTACGTCATGGCTTATGGGGGATGCTTATCAGTGGTGTGCATGTTCATTGTGGTTAAGACTCATCGAAGATGGCAAAACTAGACGATTGCCAGACTCGGTTTATTGTGAATCAGAGATAATCATAGCAGCGACGTCTCAAGCTCATTAACTAAAATCTGTGCTCACAGCTATGTGTGTGTGTGTGGGTGTGTTGTTGTTGAAGCACGTAGCAGCATGTCATGAGAATTGCGGAGAAAGGTGCCGTTCGCTTATGAGCGCAGCATATCTGATCAACATAGCGGCACGAACTGTTTCCCCAATGCACTCTGACTGCAGATGACGTAATTGTCGGTAATTGTAGATTACGGAGCTTCAAGTAATTCACCAAATTTCATTGAGCAATGCAAATCAAAACTAAGAAATTCACTAAAAGTGCAATCAGTCAGTCAAAAGATATCCAAAAATCTGTCGAACTCGTCAGCCTCCTCACAGATAGGTAGAAGGATGGACGGACTGACGGACGGACAGATGGAATGAAAGACAGATATATCGATGAATAGACGGACAGGCGGATTGACGAACGGAAAAGTTGATGGAAGGACGGAAGAACAGATAAAATGAAGAATGGACGGACAGACAAATGCTCAGACGGGGAAACAGACACACAGACACATAATCGGACAGACAGGCGAATGGAAAGACTGAGGAACGGATAGACGGATGGAAGGACTGGCGGACGGAAAGATAGCTAGACGCAGACACTGACAGCCAGAACAACAGGCAGACTGTGAGATATACAGCCAGATAGACATACGGATAGTCAGACGGAAGGATGGTCCACAGAAATAAAAGACGGAAGAACAGACTGACATATCCATATGTATATCCATCCCTCCGGATAGACGGATGAAACCACAGACGAATGAGCACTCACTCATTATCATTATCATTATCGCCATCACACGCAAGGACACACACTCACACAAGGACTTGATGATTGTGTACGCCCAAACTAAGTTTTCTAATTGTCTGCAAATCAAGCCAATCGATAGAGAGAAAGTGAAAAGTGGTTATTAAATTCAATATTCAAAGTGAAGCGGAAATGAGTCTTTACATATAACTGGAATTGAGATCTAATCGAATTACTCATACGTTCACTTTTATTTGGAATTGTAGCACAAATTAGTTCTTAGATTGGCAACAAATTTGATAGAAATTGTAAATAATATATATATATGTATGTATGTGTCATATGCATAGCTAACAACCGATAAGCCCTGAAAGCCCATGGAAACACGTGCAAGATCGGAGCTGGAATAATCTCGTTGCATGTGCAAGTGCCCAAGTTGCGTTCCCTATCAAATGCATTATAAATGGGTGTGTTTATAGATGTATTTAACGATTAGGCGCATTATAAATTTATAACAATGAAACTGATCTAAAATCGATAATATAATTGTGGGAAAATGTGCATAATTATAGAGTCGGAGAGTCATAGAGTCATAGAGTCAGAGAGTCAGAGAGTCATAGAGTCATAGAGTCATAGAGTCATAGAGTCATAGAGCCATATAGCCATAGAGTCATAGAGCCATATAGCCATAGAGTCAGATTTTCAGAGAGTTATAGAATCAGAGAGTCATAGAGTCATATAGTTATAGAATCAGAGAGTCATAGAGTCAGAGAGTCATAGAGTCAAAGAGTCATAGAGTAAAAGAATCAGAGAGTTATAGAGTCTGAGAGTCACAGAATCAGAGAGGTAGAAAGTCATAGAGTCATGGAGTCATAGACTCATAGAATCATAGAGTCATATAATCATAGAGTCAGAGATTCAGAGAGTTAAAGAATCAGAGAGTCATAGAGTTATAGAATCAGAGAGTTATAGAGTCATAGAGTTATAGAATCAGAGAGTCATAGAGTCAGAGAGTCATAGAGTCATAGAGTCATAGAGTCATAGAGTCATAGAGTCATAGAGTCATAGAGTCATAGAGTCATAGAGTCATAGAGTCATAGAGTCATAGAGTCAAAGAGTCATAGAGTCGCAGAGTCATAGAGTCATAGTCTTAGAGTCATAGAGTCAGAGAATCAAATATAGAGTCAAAGAGTTACAGAGTCAGAGAATCAGAGAGCCAAAGAGTCATAGAGTCATGGAGTCATAGACGCATAGAATCCTAGAGCCATAGAGTCATAGAGGCAGAGAGTCATGGAATCGTGGGGTCAGAGAATCATGGATTAATAGAGCATACTCGACTGTCTATAGCAGGTATAGTACTATGTCTCTTGGCGCAAGTTTTCATTACAGTTCAGTTGGTTCTTGTCGTGAGGGCTGTCTGGGGGGAAAGTGGGGGTATTAGCTCTTATATATATGTACTTATATGCATTGCGTCGCAGTGGTCGCCACTTGACGATTTATTAGATAGCTTAATTGGCAAATATTGTGATTATAACACGACAGTTCAGCGCAGTATGTGTGCATATACATATATATGTACTATACTATATAGATGGCTCTGTATATGTCTGTCTGTGTGATGTGCCTTAGCCTTAGCGCATATTGATTGGCCGATTGCAGATGTCGGCACGAAGTTAATATCGACCCAAGTTTGATAAGCGCAGTGGCGAAAGTCGATAATCAGATTTATATAGAGAAGCCACCTGGCCCGGCCACAGTTTTCCAAGCGACGCGGCCCAAGGCAGCAGACAAGTACAAAGCGCTCGCTGCAAGAGGATACAGAGATACAGGGAGGATAGACAGGAGACTGAGTAGAGCGAGGACTACATTGACTGAGAGACACAGGGATTGCAGCTAGTTTTGGTTCACAGTTTGGCAGGAGTTTCGCAGGAGTTTCGCAGAGTCTCAAGCGCACAGCATGAAGCTGGAAGGCGAGAAGCGCACCAGCGAACCGCCCAAATATCTCAACGAGGACTTCTTCAAGGCCGCCCTCGAGGATGGGCTGCGCGATATGCGCGTCGACATCAAGAAGATCATATTCGCCGAGTCGAACAGCGGCGGTGGCGAGAACTACTGCAGTAAGATCTATCGGGCCCGGGCTCTGTATCGGAGCAGCAAACGGCAGCTGGACGAGGAGCTGGCCCTGATTGTGAAAAGCATTGCCATAACGCCGGCCACACAATTCCTCGAGGAGCTGGCCGTCTATCTGCGCGAGAAGATCTTCTACTTCGATGTGCTCGGCAAGCTGGAGGTGCTGATCGGGGACGGCTCAAAGTTTGGGGCCAAGTGCTTCTATACGACGCGCGAGCCCATCCAGACGATCGTCTTCGATGATCTCACACAGTACGGCTACAAGCTGGCCAATCGCCAGAGCGGCCTCAACGAGGAGCACTGTGTGGTCATACTGAAGAAGCTGGGCAAATTCCATGCCAGCTCCATGGTGCTGGTCGAGAAGGTAAGCCAACAGCCAGCTCCAGGGATTGACATCAATCAGATTCATCTAAATTTCTCTCTTCTCTCTTCTGTCTCTGTCTTAACCAGGAGCCCAGCGTGCGGGAGCATTTCAGCAGCGGCATGCTGGACGAGAACTACATACGCACCAATGAGCGCTTCATCAACTTTATGACCCTCCAGCTGCGCACGCTGGCCAATCTGGTGGCCAAGTGGGCTGGCTACGAGAAGCTGGCCGAGAAGCTGCATCGCCACTGCGACAATATCAAGGAGAATCTGGTGGTGACCGGCCGGGCGGTACCGGGCGAGATCACAGTGCTGAACCATGGCGATCTGTGGGTCAACAACTTCATGTACAAATACCACGATGAGCTGCCCACAAAGCCCATCGATGCCATCTTTGTGAGTTGTCCCAGGCATGAAGTGCGAGTGATTTCACAAATCCTTATGGATTCGAACTTCTTCTTCTAGGTGGACTTTCAGAACAGTTTCTTTGGCAGTCCCGGCTGCGACATCAACTTCTTTCTCAACAGCAGCGTCCAGCTGGACGTGCTCATGCACAGGCGCGAGTTCCTCATCCAGACGTACTATGCCTCGCTGCGCGAGAGCCTGGAGCGCATGCATTCCGAGTTTGTGCCCAGCTATGCGGACATCCAGCATGAGATCAATGCCAGGGAGCTGTACGGCTTCTTCTCGTCCTACGCCTTCCTGCCGATGGTCACCATGCGGAAGGAGGACTCCTATGACATCAGCATCGAGGCCCTCACCGACCAGGACTTTGCCAAGAAGAAGGTCCAGCTGATGTTCTCCTCAAATCCACGCACTACCGACACCCTGCGCTATGCACTGCGGCGCTTCGACGAGCTGGGCATCTTTGACTGATGCGACTCCTAATGCGAATGCTTTATTTATATTTATAACTTGCATCTGGTTACCTATGTTCTTTTTTTTTTATTATTATCATACGGTTAAGATATACATATTTTAATGTTTTTTTTTTGTTTTTCTAAAAAAAAAAAATAAATCTATTTTTTGTTGTGTATTTAAACGAAGCGCATTATTTTCTTTACACGGATCTATATAAATAAATAGAGTATATGAAAGTGCTTATAAGCTAAAACTCCCAGGTGGAGAGCCATTTGAGCTTGTGCATCGTTGAGTTGGGCTCGTTGGCCAGGGGTCCGCTCATGCCGTAGGCCAGCGGGGAGAAGAGCACGAAGCTGTAGACGAGCGCCGAGAGCAGCGAGCCGAGCAGCGCATGCTGCAGCCATCGGGGCAGCGATCGTATTATATAGTTGAACATAATGCCTGAAGAAGATGAGGAAGAAGATGGTGATGAAATACCCTATATACTAAATAAAATACCCTATATACTAATGTATAACATAGCTGAAGAGTAGTTTGTTAGCTGCTGACTGACAGATTGAGGAAAGTAAGAAGGTATGCGACATACGGTATACCCTATACCAATCTGAAACATAACTATAGATAAGTATGATACCTGAACATGGGTGATTAGGCAGTGGTAAATAATAATATGTAGAAGCAGTAGTGGAATGTCCCCGACTGGCGAATACTCTATACTATGCTTAAATATAACGCTTGAAGAAGGAGATGGGAAGAAGATGAAGAAGGGATGTCGGATTGGATGAATGTGCCTGACTTGCTAATACGCTATACCCCATAGCTGTAGAGGGTGATGAGATAATGAGAATTATGAATACTCTAAGGTGAAGATGAATGTCACCGACTGGCGAATGCTCTACACTAAGCTGAAGCACAGCTCTAGATCAATACACTGTCTCTAGAAGATGTGATTGGAAGAGCAGAAGCAGAAGCTGAAGAAGAAGAAGAAGAAGGTGCGTATATCTGATTTGATAATATCCTATACTAACCTGAAACTTAACCCTATTCGAATACACTGAATGGAGAAAGAGGAGAAAAGGTGAAGTCATTGAATGACTAAGTCTTAGGAATACCCTGTACTAAAGTGAGTGTGCAAATTGCAAATTGTATGGGTTGAAAGTCTTCGACTATATATACCCTGTACGTACTTGTAGTATGTCAGTTCTATGGAATGACAGCTAGATTATTTACTATAGACAGTAATTGATGTAATGATTTAAATCATTGAATTGCATACAGCTGACTTGTAGATACCCTATACACGTCGTTTTGGTATAGCTACCTAGTCAAGCTGATCTCTATGTCAATAGTATATATACACATGTTAGGACTACCTAAGGACTTCTTATCGATGATATTATCGACCACTATTGCTGGTTCTTAAATTCACCGTCACCTACTATCGATTGGCACCCACTATCGATGGATCTCTACCTCAACTAAGAATGTCTAAGGATTCTCCTTAGTAGAGGCAGAGGTATACACAAATATTTTATTCACAAATACTTACATATTATACCAAGTATAAATTCCAGCACTTACCTGTGAGCAGCGAATTGAATATTAGTGCGGGGAAGTAGTGATGGAAGTAGAGCACTCGACCCATGGCCCAGAAGGGCAAATAGTGCAGTAGCCAGCCAATGAACAGCCAGGCGGCTGCCTGCAGTGACATGCGCTGCGGGCTCTGCTCGGAGAGCACGGCGACGGCAGTTGGCTCCGGCAGAGTCTCCGCCGGACAGCAGCTGCACAGCTCCTGCGTGGCGCTCTGCTCGACTGCAGCGGCTTGGCGGGCGGCCAAGCCGGCGCGGCGCTGATGCAGAATGGCATTGCACAGAAATATGCTGATGAAGAGCAGCAGAAAGACAAGGTTGCTCCACCAGATGAACGGATTGCCCAGCAAGTAAATGCGATAGCTGCTGCCCGAGAAGAACTGACCCTGCCAGGGGGAGGGGTACGAAAAATATTAGTTACCGTTGCCTACTTGTACGGGAGGCGGGAGTCGGAGCTACAGGTGTAGCATTCTCTTACCCGATAGTTGATGGGCCATTGCCAAGGTCGACTGGTGACCTCGCCCTCCTTGGGCTTGAGCCCGGCGTTGCCCTGCAGCATGACCGCATGTGATTCAAGGAAGCGCGCAAAGAAGCCTGGCGCATAGATGCTGAAGCTCACGCTGGGCACTAGGATAGTTAGAGAGAGAGAGAGAGGGAGCGAAATATTAGAGAGAGATAGAGAGAGAGCGAGTCAATGCTCTTCTTACGCAGCCTATGCTGATTATCCTCCACATTCCACTGGGCATTCTTATCGCGTATGTTCAGATTGCAGGAGACCTCCTGCTGCTCGAAGCCCCACTTGGGCAGCTGCTTGCCGCTGGACGTGAGCACACAGCTCTGCAGATAGTGCACGAATATGAGCCGTGAGGTCACCGTGTGGACGGTGTCATTCTGCTTGCCGCCCACAATCAGCACGCGCCACACATCGTTGGCATCGCCCACGCCGAGCTGTGGAGCGAAATGGCAAATGGAATTTATTTTGCATCGAAATCGAAATCGAATTCGAATTCGAATTCGAACTCGAATTCGAACTCACCTCGCCATAGCCGGTCACTTGCAGATGCTTCTTGGTCATGGGCGCCGGCTCGCTGTGCGAGTGGAGATTGCGCTTGGTCACCAGGTGCTCCAGCCGGAGGAGGTCGCCGTGGCGCAGGAGGCGCAGCTCGCCCTTGGGCACTGCCGGCTGGTCATACGGCTTGATGAGCCAGATGTTGTTGTCGTCCTTGTGCGTATACGTGGTGATCTGAGCCAAGGAGGAGCTTCAATTAGAGCCGATCTGTGCGGTGCGTACAGTCCACCTGGATTCGCTCACCTGCTGCTGGCGTGCGCCGCTGCCCTTGGGATAGAGATGCGAATGCGAGTGCAAGTAGCCGCCGCCCGTCTTGTGGTTCTTGATGGTCACCAGCGCCCCGAAGGCCACGTCCCGCGGCATGCTCGCATTGTACAGCGAGTTGCCGATGAGGCGCGACTGGAAGGCCGAGCTGTAGAAGCCGTCGCCGTGGCCGCTGCGATTGAGCACACGCAGATGGATGTAGAAGAAGATCGTGTAGAGCAGAACCGGCCAGACGATGAGCGCAATGGCGCGGCACACCAACTGCTTCACCGTCTCCAGAATGGGCTTCTCCAGGTCGCCCAGTATCAGCCAGAGCTCGCTGGCCGTGTGCAAGCCCACCAGCAGCACCACGAACAGGCCCACAAACTTCACGCTTATCGTGCAGGAGAGCATCGTGCCGGTGAAGAGCAGCCAGAGCCACCAGCGGCGCGTGTAGGAGCCACCAGCGGCGGTGCACTTCGATATCTTGACCATGCCCCACACCGAGCCCATCATGAAGAACAGCAGTATCGGATCCAGCAGGATATACTGGTTGAGGGTCAGCAGGCCCACATCTGCAACGAGACAACCTGAGCTCAGCTAGCTATTCGCATGGAGTGGCCTCAGTGCTTACCGAAGATCAGGTATGCTGCCGACAGCAGCGCCGCCTCATGCGAGCGCGTCAGATCGTAGACCGTATCAAAGCCCATCGGCATGATGAGAGCGCCCAGCGTAGTGCAGAACTGCAAGGCAAGAGTTGAGCGAAAGATTAGTTTGGGCCAGAGAACTGATTCCGATTCCGATTCCGGATGCTCACATAGCGCATGCCCTGATATCGCGTCCCGTTGTACTTGTCGCCGGGCTTCTCGAACGGGAAGGTCCCATTGTAGCCGGTCAAATAGCCAGAGAGGCCGATTAACATCTGGAATAGAGAGAGAGAGAGAGAGAGAGTGAAAGGGAGTGAGAGAGAGTGCGAAGAACATATGTAAGTCAACAAAGGGAAGGAAAGTGGGAGAGCAGAGAGAAAACATTCTTGCTCTCAGCTTAGATAGACAAGTAGTTAGAGAAAAGTGGATGGGAGAGCGTGAAATATATATAGAGAGAGATTAGGTTAGAGAGTTAGAGAAATGGAAAGATGGAAAGAGAAGGCAAAAATCAGTGATAGAGAGAAGATAGATAGAGGCAAATATAGATAGAGAGATATATGGAGATATATATGCATAGAGACAGTATATGTAAATAGACAGCGATATACAATAAATATACAGAGGGAGATGGAGAGTGAGAGAATTTCAGGAAGATATGTAGAAACGCAAAGATATAGGAAAGGAAATAAAAAGAAAAAGGGAGAAACAGAGACATACAGAGACAGAGATAGATAAGAAGATGGAGACTGTGAGAGATGCAGATATATATATATAGAGAGAGAAAGAGAGAGAGAGAGCGGAACACAGAAGGAAAAGCGTTGGGATAAACACAGAGAGATAGAGCGAGGGAGAGAGGGAAGCAATAAGGAGTGAAGCAGAAACACAGACAGAGAGGGAGAGAGATAATGAGAGAAGGACAGTAAGGGAGAAAGGCATCAAGAGAGAGAGAGAGAGAGAGAGAGAGAGAAATAGAGAAATCATGAGATAGCGACAGGGTTCGAGAGAGATAGAAACAGAGAGAGAGCGCGAAAGAGATAGAGATAAAGAGAATGAGAATGAGATAGGGACAGTGAGAGAGATAGGCATCGACAGAGACAGAGCAGCACAGAGGCAAACACACAGTGAGATAATAGAGTGAAAGAGAGAGAGAGAGAAGCGAAACAGCAAGGCACAAACAGAAGTGAAGCTACTCAGATAATGAGACATGTAGACTGAAAAAGCGAGAGAGTGAGTCGAAGAGATAGACAGAATAACCGTTAGATAAAGAAGCAGATGAAAAAAGCATAGAGAGATAAACACTTTGAGCAGAGAGCAAGAAAAGAGGCTAAAATGAAATTTCACATAGAAAATTCTGGAAATGGAAACTAAACTAAAAACCGAGGCAAAGCTTCGCTCAATATTCCCATCGGCCTAGTCTATGCATGCATATTGCAATGGATGCATAGGGAGATGAATACTACTCTAGGCATATATTGACATGTCTGAGGTATTTTCAAGTCGGCTCACCTTTCCCAGGGGCGGATGCACGTCGAAGAAGAAGGTGCGATTGATGTACCAGCTGCCCATTTTGCCAAAGTGCGTCTCATCCCAACTGAGAAGAGATGTGGAGTTCTGATTGGATCCAGTTGGAGTGTGCTATTGGGAAATACTTACCAAATGTGATCCGGTTCGGTTACCTTGTAGAAGCGAGTGGCAAAGGTGAAGAGGAGAACGAGGCCCAGCAATGCCCACCAGCGTCTGTGCGTAAACAATGCGGAAAATGGGAAAAATGTTGGGCTTAGTGAATCGAGTTTGTTGCCTCAGTCTTTTGTTTCAGCGCTTGCTCACCCATTGTCATCGCTGGCCTGGGCTGGCCTCGTTTGGGCCACGTCTTTGGCTTTCGCCACGCACTTGGGCGCCTTAACAACACTCGCGGCCATTTGGCAGGCGCAAATTTAATAAAATCAACATAAACAAATTGAATAAAAATCGATAAATATATTTTTTGTCTTTCTCAACTGTTGCACACGTCGACAGCAGCGGCAGACAAAGCTGGCGAGCAGCAAAAGAATGCTTTCTCCTTTGGCATTCTTTCGTTCTCTTGCAATCACAACAGTGTGGGCCAACACAGTCAACAAAAACCGGTCTTGGCCGAGTTGGCCAACATGAAACAGCTGCTGCAAAGCTTAGAGCTGCCTTGGCCAAGTGTTATCGATAGATGAGCTTGGCAGAGCTATGGGAAATGCAACTGTATATATGTATATATTTACATATAGATAAATACTTTATATTTATATATATCTTTTTCATATATCATCATGCATTTGTTAACTCTCTTCAATACATTTCCATTGCATATTTCGAAGCGACGCTGAAACACCCTGTGCTTTAACTGTTGCTGCTATAGAAAAACTGTTGCATACTTTGGGGCGGTGCCATAAAATGGGGCTGCTAAGTGCTTCGAGTTGATAAAAAAGCATCGTGGAGTGGAGTGACCGACTGGCAGCTACTCTGCAATGGCTACACATACAAAGCATATCAAAATTTTTGAAATAGCTTCTTTATCAAAGTGAACTTGGTATCCAAAATCTATAAACATACAAAATAAACTGTTTTATTCACTACATTTACTATGGTTAATATTTACTATAGGTCAATATGGTAAAAAGATAAAAGATAAAAATATATTATTACATGAATCTACAAAATAGCTCTGAAAATCACATGAATCACATTTATACAGTGATTCAGAAAATATTTAGATCCAGCAGCATTCAAATTAGGCTTATTAAAAACGAAATTTAAACAAGTAAGAAAGCTCTAGTCGAGACTGCTCGACTAGGAGATACCCTGAACCCTCTAATCTGATATTCTAATCATTCTGCACTTCTTTTATGCACACATACATACAGATGCATCCACACGCACGCATAAGCCTGCGCTCTGCTAACTGCGCAGTAAGCAGCGACTGCGCTTGGGCTGCGCTGCAGTGTGGGCAATATTATGAGAATTTATTTGTCGAATAATTTCTTTTGTAAACATATGATCTTAATGAAACTTTCAGAGTGTAATCATATGGTAAATATGTGTGTACATTCCAAAGCACAAGTCTCTAGTACTTGAAATGCGTTTTTTACAAATTGGGGGAGAAGGGGGCGTGGTATCCAAAATCTGTAAATTACAAAATCTTTGTATGGAGTAACTTTATATACAACACAAATTTGAACACTCCACTCTAAAAATGTTCAAATTAGGCTAAAAAAACAAAATCAATTTTTCGATTATTCTCGATAAAAAAGTTATCGGACGATTTATCGAAAAAATAAAGCAAACTCGTACTGCGTATGGTACTCACGAGTATGCATGCCAAATTTCAGCTCTCTAGCTCTTATAACTTCTAAGATCAACGCACTCATACGGACGGACGGACGGACGGACAGACGGACAGGGCTATATCGACTCAGCTCGTCACGCTGATCAAGAATATATATACTTTGTGGGGTCTGCCACGCCTCCTTCTGCCCGTTACATACTTTTTCACAAAACCATTATACCCTGATTTCCCATTTTCAATGGGTTCAGGGTATAAAAATCGGTTACTTAAAAAAAAAGAGTATAATATAAACTCCTACGAGTATATATGTGCCATTGCACGGACGGTCAGATATGGCTACATAGACTCAGGATATACGTACATTATGCCACGCCTCCTCCTGCCTGTTGCATTCCTGTTCAGAAAAACATTATTAGCTGGTTTTCCAGTTTCCATGGACTCTCAAAATTTTGAAATGGGAGCTGTCCAGTTGAATGTGATCGACTCGTAGCTACCCTGCAATTACTAAACAAACACAAAAGTTCTATGAAAATTTTATTGCTAAATAAGTTTAGCTGAAAATAAAGTACTTTGAAGGGTTTGATTTGCTTGTGAGTAACTCAAATCTAGTAGTTGCTATAGTCGCAGAGCTTACAGTAAATATATCGCATCTTAAATGAAGTCCCATAACTAGTATACTCCAAATTCAGTTTGATTTCATTTTATATGGCAATGGGTGGAGGATCACTAGAAGTTGCTTTGTAAGATCCAAGATTAGATAATAAAGCAATATGATATTAAATTAAAATCGATTGCTGGAATAAGAAAAATGTTATCGATTAAGGCAAATTAAATCGGATATCAATATAAATGGTATCATATCATATCAGTAAAACGGTCAGTACTAGATCGATTTGATTCTAGGAGCTGATTGATACTGGCTTGAAGGCGCAGCTCTTCTACTCTACTATATCTACTTTACCAGAACTGGATCGTCTATAAGTATTATTTGAGCACATGTGATTTATATGCTAGCTAAAGGCAAAAGGAAGACGAGTGAACTTTTACACTACCAGAACTAGAATATGCCCAGATCTTAAATAAGTCTTACAAAAATGTAAAGAAACATGTTAAACTAAAGGCTATAGCCGACTAGCATACACCTTATTAGAGATGAGAATCAACATAAAGTTAAGACTAACTTCAAACTTAAGCACTTACCACAATATTTGTTAAGAGCGACGTTTTCTATGGTTGGCATTGTAATCACAACTTCCTCAAGTCTTCCATTAGATCATATGCAGATCTTCAGCTCATTCGGCTAAGACCAGGTTAACTTGGCCATAAAACACTCTGAATGCTATCTGCTTTCTAAGGTCGTCCGGGTCAGGGCAGGGCAGGGCAGGGCAGGGCCGGTCAGGGCATAAGCCAAAGCCGTCAAGAGACATATATGCATATGGAGGACGCCTGTGAGCAGCTCTTGGCCAACTTGCTGCCGAATGAGTTATTGGCCATTGTGCGATGGCGCTGTTGCGCCCCCGCTGGCCAAATGGGACGCCGCATTTATAATGAAAATTGCAGTTGCTTGGCGAATGAGCCGGAACACCGTCTGAATGCTGGCCAAGTTTTATGCACATTTAACACTTGTAAATGGCCAGCAATCATTCGGGCCGCTTACACGATGTCCATGTCCGTCTGGGCCATCCACCTGCAAAGGCCGCAATGCTGCACCGCCGTGCCTGACCCTGCCGCTGTCTGCTCTGCTCCCTTTTGGCATTTTGGGCCAGCTAAAAACAACAAGCAACAGCCAATGATGACGACGATGATGATAACGCTGATGATGATGATGATGATGACGATGACGATAAAGCTTCATTGGCTCGACTCGTCTCGCAGGGTTTCGCTTTCAGCCATAGGGTCGCGAGCAGCGCCTGAGTTTTTATATATATTCAGAGTTTTTTCTTTTAACGTAGCAGCGGCTTTAATCGCTTTGATCTTGGCGCACAACAGTTAATTGCACGCTTGCTGCACAGTGGCTTTTGTTGTTCGTGCTGCCGTCGCTGCGGCTGCTGCTGCTGCTGCTGCTGCTGCTTGCAACGGCAGCGTGGCAATTTGTAAGATAGAAACGTTGCCAGGCACGCCGTGTGGCAGCTTCAATCAAATTAATTGCGTGCTGTTACGGCTTGTTGTTGTTGCCGCTGTTGTTGCTGTGGTTGTTGCTGCTGTTGTTGTATGTTTTGTGTGACACTTACAGGGTGGCAGACAAAAGGGTTGCCCACACCCAGTTGTTGCAACATCAGCAGCTGAGCATGCCACATACAGAGCGATCCAAATTGTTGCCAGCAATTTGAGGGTCTCTCATTAAACTTGTGTCTAATTGCCCAGATCGTCCACTTGTCTCCACCTCGCCTTTTCCCCCTGACCGCCTCTACCACACCGCCTCCTTCTGAATGCCTCTACCTCTCTCTCTTTCTCTCTCTCTCTCTCTCTCTCTCTCTCTCTTTTTATTGCCTCTACCACGACTTCTCACACGGATCGCCTCTACCTCTCCGTCTTCTTCTGTTTGTCTCTACCTCTCCTTCTTCCCCTGACTGCCACTACTTCTCCGTCTCCGTCTGACTGCCTCTACCTCTCTCTCACTCTCTCCTTTTATTGCCTCTACCACGACTTCTCAGTCTGATCGCCTCTACCTCTCCGTCTTCTTCTCCCTCTTCCCCAGATTGCCTCTACCTTGCCTTCTTTCTCTGACCGCCTCTACTTCTCCGTCTCCCTCTGGCTGCCTCTACTTCTCTCTCTCTCTCTCGTCTGACTGCCTCTCTCCTCCTGCTCTACCTCTTGCTCGCACTTGTAAAAAATACTAAATACAGTAGTAGCAATTAACTTAATTTCGTGCCGACTCTTATTGCTATTAAAATTCTACTTAAACACAAAATTTTTGTTTTGTGCATCTGTCGTAAGTATTATCCTGGCATGGCTCAGCAATTGTAGCATAGCTTGATAAGTGGACATCGCCTAAAAAAAGCCTTAATGCCTTCAAGGGGTTGACTTGAAACTGTAATTTGGCAAAAATGCTTTTCATTTTGTTCAGCTCATATTTCAGCTGTTCCACAGTCAATGAAAACTTTCCCATTCCTAAGCTCATCCAATGTCAAAAGTTTTCGAGCTTTCAAGCTTCAACAAATTCGATTCGATATCAAAACAAAGCCTCTTCATGTTCGACCATTACTTATCTATTTTTAGATTGACTTTCGAATAAACTTAACTTGTTTTTTGGTGCTCCATCAAGACGCGTAATACTATACAATTATTTTGATTTAAGGTTGTCTTGAAAATGGGTAATTTTTTAAATTTGAATGAATATAATGCGGGTATTTCACACATATTATTATAGCTGGGCTCTGAGTCGTCTGTGTTTGGGGCGTAAGAAACTACTTTAAGTTTTATTCAACTAAATATAATAAGTTTCTGCTCAGAACTACGACCAATTTGGTTTATATATGTACATATATGTATATATAATATATGTTTTGGTAGAATCTATATTAATTGTGAAATAAGTGAAGAATATAGAACTTGTCTCGCAAACATATTCATGAGAACAGCTGAGAATAAGTAGAAATGCTTTAGAGTTAGTCGGTAGTGCCCGACTAGCAGATATTCAAATCATTCCATACTTAATTTTGGGGTGTAGTAGGCCAGTAAGAGGGAACAGCACTATGGTTAACTATCAATAGATATACATCTATCGATACTTGCGATGAGGCTCGTGAGTGGTAGGAGTACGATGATCGTGAATGGGTTAAGCAGAAGAGGAAGAGCTAACAACAGGGTTTACTCTGTTAGATAATTGCTTGAATAATATTTGCTCTAGTAAACTCGCATTGCCTGTGCTATATAGATGATATATAAACATAATATTAAACACGATCGATTATTATCGATCATAAGAAAATGGGATGAGCTATGAATATTGCATAAGCCCTCAGTACATATGGTATATAGCAGTGTGTTATCAGGCAGCACCCGAAATTGTATATAGAAATTGTATGGTATATAGGAATATATATTTCAAATTTCAAGTGCTTTCTTTCTGTAGTTGACGAGATCGCTGGGATCATAGTTTCTCCTGATCGGGATTATTTTAAAGCATCTGTCTTGCCTCCTCTCAAGAACCATATAGCCCCGCATTTCCTATTTCCAGGAGATTATAAGCCCTATTTCTTTCCTTTCGTATTTACATTAAAAAAGAAAAAATTCAAAATTTTATATTTTAAATAATTTTATATTATATATTTTAATTTTTTTTTTCGTTCAATAAACTTAATTGCTAACAATAATAATAATAATAATAATACAAAAAAAAAAAAAACTATTTACAAATTTGAATCAAATTGAATTTAAAGCTATTAACACATTTTCGATTTAGGCTTAGGGCCTAGGGTCTACATTAAGATCGAGGCAGACGTACTCGTGGATCAGGGCCGAGCAGCCCGCCCGCGCTACCATATGTACAAGGCTGAGATCCGGCCAGGCCGAGTCTCGCGTTGGCTGCTACACGCGCGACTGGTGCGGACTGTAGACGGGGACGTTGTGGAAGCTGATGCCCGCGTAGAGGGGCGCCTGGACGGAGGAGGCGGGGGGCGCCGTCACGGCCAGCATCGACTTGCCGCTGGCGTAGAGATGCTTCTTGGGCAGCGCCGCCGCCGACGACTTGTGCTGCGTCATCAGCGAGGAGCTGGGCGAGCCGCCGGCGACCAGGCGGCTGCGGTAGCTCTCGCAGGTCTTGCGCGACCACACCCACATGCCGGTCAGCGTGCCGCCCACCAGCTGAAAGAAGATGCGCACCAGCGCCGGCCAGGCGCTCAGCTGTGCCGGCTGCATGCAATCCTCCGGCGTCGCGCAGCTGGGCACCGCCTCCACGTACCGCTCACAGAAGGCGGCCACCACGCCCGCCGCCGTCGGCACGAAGAACAGCAGCGAGAAGATCACAAAGCGTTTGCGTATCTGGGCGAAGCGCTGATGCGCCAGCGTCGGCTGCAGCTGCTGCTGCAGCGTGTGCAGCGACCGGGAGGCGCGCAGCGTGAAGTAGAGCCCGAGGAGCAGCAGCGCCAGCGCTGGCAGCTCCACAAATCCGGGCGCCGTGCACATGCCGGTCAGCTCGCTGGGCCGCACGCGCTCCAGCAGCAGCGCGGCGATGGGCGGCGCCAGCGGCGGCACCCAGGCGAGCACATGGAACAGCCCGGAGCGCTTCTCCAGCGCCTCGCTGGACCACTTCTTGTGCGAGGAGAGGTAGAAGCAGAGCGCAAAGATCAGCCACCAGCTGGCCGCGCACAGGCTCAGGTACGAGGTGCTGATGTACGAGGCCAAGCAGGGCGGGGTGAGGGCGCAGGCCGCCCGACCCGCTCGCCCGCCCGGCTCCTGCAGCAGCGCCAGGCTGCGCGCCTGATGGAACACGATGCGCTCCAGATAGCAGACGCTGAACAGATTGTAGCACAGGCAGAGGAACAGCACCGGACGCTCCGGGTAGCCGAAGCGCGTCGGCTCCGCCCAGAACGTGACCAGAGCGAACAGCGTCAGCACGAAGCACACGGCGGACAGGCCCAGGACGAGGCTTTCGGTCAGCTTCTTCTGCTGCGTCGTGTGGAACGCGTCGCGCTGGCACTGCGGCAGGCACTCCTCGCCGTTCAGCGGATTCACGCTGAAGTTCTGCGGACAAAAGCCAACGCCGACGCCGACGCCGACGCCGACGCCGACTGAGCCAATTGAGCCGGCTGCGCCCGGCGCTCCGTTGCTGGACGGCGATTTGCCCAGCTGCGCGGACATCTTCCAGGCCATCCAGGACCAATACAGTTGCTGCTGTTGCGGCGGCGGCGGCTCGGCGGCCGACGTCTGTTGTCCATCGGCGCTGGGCGCTGGCACGCCCACAGCGGAGCCTTCGCTGGCCGCCGCCTCCTGCGGTATTTGCATGCAGAGCTCGTGGTTCTCCGGCTGGGGCAGCGAGTCGCAGCTGAGAAACTGCGGCCACAGCTGCATCAGCTCCGGCGCCGCATTCGCGGCACATTCGCCCTTGACCGTCTCGCAGAGCGACTTGCAGGCAGTCACGGGGCGTGGCACATCCGGGCTGCAGAGCGGAAACAGCGCCGAGCAGAGCAGAAAACGTGCTCGCCGCGAACAGCCAGACTCGATCAGCGGCAACAGTTTGGCTATCTGCAAGAGAGAAAGAGAGAGAGAGAGAGAGATGAGAAATGAGTTAAGTGTTTACGATTACATTCATGATTGCAGAGACTAATTGAATTTTGTAGAGGAGTGACGCCTTAATGCATAGATTGAGTAGTCTACGACTAGAAGAATTAAAGTATTCAGCATTTTATAGTGTAGAGTCAAGCACGTTCTTCTTCTATTCAACTTGTACTCAAAGGTCTAACAACCTGAAGGATGATGAGAGGGAATAACGGAGGGATGGATGGTAGAGCGCTAGGATGAATGAATGGACGGTAGCATAGAGAGTCGGGTGGGGTAGGAGGATGGGGGGATGGAAGAAGAGCTGGCCAGGAGAACGGTAGAGCGAATGTAGCGACAGTCTGTATACAGTCGAAACCTTCAAGGCTTAATATGAATAGAATTGCTATCAGTTAATGGATCAGTAGGTGTTAGTAGGTGGAGTAGGTAGAGCAGTAGGCACAGGGTTCCTCGACTTAAAGCTGAGAATAGAAAATTAAGATAAATTCTTAAGCCAAAACTCATATTTTGTGGAGAGATAGGAGTCTTACCCCAAAGCAGTAGCATGATAGAGAACCAACTTTTTGCATTATCCTTAATAGGTAGATTGATAAAGAATCTAATTGTTTAACCATCTAGCGAAAGGTTGGGTATTCTAGAGATCTAGCTCAAAGTTGATTTAAGTAAATAACTCATATACTGATATAGCTCGCATAGTCAGGAAAAAGTCTTATTGGTTAATCAGAATCTAATTGGGCAAAGATCTAGCACTAACTTTAGCTCTAATACATCTACTCATATCATAGTCTAAGCTGACTCTCTTATATATAGAAAGATATATAAGGATTATGATTTCGATTTATATTTCCACTGCCAGTTATTTTCCCTCCCCCTTCTCTCAATTCCCTTGCCCAACGCCAACGGCCTTAAGATCTTCTCCATGCACATTCTCCACAATTAACTTTCCAATGGTTTACGGCTCAGGCAGCGCAATCTCTGTAGATCTAGAGCTTTATCAATTAAGACTGGGTGCTGCTTTCAAATCACTCAGCGCAATTTTCATAGATCTAGAGCTTTATCAATTAAGGCTAAGTCAGGTACTTCCCGGCCACCAGTAAAACTTGAAAGTTTGCCGCCAAATAATTAGAGCGAAGTGGGCAAAAAAAAAAAGAACTCGGCAAATATGTGCGCAAAGTTAAACAACAAATACTAAAAGAAAAAAAAAATATAAGCACAATTCTAAACAATAGAAAAAAAATACAAAAATCTAAACAATAAAATTGTCGGCGTTCCCATTCACACCTCACACCTGGGCAGGGGCGTTCGGCGCCGTTGGCATTTGTTGATTGTTGTTGTTGTTGCTGCTGTTGCTGTTGTTGTTGCTGTTGCTCTTCATTGATGTCTATAATTTTATCTAATAAAAATGCAATAAAATTGTAGTCAAACGTAGACGAGGTTTGCGCGTTTATCTCTTTGTTCTTTTGCCGACCGAATCGCGTCTAGTCGCAGCTACAACAGCAACTAAAACAACAACAACAACAACTACAACAAATGTTAACAATATAAAATTGGAAAAAAAGCAAACGACAACAGAAAAAATATCTAATTGCATTTGTTTACAGTCAATTAAATAGTTTTGTTTATCTAACAATCGCAGTCTGTGAGACATTTTGTAACGCGCCCCTCCTCAACAGCAAACGAACGAAACTCTTTCATCTCCAGCCAATTATCAAGTGAATTTATTAGGTAAACAAGGTTGCAATTGACATCCCTATCAGAGAGTATTTCAATTTGGATCAGGAATATCTATAAATGGTTTACCTTATACATCAAGTCGCAACATCAAATGGATTTTTATTATTATTTTTTTTTTTTTTTTAATTTTAATATGGTATTTCAAGTACTTCAAGCTCTTAAAGTTAACTGAACTCTATATTTCTCATAAATTTCGTGAATTCATATTTTAAAGTCTTGCGATGTTTCTAATATAAAATTTTATCGAACTAATGTATGGACAGATGATTAATCGGAAAAACGATTGGACTGATGGAGGGACAAATAGATGGACGGTTATACGAGTGGACGTACGGAAGGAAGAATAGAGGGAAGGATGGAGGGAACGATTGAAGTAAGGATGGATGGATGTAAGGACTCAAGGAAGGATGGATGGAGAGAAGGACGAAAGGAACGAACGGATGATAGGATCCATGAAAAGAAAGACGGGAAGAAGGCGGGGGAAATGACGCAAATAACAGAACGAAGGATGGGAAGAAGTACGGAAGGAAGGATGGACGAAGGAAAGTACGGAAGGAAGAACTAAAGGAAAAAAGGAAAGATAAAAGGAAAGACTAAAGTAAGGAAAGACGGCAGGATGCACGAAAAGAATTCACGGCGGGGAAAATGGAAGAAAAGACGATAGAAAGCAAGGCCGGATAGACAAACGGATAGATGGACAGAAAGACGGATAGATACACCTCCGAGCATGTGCTGCTATACAGCTAGACGTAGACGAAGGATAAAGGGAAAGTAGGAATGGATGGATCGATGTACAGACGGACTGATTGACAACTATATGTCTAGAACCACTCAGTTCGCCATCCTCTTGAAGAATATATATGTATATTATGAGCTCAGACAAGTATACCTCTAAGGAAAATAATGTAATGTAGTCTTATGTTAACAAAAAGAAAACCTGCCTTTTACTATTAAGAGTAAATTAACATTACATGCCGAATAACATTACTTTAACAGAAACAAATGCAATTTGTGCTTCAAGTCTAGCGCGTCTTCCGCTGTAGACCATGTGCTAGTCGTTGCAGGCGAATGCAACTCTCTGATAACAGTGTTGAATTTCCCATTAGTCGATGACAAATGCGGTTTGTGTGAAAATTAGCGACAAACTTCGCACATGCGACGGGCCGAGTGGCGGAGGGAGGAGGGGTTGCAGCAGGTGAGTCAATATCGATATGGCTTCCCATGCCCGTTCGCAAGTGTTGAGCGCAATTACGGGCTAATTACACGCAATGCATCGAATGCCTGCAAATGGCGAAAAGAAACAGACCAAAGCGTTTCCGAGTTGCGACTATTAATTGCAAAGCCAGATTCAACTTCAATCGAAATGATCCGCAAGCAGAGGTAAAAAACCAATACAGAGAGAGAGAGAGAGAGAGAGAGAGAGAGGGGAGAAATTATGATACATAATAATAAAGGCGAACGGGGTCCAGACATGTCCGTCAAATGATGACGCTGACGCTGACGATGACGAACCCCGAACGTCCCGGGCGAGGCATAAAACATTTATGAGTTTGCGGAATTTTCGTCTAGAAGACGACCCAAAAGGGTTTCGGATTTGGGCCTGCGCTTAACGCGTATCTTAGCCACAGCCAACAGAAATAAAAAGCAGAAAATAAAAATGTGAAAAAAAGACTGCATCAAATTAGTGAGACGTTTTCTCAGGAAAGAGCCCAAAAAAAAGCTAAGAACAACAGCAAAGCAAAAAAAAAAAAAAAAGCAGCAAAGGCTTTGTGACTCCCAGTGCGGCACTTTGACATGCATTTGATGGGTTGACATGCGGTCCCAAGACCAAGTCCCGACCGAGCTTCAACTCCAGCT